>NC_142354.1:22612336-22925605 GCF_059441175.1 Urocampus carinirostris
TGCTGAAATAATGACATCCGTTAGAAAAAAATAACATCGTTTGAATTTTGAGCAAAAGTACTTGAATTATCATACAAACTTGTATTTTTGAATAATACTTATGGGTCGAGAAATTTGTATTCAAATTTGCTCTATATATTTGGTAGCTTTTTTATCAGCTGGAACAGTTGTTTTTTCAGTTTAAAATAACAAACTTTAACCGAGATTTTTGTGCAGATCCATTTGGTGAGTGATGTTCCTGCAAATTATTGGAATACGTGTATTCTGACTAATTAAACCGTCAGTGGACCATTCTATATGGGTTAGACCTCCCTAGTCTTGTTGTGGTTATTGAGTGCCAAGTCAAGTAACATTTAATTGTATAGCCCTTCATCACAAGATGTCTCAAAGGACTGCACAGGCCACAATTACACCATCCCCTGATCTAAAACCGACACGTGGGCAAGGAAAAAGTCAAAAACCTTAACATGAGCAAAATAAGAATCCTTGACAAGGGGCCAATCAAGTGATAATCCCCCTTCCAGGATGACCAAGCTGCGATAGATGTTGCATTGGGTAACAATACACAAAACGTTGTGAACATCAATAAAATAAGTTATGTGTAAAATTGCCCATAAAGTCCACAAAAGAAAGGACGCAGCCTCCCATCTTAGATGGCTGGTCAATGCTAATGATGACATGCTCCAGGTCCAGGTGCTGGTCTGCTGACTCATCCCGATACGTCCTTCTCCCTCATTTTCACCACCAACCAGGCAGCCGGAATGGACAGGAAAAGAAAAGTATAAGTTCGGCATCAATTCTTTAAAGGGTGTCTTAAGTCTACATCTAAAAACTTCCACTGAGGTTGCAGATCTTATCTACGGAGGTAGAGCATTCCACAGAACCAGGGCCCAAATGGAGAACAATCTCGAGCATGCAGATTTCTTCTTGGCTCTTAGAGTCACAAGTAGACCAGTAATTTCCGAGTGGAGGCTCCGTGCAGGGCAATATCAAGCGATAAGAGGGTGCAAGTCCATGCAAACATTTCTATGTTGGTAAGAGAACCTTAAAGTCACATCTTAAGCAGACCATGAGCCAGTGCTAGTTAGCTAACATAGGAGTTATATGGTCACATTTTCTTGTATTGGTCAAAATTCTTTCCGTCACAATTTGAAACAGCTGCAAACTTTTGATGCTAGACATCGGGAGACCAGAGAGCAATACATTGCAGAAGTCAAGCCGAGAAGTAATTAACGCATGAATGAACCTCGGAATCTGATTTCCACAGTATTGGGCAATTGTTCCCAATATTACGAAGGTGGAAGAAAGCTGTTCAAATAATATTTTCTCATGTTATTGAAATGACAGATTACAATCAAATATAACACCAAGCTTTTTGACCGAATCACTTCGAGTGAGATTATACTATTAGTGAAGTTCAAGCAGTGTTTGAGAACAAGTCATGATAATGAGCTGGACCAACAATCAACATCTTATTTTTTGGTGGGGTTAAGATGCAAAAAGAATAAGCATTATCCATCTTTGTGTCTCATTCAGGTAGGTCTCTAAATTTAATGGTGCATTTGTCTCCATAATATATATAAAATTAAATACAATATTATAATGCAGATAATATCACCAATCGGAGGAATATAAATACTAAAAAGAAGGGTGCCATGTACAGAGCCCTGTGGAACACCACAGGTGACGTCAAAATGTTCACATGTCAGATTGCCGTATTGAACGCGTTGCATCCTGTCTGAGCGGTAGGACCTAAATAAACTACAAGAGTACGATTCTTGAGATACTAATCAAGTTTTCCAGACGATCAAGTAATATGAATAGAAAGCAGCAATGAGATCCACCTACAGAGACTACGGACACTCACAAAGACCAAAACACACCATTTTACTTTTCTTTTTGAGGTTTTTGGGGTACCCTTAGCAGCAAAATGGCGTACGAATATGTCAGCTCCCTTTATACGACTCTCATGTATTGTGAAATAAATTGTAATTTCTTGACCTTGGAGGATTTCAGTAGATGTACATTTATGTGATACCTCATTTATTTTTCGCTCAATATTTAAATATTTTTTTTAAGTTTTTTTTTTTACCACTACGAGGAGCTACACTTTCCCTTTATGGGAACATTTTTGTCCTGATATAAATATTCTTGTAAATATCATTTGATTTTGCAAGGGGAAAGTTTTAGGTGCAAATGGCATCGATAAATAATATCGGTATCAAGACAACTCTTGTATCAGTGTTGGTATAGGTCTGAGGTAATTATTTATTCATGTAATCAATTATCAATAATAAACTAAATGTTATACAAATGTGTAGAGAAATAAGTAAAAATAAATTCGGATGGATAAGATATTTAGACTCATTTTTTAAACCTTTTAGGGTCTTTGGAAAGAAGCGCAGGCGTTCCAAACCGGGACACGCCGTTGAACCGAGCGCTCCCACGTCTCGTAACCCCGGAGCGATGCATTGTGGGACAATGAGGAGGTAAAGGAAGGTTAGAGAACCAAAATCGACATGTCCGTAGCTACCTTAACGTCCTTGAGCCGTTGTGCTAAGTTGGCGATCCGCTCCTCAACTGGTGTAGCGGTATGTTCTTTAATAACTGCCTTCGTCATTTTTTTCTCCGACATTTTGTTTGCAGTTGTATAACTCACTTTAACAACAGAGAGGGGACACCGCCAATGTTGATTACATACTATGCTGGCTAGTGATTACTAGCTACTGGCTAACTATTATGAACATCTCATTATACTTAATTTTTTTTAAATCGTGCTGGTTTGTTTGCTTAACGATACTAAACAATCACAGCATTGTTTGATTACCGTTATGCACCGATCATTCACTAATGAGGTACAACAACATAAGCAGGGGGAAAAAACTACATTTTCTTGATTTTTTTTTTGGTTTGAACAAATTTATTGACACTAATAACAGAAAACAATCATGACAATCTCAACAGCAATTAAGCACATTCACAATATTATATTCCAATATGACGTTTTTAACAGCAAATGTACTAGCATTTATACTTGTTGGTAAATGAGATTTAGATTTTTAACGTTCCTGTATACCAGGGGTGTCAAACTCATTTTAACTTAGGGGCCCCACGATAGAACATTCTGTCGGGGGCCGGACTAGTAGATTAAAGAGAAAGAAAAATAGATAAAGAAATAAGAGAGGGAGGGAAAAGGAGAGCGGGCAGGACAAAGAAAGAGTGAGAGAGCGTGAGAAACAAAAGAGATAAAAAGAGAAGTCATGAGAGAGGGGGAAAGAAAGGGAGAGGAAGAAAGAAATCCGAAAAGAAATAGAAAGACAGGAGGAGAGAAAAGAGAAAAGAAAGCGCGAATGGTAGGAAAAGAGAAAAGGAAAAAAAGTTGGAGCAAAAGAAGTTAAAAAGACAGAGAGAGAAAGACAAAGAGCAACAAAGGAAGAGAGAGACAGAGAGAGAGAAAGAGAAATAAATACAAGTACAATGCTTTTGTAAGAGGCACCTGGCTTTGGCAACATCAAATTGACATATTTCAACCTGCAACTTGTTATTCTCTTGCGCCTCTCTGGTTGTTGTCTCGCGGGCCGGATTCAATCACTTAGCGAGCCTGATCCGGCCCGCAGGCTGCCTGTTTGACACCTGTGCTGTATACCCATCCATTATCTGCACCGCTTATCCTCAGTAGGGTCTCGGGTGTGCTGGAGCCTATCCCAGCTATCTTCGGGCAGTGGGCAGGGGACACCCTCAACTGGTCGCCTAAAATCCCAATCCAAGATGTACCCAAAGTAAATTGAATGTTGTTTTTAAACTATTTAAAGAATGTGGATCGTTTTGGTCTATTTTTGAAGGTAATAGTTTTGTTCCAAACTGTAACAATTACTGAAAGCGCTACTAAACATTGAGTAATCTGAGGCGGAACACATATAAATAAACAAACGGTTGTTATTTTCACCTGAAATTCTTTTTGCAATTAAATACCTGCAGATAAGTGTAGCATGGGTGTCTCCGCTGTAAAATAGGTGAGACAATAGCTTTTGAAGCCTTACCTGTTACCTTTGGTAACAATCTAAACAGCTAAACATTGTATTTTACACATTTTTCTTAGACTGGCGTTTCTAAAAGTGGCCAGTTAGAGATGACCAATTTACGACACTTTTACAGTTGCAAAATAGTATTTCACTTTAGCCAATTTCTTTAGATAGATAGATAGATACTTTGTTCATCCCCGAAGGGAAATTCACATTTCCAGCAGCATCCCTGAGCTGAGAACAATCGAAAATAACACGGGAGCTGCTGGAGTGGCTGCCATTCGTGACGGCGCCGGAAGAAAAGATTCAATTTGAATCATGTACAAACAAACAAACAATTGAATCATGTACAAACAAACAAACAAACAAAATATTCATAATAAAATGGGGGGAAAATAATTTCTGATACTGATATAACCAGGTAAAACTAATTTTAAGTTACCTGTCCAAATGAATGTTGTGCCATCTCACCTTTCCCACTCTCTCTCCTCTCACCTTTCCCACTCTCTCTCCTGCAGTTGACTTGCTGCTGCTCGCTCCTAGGCATTGTGAAAGAAAATGGTTGACTTCTCCTTCCAGAAGTCAAATCAATGATTGTGCACACTCGCGCGAAATAAGGGTGCGCAAGAATTAATCATAAATTGCTTTGCGCACGATTAATTTCGACTGTGATTTGAATACAAATCGAAAAATTGCATACATTTATGTTAGAAATTTCATTGGCTTATCTATGTGTCAATCGTCATTCGAATTGGTTACTACTGGCTGAAGATATTTGGACTTACTGGAGGCAGTCTCCCTTTAATCAAACAGGCTTGTACAGTCAAATGCAGGCTGTAGACCGCTGATACAAGCCTGCTATTGGCCGAGAGTAGTATAAAAAAGAAAGGTCAGAGGCTAACTACTATATTGGAAATAATTTTACGAGTCTGTCTATTTTTAAAGGGGAGTTTTGAAATGAAGCGAACGAATTACAGGAAGGAACTTTGAACGAAGCCGACGTTCTTTTAGACGGAATTTTTTTAATCTGTCGGCATTATCGTGTGTTTTGTAGTAAATATTTTACACTCTTGAATTGTCCTGGATGTAACAAAGCCATTTTTGCTTAAATTTAACGAATTTGATAGCGGCCCGGGGACGTAATTGGTGAGTTACGCCGGCTTTATAGTTTTCGGGTATCTTGTTTCAGACTGATGGGCCTTATGTTTGTGATGAGTATATTTTGAAATGGTGAGATTTTAAGCTTTAAAATGACTGAAGAATGACTTTTCTCAATTACTGGTGACATCATACAAACACATAATTTGTTTATCAAAAGCAACGTTAAGGGGTTAAGGACTATAAAAATGTTTTCCTGTTAGGTTTGGAAACGCGTGTCTCTAACATATTCCACCTGCTTTTTTTGGTTACATGATGTTTGTTTGTTTTTTCTTAATTCAATTTATGCCATGGCAGGCAGTGCGTTGTGCGCAGACAGCAGCTGCTCCAGCAGTACAGCCCCGGATTAAGAAGTTTCAGGTGTACAGATGGGACCCAGACACTCCAGGAGACAAACCTCGCATGCAGACTTTCGAAATCGATCTGAACACGTACGTAGGTGACCTAAATTCCGGCCGGCGACAGCTGCAGAGCATAAAGTACAGTAGAATATCCAAACTTGTTAATCGGCCTCTAGATCAGGGATTGCGAAGGTATGGCTCTTTTCATGTGTACAACTGGCTCGGAGATTTATCAAGAGCCGTAGTGATCTTTCTGTGGCTCCTAATTTTAGCGTATGCGATGCCGAAACAACACAGTAATCTGTATGTTTGGTCCAAAATACATATGGCAAAGTTTTAACTGCAGTTTACACAAACTGACCACGTTTTGGCTTTATGTCTCTGAGGAATCCTTTATATAGGACGTCATTAAACAATGTGTGTTCACTGATGAGACACTTTATGCTGAAAACCCATAGAACAAACAGTTGAAAACGCCAGCCAAGCACTCAGAACAATTAGACTGCACAAACGGTAGGACTGAGCGGATCGCTTCACACATAGCACAACACACGCTTTAATACATCTGTAGCCTTCTTGTTTGCAATATTTTATGACATTTTTACAAAAGAATTCTGCCCACACCTTGTTTTGAAACTTTTATTCATCTCATCTCATTAGCCGTACCGCTTATCCTCATTAGGGTCGCGGGAGGGCTGGAGCCCATCCCAGCCATCTCCGGGCAGTGGGCAGGGGACACCCTGAACTGGTTGCCAGCCAATCGCAGGGCACACAGGGACAGACAACTCATTCGCTCATTCACACCTAGGGACAATTTGGACCGGCCAATTCACCGGCAATGCATGTTTTTGGAATGTGGGAGGAAACCGGAGTGGCCGGAGGAAACCCACGCAAGCACGGGGAGAACATACAAACTCCGCACAGGAAGTCTGGAGCTGGATTTGAACCCACGACAGGTTCCCATGACATGAACTGTGCCGCACAAGCGCTAACCACTGCGCCGCCGTGCTGTATTGACAAAAATTAAATTTGACGATATTAAGTAACTGTGGGAGAGATACAATTTTTAAGTGGTATGCTTATTAATATGGGAAGCAGTCTGGCATTATTATGATTATTATATAGATTTTCTCCAATCAACAGTGAAATAAAATTTGTTTGTCCGGAGAGCAGGTTTGATTTTTTTTTGTTGAATTTTGTCTTGAAATTTTTGGTGTGGGTCTCAACAAATCAAAATGTTTTACTTTCATGGCTCTTCGAGTTGGAAGTTTCTCTACCCCTGCTCAAGATTACTGATCACTGACCTTTGTGGAAGCTAAGAATTCCTTTTTGTCACTGATAAGTGCGAAAAGGTACTAGTTTCATATGTACAGTATTTCCAAAATGGCAAAGTTATCATGTTATTATTGTGTTGTTACTATGTTATTGCTTGGTGGTAGTCAGTAGAGTGGGATCATTATAGGCCCATTAACCAAAAAGACATCAAGCCAGTAAGAAATAAAATTTCCTTGAAAATCACAATGAGCTACTTACAGAAGTAGTCCACAGGCTATTCGGGTGTTTTAAGGGCACTACCTGGTGCCCGCACGCACCATAATGGAGACCTCTGCTCTAGATTATCTCAAGTTTTCTCTTTGTCAGTTTTGTGTGACACAGAAAAAAAAAAAAAATTGCTAATTTTATTTACTCCTACTTGCAGATGTGGCCCGATGGTACTTGACGCTCTGATCAAGATCAAAAACGAAATGGATCCCACCTTAACTTTCCGTCGCTCCTGCAGAGAAGGTGTGTTCTTAATCAGTGGTCTGCAAACACTGGGCCACGGACTGGTACCGGGCCGTTGGTCGTTTGGTGTGGGACCGTACTTAAAGAAAAAAAAACATTATTTATTGCTTGTACCGTGTTTATTTATGTACACATGTTTTGTTTTTCTCATTCCAAAAAAACCCTTAAAGTTTGAGTTTGCGTTATACAGACGCTGCCCTACTTACGAACGAGATAGGTTCCGGACGATCGTTTGTTAGTTGAATTTGTCCGTAAGTTGCTTCAGTGCTATATTTTGTATGTTTAAAGTTTATATAAGTATGTTTAGGGCTTGTATAAGTAACCTGTTTTTTTTTTTACCAAAAATAAACATTTCATAAAATAATATGCTCTATAAAGTTAAGTTTAACTTACTTTTGGAAGATGAACTTCAAGTTCGGGGATTTTCTCTTTCGTGGTAAAAAGTGGCCGAAAAAAAGCGATCCAACCATTTTCTCAACCGCATCAAGCTTTCTTATTCCACTTTCATTTGAAAAGAAACGGCTATTCTCTTCTTTACACTTAACACCAACCACAGTGAATGGGTGGACAAAATATTAAATAATAAAAATGTCAAAGTTTTTAGCGCGCTGGAGATACAGTGTATAATTTTTACACACGAAATAGGAAGAGGAAGCCGGATTTCTTCTTCAGGGTGAATTCTAGGTGACCTCTCACAGCGCCACTCGCCAGTAGCGACAGAAAGAAGCACTACAGTACTGTCTTCTACTCGGGAAAGGGTGCACAGAATACAAAATTTAACTTACAGCAATGTCCGGATATTTTTCTACATTTTACGTAAATTGAATGGTCAGAATTAGGGGATCGTCTGTACCAAGGTTTTACAGTAGTGTATCTCCGTAACTTAGCAATAATTCATCATTCGCTCAATATTGCTGACCTCATCTGCTCAGCATTGGGTGCAGCGGGAATCGAACCCGGTGAGAGCGCTAAATCCTAATCACTAGGTCATTACACAGTCAGTAAACATTTTGTGATGATGAGATTAAATCTAATTCCTTTTCCTATGTCATCTAGATCCCTGGTCGCCAAGTGGTTACTTGTGGTTATTATTATTGTTACTTGTCTTATTGTGTTGTTATTGTTGTTATTACTGATGATATTGTTGGGCCGAGCCGTGAGAACATGGTCATATGTTAAACTGGTCCGTGCTGTTATAAATGACATAGAAAGAGTGCCTGATTTTTTTTTCTCTGTGAAACAAAATGAAGTGAGGTGTCACTCGTGGTTTTGTGATTTCAGGTATTTGTGGCTCATGTGCAATGAACATCAACGGCGGGAACACACTGGCCTGCCTTAACAAGATCGATACGAACCTCAGCAAAGCGGCAAAGATATACCCTCTCCCCCATATGTATGTGGTCAAGGACTTAGTGCCTGTGAGTATCTTGAGTGTATTAATACTAACTTGAGAGAAGAGTAACATGCTGCACTTAAAAGAAAAATATCTCAAGTCACGTGTATTTGCAAAGTCTGTTTCGAAGCTTGTGAAGAAACAGAAAAAAACAAAAACATTTTGTTGAATATACGACGGAGTACAATATTTTTCCCTTTTCTTGGCAGGACATGAGCAACTTCTATGCACAGTACAAGTCTATTGAGCCTTACCTGAAGAAGAAAGATGAGTCCCAGGAGGGGAAGGAGCAGTACCTGCAGACGGTGGAGGACAGGCAAAAACTGGCACGTAGCAACTCTCGTTTCCGCTTTTACATTGGCTATCTGTAATGCAAGCGTCATGATGCTAAGAGAAAAGCTCACTCCCCTTTCTTCTGGCACAGGACGGGCTCTACGAGTGCATCCTCTGTGCCTGCTGCAGCACCAGCTGCCCAAGCTACTGGTGGAACGGAGACAAATACCTCGGGCCTGCCGTGCTCATGCAGGTATATAGTGCAATATCTTAAAATTAAGCGAGTCTTTATTGTCATTGATAACAACATAGTGTACATTGTTTAGAGCAGGGGTCTCCTACCTTTTCAATCACAAATATCACCCATTTTTAAAATAACTAACCTGGTAATAATATAGTAACAGAATAGCTATAACTTGATAAATTATTGGAGGTAGGGTTAAATGGACACAATAAACCACTAAAAATTATTTTACTAGAAAATCACAATGACCTAACAATGGTGAGCTATTTTTAGAACAGGTCTGCGGGCCCCTTGGTCCTCCTTTGGGGGTATTGCGTTGGAGCCCACTCTGGGATAAACACATAATAAAGACTTAAAAAGAGAAAATTTGTGGTAAATGTAGTTCTCAAAGCAATCTTTTGACCCGTATCAAGCTTGGGCACAAATAATGATGTGGCGGGACACATTTGGCCCCAGGCCATCAGTTTGACACATGCCTTAAGGTATTTACACTTGCAACTAAGGCGGATTTTGGTGTCAAGTGCCCTCTAGTGGTGGTTTAACACGAGAAAGTACGTATTTGAAAGTGGAATAATACATTTCTGCAGTTGTAAGGAAAACATTGATAAATTGTAATGGTACAGCAATCCCTCAGTAAACAAAAAGTGAAAATCCAAGTAGCATTGCACCTTCACAAAAGCCCCCAGGGTCAAACTTACCTCAGAATAGTGTCCTTACTGACTGAGAGTATACGACTGTCACAAAATAACAACTACAGATCTACAAATAAAAATAGAGAAAACAGAAATGCAGTTGAATGAAAGCTCTGTTATTATACAAAAGTAAAATGAAATTGGTTGGCTTCTTTCAGAGTAAGAAAGCAATTTAGAGAGCAGCTGGCTGGCTTCACGCTAGCATCGGGTCTTCTCGAATTGAGCCAAGTATTCACGATGATAAAAATACAAATTTTGCGAGTATATCGGTTTACTATGAGTTGTAGCTCCAGGTCATCCTTTTCTTAGCTACAGGATCTGCCGTTGATGAGATACAGGCTCTGCAGGGGTAGCTTGTGGGGGTTGTTAGATACAGTAGCTTAGCCGTGGCAGTAGGCTGGACCTACAGCCTCGCTATTGCCTTCTTCCCTGACGCCGCCTCAGTCTCTACCCGGACCCGATAACAATCCACAAATCACCCACTGGTGATCGCCATTTCTTTGCGCTCTACTGCTTTTCCTCAGAGTCTGATTTAATTGATGAAATACTTTTCAACGTAACGTGATGCAAAAAGCTATCCAGCGGCCCTGCAGTTTTTTGGGAGGTGGAGGGGTAGACACATTGACTTGTGAGCCCACCCCATTGTTTGACCGACAGCATACACCTGCCTCTCATAGTCACACACACCGACAGTCAAGCACACCCAACACACAAAACCCTCGCTAATCTGCCCCCATGCTAGCATTTGCTGTGCGCTGTCTGTAGGATACAAAGGACAATATGTTTATTAATGACCATAAAGACATCCGTGAAGCAATCAACTGAAGCATGAAGTAGCGAAGGGTCCCCGTACCACTACTTTAAAAATCTGTCACTTTCATGCCGGCATCACCGGGGGTTGATTTTGCGTGCTAGAATATTCAGCCTCATTGATGTGTCGTCTCCCCGTCGTCCCGCAGGCCTATCGTTGGATGATCGACTCGCGGGATGACTTCACAGAAGAGCGTCTGTCTAAGCTGCAGGATCCATTCTCTCTTTACCGCTGCCACACTATCATGAATTGCACCAAGACGTGCCCAAAGGTAAAGGGGGCGGCCACGGATCGGCGTCCGGCTAAGGACTTGCGCCACACTAAACCGTTTTCCCTTTGCAGGGGCTAAACCCAGGGAAAGCAATAGCGGAGATCAAGAAGATGATGGCCACCTATAAAGAGAAGAAAGCGGCTGCTATTTGAACAGCCAGCTGTTCTCTGTACAAGATATCATTAAATTATGCCTGGTCTATTCCAAAATGTGCTTTCTGTCAAATGGACACTTTTTTTGCAGACATGCATAAGACTTGCCTGATGAACAATATGTGTGCTTTAATAAATTGCTCATGTAAAAAATAAGCTTTCTTCGTGTGCATAATTGCATTTTGTTTTATATGACTGCAGAGACAATGTGGATTTGAAGGCTTTGTTTTGGCTTTGTCACTAATAACAACCATAGTCGAGACAAGTCATGTTTACTTGTGACGCCCTTAATCACAAAGAGTCTCAAAGGGCTTCACAGACCACAGATTATTGCAAACCACATACTATTATGACACCATCCCCTGATCTAAAACCTACATGAGAGCAGGGAAAAAACTCAAAACCTCAACATGAGGAAAATGAAGAAATCTTGAGAAGGGACCGCACATGAGGTAATGCCCCTTCCAGGATGACCAAACTGAAAGAAATGAGGGAGCAACACCATCTATCATTTTGGGGGGTGCTTGGGTTAAATTTTGGGGGTGCTCAGCTTGTCAGTCACACATAATTTTTTGTAAAAAGTAATCATCTCTAGAAAAATTTAAATTTTGGGGGGTAAAATGAGCACTTTTATCGACCAAAAAAATACAGTTTGTGCTTAGTTATAAAGATGAGAATAATTTCCATTTTTTAAAAAAGGAGGTTTCTGACATCCTCCCTATAGTGAACATTGTTTACGACCAAACTCTACCTGACACTCCAGGATAAACAGATACAGTAATAAAGATTTATAAGAACGCAAAAATATTATAAGGTAGTGCTTGGAGATAGGGTAGCACGGCGACGCAGTGGTTAGCGCCAGTGCGGCACAGTTCTGAGGTCATGAGATCGAACCTCCTTCGTGAAGTTTGCATGTTCTTCTCATGCTTGCGTGGGTTTCCTCCGGGCACTCCGGTTTCCTCTCACATTCCAAAAACATGCATGTCAGGTTAATTGGCCAGTCCAAATTATCCCTAGGTGTGAATGAGCTGAGTTGTCTGTTTCTGCCCTGCGACTGGCTGGCCACCAGTTCAGGGTGTCCCCTGCCCACCGCTTGAAGATAGCTGGGATGGGCTCCAGCACCCCCGCGACCTTACTGAAGATAAGCAGTGCAGGTAATGGATGGATTGATGCTTGGAGATAGGCCTAAGTTAAAAGTGCATTGTAATGTCGGTCGGTTGATCGATCGGTTTGATTGGTTGGTTGATTAATTGATTAACATTTTTATGTTTCTTTCACTGGCCATCATATACAAGTTAACAATAAGTTGAAAATCAACAGCTTTGATAAACAATTGACATAACAGAGGGAATAAAAAGATAGGAAAAAGGCAGAGCTTATCTTAGTCCTGTCCCCCTTGACAACCGTAACACTTTTCACATTATTCTAATCATGTAATCAGGATTTTATAACAAGGCATTTTGGGTAACATATATCAACAACATATATGTTAAATCTAGCTCAGCATAATCATGTGGAATATATCGATTTCATGTTCGGCTTGACATTTTACCCTCATTTGTTTCAATATGGTATTTGTTTAATTTCCACCAGAAGAGCCAAAAGTCCACCTTGATCCGATAAAACCTGTATAGATATGGTATGTGCCTTTTGGGCAAGGTCTTTCACTACTTTCTGCTCTCCTAATAGAATAGATCATATCAATTCCACAGAATGCCCAACTAAGATATTACATTTTGGTGTCAGGCGAACTTTGAAAGTATGTGGGTCACAGCACAGATGCAACATAACAGTGATAAGACGTTGTCTGGGTTCAACTATAACATCTTGTGTGTGTTTGGTCAGGTTTAACATTGATAAAGTACACTCAGTAATATAACAGAGAGTAGAAGGCTTTTTTCCTTGTTAGGATTTACGGTTTGCAAATGTACGGCCTTTGATTCCTGGGTGGGTGAGCTGCTTTTGGAGCATCCAGATGCGGCGCCTGCAGGCCCTCATGCCTGCGTGCGTGCTCGAGAGGCCGGACGGGGAGGAGACTTGACCTGCGGGTGGGTCGGCCCAATGTGGCCCTGCAAAACTACCCCATACAAAACTACTATAAGTCCCCCCAGCACACACGGGGCGCATGAAGGCGGAGGACAGTCGCAGCTCTTTGATTGCAAGTTTTTGTAAGTCTTGTCCATTCTCATTTGCATGCATTAAAAAGATGTCAGGAATTTGACTTGTCTGATGTTAAAAAATAATGAATCAATTGATTGTTTTGTTTGATGCCCTTTGTGTTTGCATTCTTCGTTTTGCATGGATGGATGAGTGGCTCTGTTTTCATTGCTGGAGTGCATTATCACACTGAAGAGATTGGGGAGGGGGGTATTGCCGGACGAGGGGTCGATGAGGGCATGGGGGCGAGAGGAGGAGAAAGGGGGGATTTGTTAACTGTAAATAAAGAAATGAATCATTTCAAGTCAAAACCTTTTCTTGGGAATCGAGTTCATACGTGTGTATTTCTCTGTGTGTGGGGTGGGGGTTCAGGGGTGTATTAAGGGGAAACAAGGGGGGTTAATAGCTCCCAGATGTGTGCTGTAAAGCCATAAGGACTAGTGATGTGTCGTTCGTGAACGAAACGGCCTATGAGCCGACTCCTTTAAGTGATCGGGTCCCTATGGAGATGCTTTTTCTCCCCTTAAAGGCGCACGTGATTGGTAAATATCCATTTTGCAAGGATTCTGTGTTGTTGACTTTGTTGGCCTGGAGAGGGATGGGCGACACCAGGCTGTACTTACCCAAAACACACTACAGGAAATGGTGCCCCTACGACCCAAATGGTTGAGGGATCCATCCAACCAACCAACCATAAAATATAGATGTGATTTATTATTTGTTTTTGCAGATCTGTAAATATTTTAATTTAGATTTCCTGTGTTTTTAGGTGTTTCGCAACTAGCTTTTTTTTAATATATAAAAAAGTGTAAGGCTTACTGTTGTACGTAAAGGTTCATTCGTTGCTGCACTAAAAATTTGACATATTTTTGTGTAATGTTTTTCAGGGATTCCGTGTTGTATCACTTCAAAGTTGCTTAGTTTAAATGAGTTAAATGTTCACTGTAGGGTTAAAAATAATGCTATTATTACTTAGTCGTACATATAATACATTTTTAAAACTAATTATATTATATATTATGTTTCATTATAGTAGATTTGTGTATCAATCGATCGATCAATCAACAATGATTTTTATGTTACTTTTTGGACAACTCAAAGTACTGTTTAAAAGTATTTAATGTTACAATAGGAAAAATAATGAAAAAAGGGAGTTTAAGATAAAACAAGGAGTTCTATTATTGACTTTTTATTTATAACAAACTGATTACATTATGTTTAAAGCTTAGTTAAAGAAATTGAATATTTTCAAGAGAAATAAGCATTTTTTTGTCAATGATAACAATTACATAATATTTGGGGACTATATCAACTAAGGTCACTTAATGTGTGCGTTAGAAAGTAGTGGGGTGTATAAATACAAGATGGGGCACTCTATTCGGGCCCTTCCTGGTCACCCTGGAAGGGGGATTACCTTATGTGCGGTCCCTTCTCAAGATTTCCTTATTTTCTTCATGCTGAGGTTATTTTTTCGTTTTTTTATTCATTGGAAAACATTCAGGGTCATTATCTTCCCACAGAAAATATGTCATTTTCTATCATCAAGCATTTTTGAAAACATGTCAGGGAGCCACTAGGGAGCGCCAAAGAGCCAAATGGGGCTTCATAGCCGCTTGTTGCCACCCCCCTGGGTTAGAGGAACAACAACAAAATCGGAAAATCTGTTTGGGAGCCTAAAGAGCTGTTTTTTTAGAGTGAGTCGAGCTCAAGAAGCCAGTTCTCTTAAAGATGGCCGGATTTCCCATAACTAATATGCACTTTGATGCCAATGTGATGCACTTTTGGAATAGAAAACAAAAGTTGGTTATTGACGTTTGATTACTGGCACTTTTTATTAAGAATTCCGAAAAAGGGAGAAAAAGCCCAAATGTGAGGGGATGGCATACAGCAGAGTCAGGAAATTGTAGGAGGATCATGAACTTTTTTTTCCATCAAGTACAAAAACAGCATCATTAGAAGGAGGAGGAGGCAATTTGGAGGTCATTTCAATGACGTCTTTCACGTGTGCATTACTTCCATTTTTAGCCCCCCCTCCAAAAGAAGACTATTTGTTTAGAGGAAGAAAATGAAAGGGGGGAGGCGACAGAAGGGAAATGAGGGATGTGGTCGCAGACCGTAGAGAGGGGGGGGTACCGAGAGAGTGTGTGCCGGGGGTCCGCCGGCTGTTTCTTTTCCAGGAATGCAGCCCCAGACTGTCTGCTGCAGGGGAGGAAAGTGGGAAAACACAGCAATTGTTCTAAGGAAAGGGAGACTTTCCACATTCTTCCTGTCACCCACCCCTTCATTTCTTTTGTTGGGGCCCTGAGAGGGGGTGCATGGGGGTGCTGTTCGTGAGGGTTGAGAGGTTACAGAGGACAAGAAAGCGTGATTCCGCTTGTGCTGATCAATTTCATTTGGTGATTTTCTCAACAGGGAGCGTCTGACTACCTCCCACAGCCACCATGAGAGCCCTTCTCTTCATCTGCATGCCAGGTATCAGCCCCTTGTCAATGAAAAAGTCAAAACGCCTCCAGGAAGAGGCAGATAAACTAAATGGCACGCAAAGAAAGCACTAGGTCGTTAATTAAATTTAAAAAGCTCTGAGTGGTTCTCTCTTAACCAGTGTTTTCCAAACGTTTTGGAGCCAATGTTTGAAAAGAAATACCCCAAACCAAGTGAATAGTTTTTTTTTGCATTGTTGGGTACGTATATTTTTCATGATGACAGGTGAGGCAATGCCTCATTTGCCTCCTCTAACTGCTTGTCTCTGGTAAAGAGAGAATTTTGTCCATTAACACCCAGGTATCACCTGTAAATACGTAGCTTGATGCAAAATTTCCTTTTTTTAATTAATCGTCATAGAAAATTACAGTCACTTTAGGTGACGGCGATTTTAGAAAGTAAAGGAGGTGTATAAAAATAAGATGGGGCACTGTTACTAGATTTAGAATAGATAGAATACACTGTACAAGATTTCTTGAAAAATGCAATATCCATCAGACCAGACCTACTTTTAGTGTAAGTTACAATGCTATAAGAGCAATTATCGTAGTTTACGGACTATAAGGTGCATCTAAAACCCCTGAATTTGCCTGGAATTTGTTCCTGCGCCCTATAACCAAGTGCGCCTAATATACTGGAAATACGGTATGTTAAATTGAAAATGCATAATTTCAGTAAAATGCTACAACATACAGTAACTGTTTATGAAGGTATCCAGTCATTTAAGTAGTTAGACCAGGGGTCGGCAACCTACGACACATTTGCCAGCAGTGGCACGCGAGGGGTTAACCAGTGGCACGCGAGCGCACGGCAAAGTAATAATTATTTTTTTTTAAAATGCGCATTTTACCTGAAATTTAGACATTTTCATTGCGCGCTGTGTTGTTTAGCGGCTTTACGGCTGCGCCCCTCCACCCCCCCATGTGTCTCCGCGGTGCCTCGCAGAGGAAGAAAGATCCGTGTTTTAACCCTCGCACAGAAACACCGGCGCGTGATAAATAACAACTCCGCCAGCGAAAAAATCTCGTTCTTTTCAGCCAGCCTAGACAGATGACTGAGGCTTTGAGCAAAATATGACGTGCTGTTTGTGCATTAAGCCTCGAGAGCATTGTACCTTGGACGTCAAGTGTTAAACGTCATCACGAGACGAAACATGAACATGAATTCAAGGACGAGTCTGGCAAGGCCGAGACATTAAAACGCGTTGTGTCCAGGTACGGCCAACAAACACAGACCCCGAAAACATATGTCACTGCTAAAAACACCACCACTGAAGCAAGCTATCACATTGCTCACTGCATGGCAAAGCACGGAACATCATTTACTGATGGCGAATATATTAAAGGTGTGTGTGTGTGTGTTTCAAGTTTTGTTTGATTGTAGTTGATTGTTGATGAAGTCATGGATGTCTACAGGCCTTTCCACATGTTGCTCACATTCATTTTTTAGTTTGTTGATGAACAAGAATAGTGGAAGATAAAATTGGTCAGTTGTACAATTTCAATGTATCCATGCGGACTGGGGTAAAATGACAGCTCTGTTGGATATAAATAAATTCTTGTGCGAGTCATTAATCTTGGTGTGGCACACTGATTTACAAGGACATTTAAAAGTGGCACTCCACACCAAAAAGGTTGCTGACCCCTGAGTTAGACTGACCTTATGTAATCTGGTTTATGTTATATGAAACGTTTCTCTTTGATGTAGTTTTATTTAAACAATCCCTAGATTTTATGTTAGTTTTGATTTTAGAATAGTAAGTATAGTCCGGTAAACCCTATAAATGAAAATATTTCGCGAAAAATTATTAAAGTGTGCCTTTGTCATGATTACTGATTCGGGACACCTGCGGCTGCCCCGGTGGCGCCAACAGCCCTGGTCGCTGATTGGCTCCTTGCCACTTTTTAAACCCCCCGGCTCCCTGTTACCGGCGTCAGATCGTTGCGAGCTGTTGTGTTTCACTCAGTGAGTGTTCCCGTCTGACTCCGGCCCTGTTAAAACCTGTTTCCTGCCTGCTTCCCGTTTTTCGACCCATTTCTGAACCTGACTACCCCTGATTTGCCTGCCGCCTGCCTACGACCACTATTACGAACTTGACATCGCCTCTGATCTCCAGCCCTGGTCAAACGACTTGCCATTCCCGCCTGTCTTCTTCCGACACGGAAGTGTCAATCCCGCCTTGCTCGCTCCCGCTCTCCGCCAGTCCTCGGATCAAGCAATCAAGCACGCCTTACTCTCACTCTCTTTCAATAAAATCTGAGAAACGCATGCAATTGAGTCCTGTGTCCGTTCTGGTCTGTGACAGCCTTTTAATCCGCTGCATTTTATAGTACACAAAATACCGTAAGTCTTTGATCTTTCGTAGTTATTTCATCATTATTTGCATTGATTTATTTGATCCTAATGTTTTTTCAGATTTTTTATGTTTTTTTTTCTCTTTATGACTCCTCCAACAGTTGTGCTACTTGCCCAGGGTCAGTACCAGGAACAATTTCCTTTTCTAGGTGAGTTCCTAAATTTATATTGTAGTGAAACAATACATGTACTGTAGCTGACTTCAACATTGTTTTTTTTTCTTTGTAGAGGATTATGGCCCTGATTATTTTCCAGGTAACGGATATTTTCTCACAACTTTGAACTTTGAGCATAATCAAATAGGCTAGTTTGGGGATATCCTGTAAATATTGTCGAAATGTAAAGAGTTTTTTCTTTTCAGAAACTTCTGAAAATCCTGATTCTGCTGCCGGATCCTTCCAGCAGCAGGTTCAAATCGATCCTGTTGTACGTCCACAAAAACCAGGTATTCTCTGTTTAAGCTTTGAAGTTCCATCTGGAGAATGAGCTTTTTGGATTGAATGATTTTCTTAAATTTCAGAAACCGATTTGGAGACAGAGCCCACAGAGCCCGGTCCTCTTGGTAAGACAGCCGAGCCGCTGACTTCCTGGAGAGAATTTTATTTGACTTTTTTTATGGTGAATGCTGGGCCTGATTCAATTCCCAGATTGCCGGGAGGAGCAATATCCCTGCACAAGACTCTATTCCGTGCATAAACCCTGCAAGCAATGTCTTAACAGTCTTTGCTTTTACAGGTAAGTAAGCACATGGAAACGCTTATAAGCGATGATATGGGCTCGACACTCCCCTTAGAAGACACTGTGTCATGATTTATTTTGGAATTGTCAGTCAAAAGGCTCACCTAAATTCAGTCACCTTTAAGGATTTTAGTCTGGTTATAATCTAAGGGACCATGTGTAATACGTAGCACCTCCTAGTGGTCTAAACAACTTCACCCATTGAAAAAAAAACATCCATATGAATAATAAGCACAAATATATGAAGTATCATACAAACGTGCCCTTTTTGGATACTGTGTGGCATTTTTATCTTGTATTTATAGTTGAATAGTTTCAGAATTTCTGAGTGCCGTTTGTAGTTACATAAGATTAGAGGTAAGATCGGGCCTAGAAGATTCTAGCCCGACCCGACCCGCGAGCATATAATCCCGAACCTGCCCAAACCCGATTGATTAACTTGATTTGAGGGACCCGGCCTGAAGTAAACCAGAAGCTGTTACTTCAGCCGAAGTGTGTGCTTCTGTGCTTCTATCGTCGAACTGCAGTGCCGAAGTGTGTTACTCGAGTGAAAGTACTGATACTTCAGAAAAGTATTACTCAAGTAGAAGCAAAAAGCAGTCATACAAATAATTAGTTCAGTAAAAGTATGTGCACACTGTGCAGATCCTCAAAAAAAAACACAACAAAAATGACGAGAGAGAGAGAGAAGCCCGACCTGGCCCGACATTTAAGGCCGAAATTCGTGCCTGGGCCCAAGATTTTACTTCAACCTTTAGATTACCCAGGGTAGAGGTAAGATCTTGGGTCCGGGCCCAAACCAACTCGAATTGGGGCCGGGTTCTAGCTTAAAATAGCAATCATTAAGTCAGGCCGGTCTGGCTTTTCTCTTGCCATTTTTCTTTTTTTTCCCCTTTAAGGAGGATCTCCACACCATGCACATACTTTTACTCAAGTAATTATTTAGATAAAGAAATGCTGACCAAACTATCAGTTGAACTCAAAATCACTAAATCCAAAGAAATATTCAAACTCGGTGTTGGAGTAAAAGGAACGCGGCTTCCTTCTTCCACCTCTCTCACGTCCAACGTCATTTCTGCTTCTTGCCAATAGCCTACAAGCTTTACAAACTTTCTTTCTGCTTTTTGGCCAAATTTTTTACTATTTGCATCTTGTAATCTGAATAATTTAATTTTCTTTTTAGTGCATACTTGATTTGAAAGTTCATACGAAACGCACAGTTTGGTTTTGAGTAGGCACAGCTAGAGTAAAGCTTCATGTTTACTTTGGCGACTGATTAAAGCTCCGGGTTTATTTCGAGCTCATTCATCAAATCAAGTTAATCTGTCGGGTTCGGGCAGGTTCGGGTTATATACCCGCGACTCTGGTCGGATCGAGCTGAATTTATTAGGCCTGATCTTACCTCTAACCCAGAGTAAGACACGAAAGATCCACTGTAATAACAATAAATAATAACAATCAGGTTCATACTTATAAAAGAGCTACACATTTACGATTCGTTGACTGGACGATGAATTACTAAATCAATCACAAGCAAGCACACATTGGTTGATAAACACACAACTGAATTTGTTCAAATTAAAATCAATACACAAACATTTCAACAAGATGGAAATTGGAATGAGATGTTTTTTTCCAGAGTGTTTGAAAAGTGGTGGATATATTGTGGAAAGTGAAGCTGGCTCATGAAAGAAATGCGCAAAGATTGTCTATGGCGTGCTTGAAGCATTGGATCCTAGCACCAAATCGGCAGTTATGATTTTGTTTGGTTTCTACAAATCGAGAGTGAGCGACATACCGGTCGTTTGGGTCTGCTGGAGATCGCTCTCTCAGGGAGAGAGATGGAATCACTTAGGCGGGCTTTTGTCGAGAGAGCGAGGGGCGTGAGAGAAGATTCGTCCTTGGGATGTTTATTTCGTATGTGGCATGAGCGTAGCACTCGTTGGTTGCTTTGAAAACTGTTCTTCTGACTTAAGTGACACCTGGAACTGTGTCATTTGAACCTGCCACTTGGTCTTAAGGAGAGGTACTTGAAGCTTTATCAATAACTAAGTTCTCACCTGAAGAGCCTGGCATTCAAACTCAATCTTGAATTAACACACAAAGAATAATAACCGTTTTTGGATGACAAGCCAACGCTTTGGCGATTTTAATCTTTATTATAAATGTATCTCGGTACAGATTGTCGATTTCCTGGAAGTGAAACTTTGTTGTTCGAATGTACACTTGTGGACGACTGTCCATCAGGGGCGGAGGGTTGCTGTCATGCACATTCAACCTGTTACCTAGTGTTCCTTTTTTGATGTTTACTATGTTTGTGTACTGGGACCCAATGCTAAATTGACTCCACCCCGGTCATTCTGGAAGGGGGATTACCACTTGTGAGATCCCTTCCCATGGTTTCTTTTTTCCTCACGCTGAGGTTTTGAGTTTTTCCTTGCCCGCATATTGGTTTAAGATCAGGCCATGGTGTCATTGTAATCCTGTGCAGTCCTTTGAGACATTTTTGTAATTAAGGGCTATACAAATAAATGTGACTTGACTTGACTTGATTTGAGAGACAGGTGTGGTTCTGTCCATCATGGTGGCGTAGTGAGACAGGCGTAAATCTTTCTATCAGGAGGCCCAGATCAGATTTAGATTTAATTTATTGGTCCTCTTGGGGAAAACAACAGGCATTACATTAAAAAAAAACGTAGGAAAATGAAGGAAGACTGATTGGTCAGCGGGCCAGTTGTTTAAAAGGTTGATGGCAGAGGGGATCAGGCTTTTCCCGAGGCGGGCTGTCCTAGACTGGCTTCATCCCCAAGGCTGTTCAGCACCTGTATGGCTGGAATGGGGTCGGTGGTGTTGTATTCGTAGCAAGGTTATCACCCTACAACTCACAGGTCAAGAAATCTGTATTTTTTTTACTGTCTCATCTCGAGGGAGCTGACATGACTGTACCCCATCTTGCTAATATGGGTAGCCTAAGAAACAAAAACCTTGCGTAGGGCTAGCTGAAAAAAATAAGAAAAATGTTGCAATTTGTTCACTTTGCGTCTCTGTAGTTTGTAGTATCCGTTTTCGGTTGCACTATACATGACAGCTACATCTATCGGTCAAATATTACACAGCGTCCCTTTAAATCCAAAGAAACCGAAACTACTTAGTCATGTAATCATGAGACTATTGATCCCCTTTGACTTTTCTTTGTTGTTTTGCAGCCTGAGGCGCGTTTACGTTGTCAACAGGGAAATTTGCATGAGGACCGTTTGTGCACACGAGGAGCTCCTCAGAGGTCAGTTCATTCACTACATTACAAACCTGAAATTTGTGTACTTATTTGGAAGTTGCTCGTCTTTAGCTGACCTGTGCCGGGACCAGTTCTCGCGCTGCGGCGTGGCGGCCGTCGGCGGCCATTGCGGGTCGGTGGGGGCGAGCTGCGGGAAGAGCTGTGGTGGAGGCTGCTAATGGATTCCCTAAAATCCACCTCCTCCCCGTGCCTTTGAGGAACCATCCACAATTCTTCACTTTCTCCTCCCCTACGCAGTGTTTCCCAACTTGTACTAAACAACTTTCACAGCAAAAGACCAAACTAAAATCACATAGCAGGTAAATACTACGGATACTCGCAGATTCAAGCATTTACAGTGTTTTTAGACGTATAAATTTTAAAAAAGAAGGATTTTGGCACCATTTTGTGGTAGGTAAAAGCAGTTAGAGTAGCGTCTTGAGAACTTTCATTTGCACAATGATTATGCTTGTATCGCGATGCACTCTTTGATCAAAACATGGGTCATACAATTAAAAGCACTCGAATGGGTCTTGAACACATTTAAACACACTCTAAAATGTTTAATACGAGAGAGCCAGAGGAGATCAAATGTAAAAACAATCCATGTTTGAAGGAACAGCGTGCATTATTTAGCACCACCTAGTGGTAAAGAAAACGGAATTCTTTTTTTTTTTTTTTTTCAAATTTAAATACCAAAAAAGAAAATACATGACCTATTATATAAATGTGCATTGTTTAAAAAAATCTTCACGTCTAGATATTTGAATCGGCATATCATTGTCCGCCATCTTGCTGCTACACGTACCAAAAAGAAGAAAAACCAGCAGAAGGGTGTGGGTCACTTTGTTTCTCCGTAGTTTGTATACTTCTTTGCACTTTGCTGCTAAGGGTATCCGAAATGAAAATATATCTCGCGAAAGGCTGTAAAATAAATTTGAAGAAAAATGGTGCAAATTTTTTAGTTTAAGTTTCCATAATTTGTACTCCTATGCTTTTGAGCACTCATTTTTGGTTTAGATCATTTTTTCTCACAGTTCCATTTGACTTAGTACACTTATTTTACAAATAAAATATTCTGCTATGAAATTACATAATTTTTTTTAACATGTGCGTAAATATTATAACGTAAAAATTCAGATTTCTCATTCCATAACCTGCCAACATGGGTCATTGTTTGTTCTTCTGTGGTGACGACTAGGCATTTTTCAAGACACCTTAATGGAGCAATAGTGCTACTAATTGATACTGCCCTCGTACTGCTAGGCAAGTAATGTGATGTGATGGTGGCTCGATGTCATTGATGTTCCTGCTGCTGTTTTGCATTGGTAGACACTACAGAGGTACCATATTTCTTGGACTGTAAGGTGCATCTAAAAAACTAATATTGCAAGAAATTTCAAAAGTACACATTATAATCTCGTGCGCTTTATATTCCAGAAAATACGGTATCTTTAGCTGAAGTAGTGATAGACAAATGAAGCTTCTTGAGGAATTTGTGCTTGTTTTTGACTTCTAGATGGCACATTCGGTTTAAAGATTTAATAGAAATGTGAAGAATTTCCATTGAACTGACTTTTATGGTTCAACTAAGAACAGTATACAGAAGTAACCAAGTATTGCAAGTGCTTCATGAAGCTTTATGAGGAATTTGTGTTTGTTTTGGACTTCTACATCACACGTTTGGTTTAAAGATTTAATAGAAATGTTAAGTTTCCATTGAACTGATTCTTATGGTTAAACTAAGAACAGTCTACAGAAGTAACCACGTGTTACAAGTGCTTCATGAAGCTTCTTTTCTCCTATCACTAATCTTGAGGTACTACTGAACAACAGGAAGTTCACTGCCTGCTTAAAAAGTTACATCATAACCGTATTCGCTAAATAAATAATAATTGAATTACAGTATTACGATTTTCCTACAGGTTGGGAATCACTGCCTTTCTTTTTTCTCTCGCACAAAATGTTTACCTTATCTCCCCGATCACCCCTCGCCCCATGTATGAACCTGTGTGTATGGATCCATATACTCCAAAGAAGCTTGATGATTGTACAAATCACTGGTGCTATAAACTTCACACTGGTGCTGTAATAGAGATGTGACTAGCTGCGGGTACATCTCAGTCTGGTTCGCATACCGTACCCTATTAATCACATGCATTTGTACGTTTTTTTATACGGTGCTTAAAAAAAAAGTCATTTAGTCAAAGCAGTCAGTGGAGAAGAAGACCTCAGCTTTTTGAGCAGCGTTCAAAAATGCTTTGAGAAAGCTTCTTCAAAAGTGTTTTGTAAAACTGTCATGGTTAAAAAATAATAAAATGTTTTTTTGTCCCAACAGAATTTGCAATTTGACTCTTTTTTGGGGGGTTTATTAAATGTTATAAACAGACTCTACATCAGGCAGGGTTCCTACAGCTTAAGGCCTGTTCAATTCAAGACTTTTATAACGCCTTTAAAAAGGAAATTCAAGACCAAGTCAACAAAAAACAAAAGAATTGGAAGAAACAAACAAAAGACAGAACATGAGTGGCACGGCGGCTGGGTGGTTAGCATGCAGACCCACAGTGCAGAGGTTCAGGTTTCAAGTCCAGCTACTGTAGCCCATGTGGAGTTTGCATGTTCTCCACGTGTCTGCGTGGGCACTCGTTTCCTCCCACATTCAAAAAAAACATGCATGTCAGGTTGATTGGCAGGTCCAAATTGTCCCTAGGTGTGAATGAGTAAGTTGTCCCCTGTGTCCCTGCCAGAAGACGGCTCGCTGGGCTCCAGCACTCCCGCTGCCCTACTGAGGATAAGCGGTGCAGATAATGGATGGATGGATATAAGACAGAACATGAATTTGAGGCAATTTCAAACAAATGTTTATTAATACTTTTTAAATCACATTTTGGTCCAGTTGAAAACGTTCCATTTAAAAAACATAGCACTCTTCAAAATTTTAGACATAGAAAACAATAAATAAAAAGGATGGTTACAGTACATCATGGATCCTTAGTCAGAACAAATTCCAAAGAACTCTTTTGCGACATGAAAGCATTACATAAAGGATTTTTATCGCGATGCATGAAAAACGACTTTATTAAATCTATGGAGTTAAAAACTTTCAAAAATTGGATTTAAGGCCTTGTTTTTAAAAGAATGAATTAAATGCCTTTTAGGACTTTTCAAGGATCCGTGAGAACCCTGATTAGGGGTCTCAAATTCAATTTACTGAGGTTGGGCCAAATAGGTTTTTAACAAAAATAGCTCAAATATAAACATTACCTTTTTAAAAATATCTTTAAAAAATCTAAACAAAATATGATCCAAACATTAAAAAAAAAAACATTAAGAATAATATGAAAATACATCAATCAATTAGTAATCAATGAGTCAATAATTCATGTAGGCTGCACTTATATTAAAGGGACAATGGCATTAAGCGTCCCTTAGTGGGTAAAAAAAAAAAAAAAAGTTAAAGAAAAAACTAGACTGATTAAAACAAAACACACAAACTCATATAACACAGGGGTCTCAAACTTGAGGCCCAGGGGGCCAATTGCAGCCCGCAGGAGGATAGTTTGAAAGGACCATGTGTATTATTCAGGGCTTTTTAATTATAGAAAAAATTATTATAAAATATCATAAAATATATGTTTGTTTGAAAAAATAAAGAAAATACAAGAATTATGATATGTATGTGCATTTTTGAAAATACTTGAGAAATGCTTATTTCTGTGACGTAACACGAACCTCACCTAGCATCTTGCTGCTACGGGCACCAAGAAAAAAACCCCGAAAGAAAAAGCTGGGCGAAAAAATGAGAAAAAAATGTTGCTTTTTGCTCATTTTGCAATTTCATAGTTTTTATTTTTCTTTGCACTTTTAAAAACTCGTTTTCTGTTGCAAGACACAATACAGTGACAGTGGTCAAATAATACTTTCATTCAACTGCAGTGGCCTCACACCATTGCGCTGCAGGCCATATTTGGCCCGCGGGCTGTGAGTTTGAGAACCCTGCTGTACAATGTTTAACGTGAAGTTCCCTAAACTTAACATGAAGACAGAAAATCTCTCTTTTTGTTAGCAAACGGGGTTTGCAAAATAAATGAAATGAATGTTGTTATCATGAGTAAAGTTAACATTAGAAAAAGGAACATTATGAAAGGTTTGGCAAAAACACTTGCAGCATTTACAATAAGCTCACAACACTGAGTTCTGACAAATAAAAAATATTACGAATAAAAAAATATTGTTTTCAAGTAATGCTAAAGCACTTGCCTCTTAGGTATAGTACTAAAATAGGCTATTCCTATATTAATGTAACATTTTCACTTCTGTTTTTAGTACAATAGTAGGAATGTGCAAGATAGTAGCTTATACATCATATGAAATAATTTTTTATTAGCTGGCTTAAAAGAGGGGGCCGACCAGGGAACCTGACTGTTCAATTAAAACAAGCATTGCGATTTCTGCCAAATGTTTTGAATATTAAAGTGAAAAACTTAAATGAAGAGCGGGTCACAAGCGCAGGTAACGATGACTCCCTTTGATAGCCAAATGCCTCGTCGTCTAATTAGTGATGTGCATAAAGGGATGAACGAGATTCCCACTGTCCTTAAGGGGTAAGATTGCGGCAGAATTAGCGGGGAAATGTCCAAGAAAAGTAACACATTGTGCAGGGATTAAGATATTTGGAAACATTTAGGAAACATTCTAGAAACAAAACTCTGTTTCCACTGTACTGTAAAAGACTGGACATCAACAACAGCGGCGTTTTGTGACAATACTGATACTAGATTCTAAATCACTGGGAAATAGTTACTAGTAAAAAAATTGTAGATGCCGACACAAGTTACTAACTTAGGAGAGGCACGTGATAACTATTGGGCTGACAGTAATTGGACTGATCACAGCCAAATATGACATCACAGTTTTTGGCCCGATCAGAAAATGATATTCGAGTATTAGTCACATGCTGCCACACTAAAATATTCAATCAGCCAACACTCCTTGTTGGGAAGATTCCAATCATTTATGATTATAATGATTTTAGTAGTAGTAGTAGTAGTAGCAATACTTGATCTCCTTTCTATCACTTAGTTATGTGTGCAAGGGATGGGAGAGTTAAAGATTAGTCGCATGGCTCAGCATGTGTACATGCTGTTGTGATTGTACGGCCTTCTGAATTTGAGTCAGTACAGTACATGAAGTTTTGTTTAAAGTATGTTTTTGTCGCACCCCTGCGTATATTTTAATGCCAATTCAATTAATATTGAAGGCTGCGGTAGTTATTTAAGATTGACAGCTTCTGACACAGTCCGTAATCGAGTGTCTCAATCGAGGCACACTGTCTTACTTTTCTGTACTAGAAAATTCCCCTCAGATTTCTTTTTAACATGTAAGAAATAGATGTGAATGAGTTCCTTTTTATGGCTGCTTGCGCCTGTGGCTTGAAATCCGGCGTGGCTTGTACAAAACAAAGTAGAGTGCCTTCCTTAAATTTGCGAATGCGGCTTTTAATCAGGTGCGCCGTGTAGTCCAGAATTTATGGTGCACTTCGTTTTGATGGTTTGCTCATATCGATAATGCAATAGTGCAAATGTCTTTAATAATATGGCCGGGTAGTGGCATTTTCCCTGACGTGGACGCTGCTTTTTGCAGTTTCTTGCTAACTGGCGGTGGAGAGGAACGAGGACGGGAGCGGAGGCTGTCGTCGTTTCATCTCCTGCTGTAATTGCTCTTTCAAAGTACACACCTAGGTCCAAAAAACAAACAAAAACAAGTGAATTTCAGTGATTACAGTTTGCAGTTAAATACAAATTTCAACAAAACGGCTAAACCCGTTCTCCAGTCAAAACCTTATTCTTCAGCGCATTTTATTTCACCTTCTGTCGTTTGATGATTTGATAAAATCAATGAAATAATAATCCCAGAGCCTGGTCCCATATCAATATACATATACCACTTAAAATGTTTCTCCCTCCACCAGTTACTTGTGTTTAGGCTCATTTGACCTTCATTTTTGAAACAGGGTGTGGGCAAAGTCCTTTTCTAAAAATGTCCAGAAATTCCGCAAACAAGGATCCTGACAGATTTACCTTTGGCGTGGACAACGCAGGGCGAGAGACAGGAGGGAGTGCTTGCACTCTGTACATAGCTTCACCCATCCCTGCCGCTCACCCAATCAAATTGCTCTAAGTGCACTGCTGGCATTTTGGCATATTTGCAGTTAGTTCTGTGGATTTTCATCGCAAGGTGTCTCAATGGTTATAATGGAAAGTACCCTAAACAAGTTTTTTCAGCTTCGCGTGCACTTCATAGGCTTCCTCACGCAAATTTAAAACGACATGGAGAAAATTTGTATGGTATCAATATCGTCTCCAAACCATACGTATTCATGAAAAAAGCCATAGTTTCCCGACCACTGCTTTACACAGAAAGACAACTGCCACCAGATGGTGCTGTATTCGAGTCAGATCCGGAGGCTCCTTCTGGTATTGGTAACCATGGCAGCGAATGCTCATGCTCAATTATGTTTCACGTGGGGGAGCAAAACCCTACTTTAAAAAACAGCTTGGGGAGAAATGGGCGCCGCCAGGCAGTACTTGACCAAGACACTGTGGTTTAAAGTCAGAATAAACATTGACCTACCAAAAAAAAAACCTTAAATACTGAGTTTTGCAGAACCGGAACACAACTTTCCATCCATCCATCCATTATCTGCACTGCTTATCCTCAGTAAGGTTGCGGGGGTGCTGGAGCCCATCCCAGCTATCTTCAGGCAGTGGGCAGGGGACACCCTGAACTGGTTGCCAGCCAATCGCAGGGCACAGAGGGAAAAACAACTCACTCAGTCACACCTAGAGACAATTAACCTGACATTCATATTTTTTGGAATGTGGGAGGGAACCCACACAAGCACGGGGAGAAAACATGCAAACTCCGCACAGGAAGGCTGGTAGCTGGATTTGATCCCATGACCTCAGAACTGTACCGTGGACGCGCTAACCACTCAGCTGCTGAGCCGCATCCAGTCTGATATACATTTGCCACCCGGAACACACCTACATATTTTCAATTAGAATTCCAGGTCTTGACATCTTTACCTGTTCCTCGAGACCTTTGACCCGTTGGCGGTGCGTCCGCTCCCTGGAGCCCAAAGTCCGCTCCAGGTCCCTGAAACTGGCCCTCAGCCTCTCGGCCTCTTGTTGGATCTCGTCACGCTGCCTGACCAAACTCTCGCATATGCTTTGGGAATGCTCCATCTCCGCCATCTGCGTCTAATCATGAAACACGGAGAGAGAAAACAAACAAGATGCTGGCGTTAAAAGCGCAATGCGGTCCGATTTTTATCCGTGTCGAAAGCTATAAACTGAAAATTGGGACGGATGACATCATGCTTAATGATGGCTCTTGTGAGATTTTTTGTTTAACAAAAACAGGAAAACTAAACAATCTGTCACAATACAACCATTGTTAAACGTCCACAGCATTTAGCGGACATCGGTTTTTAGTTTGACCTAGAACAGGGTTCCTCCAGCTGAAGGCAAGTTCAATTCAAGACTTTTTAATGGCTTTTGAAATCAAATTTAAGACCAAGTTGACAAAAAAACAGAATTGATACAAACAAAACAAAAGCAAAAGTTAAAAAGATGTTTACATTATTTCATGGATCCTCAGCCAAAACTGGAAGATAACTCGTAGTTCCAAAGAACTGTTCTACTACAGTACATTCATGAACGGGGTTGGATAGGGTTACTTTAACTGGATTACTTTCAATTACTTTTGGATTACTCCAATACCAAATATGCTAATAAAAGAAGAAACTAAATATGAATAAAATTACTAAAGGCTTGGGGAGTAACGGAATACATGGAACGGCAAAAATGATGTTGGCAAGCTGTTTGGATTTATTTTCGTTTTGTTTCTGTCGCATTTTAAGTTAGTTTTGCCGGAGATCAGAGATCAAAGCCAGGAGAGAAAGCTTACCACGTGTTGTGAGTCATCATTTTATTCATATTTAGTTTCTTTTGTCTTTAATTAGCATATTTGGTATTGGAGTAATCCAAAAGTAATTGAAAGTAATCCAGTTAAAGTAACCCTACCCAACCCTGTTCATGAAGCAATGATGTTTTGGTCCAGTGTAAAATTTTAAAAAACATAACACTGTATCTATCTTCACTATATTCGCTATATTCATTATAATCATGACCAATTGTGTAGCATTGTAGCATCAGAAAAACACATGCTTGGAAAAAAAACCATGTTTACTTCCTGGTTGTGCACAGTTGATAAGTATGACTAAATCTTTGTGTTCACATATTCAAGACTTTTGAAAATTTGATTTAAGACATATTAATGCTAATTAGCATAGCTTTCTATCCCTCTAACATTTAACAATTTCACTTTGTAATCCCCTCCTAAGAACGTATTCATGTAGTAGCCCAAGGTCTTCTAATAAACATTCAATTTGCAGAAATGTCATAAATTAGTCACTAAATTATACTAGTGGCACTTTTTGTCCTTTTTTTCATCTAAAGCACGTGGTTGTTCTCTCATGGTGTTGCTTTGCAGATTAAATGCAATGTTAAATGGAGGCGTATTCAATGTAATCACCACTGGAATTGCATGAAGAATGTGTTTGTCACCTGCAGCATGAGAATCTGCTGCTGGGCTTCGTGCAGCTCCTGTTCCGTTGTGTTGAGGGAGCGATCCAAACGGCTCCTCTCGGCAGAAAGGCGCATGCTGCTCTCTTCGCTCTTCAGTTTCTGACGCTCCACCTGAAGAGGGATGCGTTTGATAATTTCATTGAAACATTTCAAAATTGTAATCTTGTTTCTCTTCTTTATTGCACTACTGCGTTGAAAATGATTTCAGGACACTATCCTTACTCAAGATGATATTTTGTCGCCATCTTGTGGAAGGTATGGGGAAAACAACAATGTGGCGTAAAAATGTTAAGAAGTCCAACTTTGTTGGCGATAGGTAGCATCTTCCTCTGCTCTTTGGCGATCTTCGTGAGTGCAGTGTTTTATAGAAATGATAGCTTTTTGAGACACTTATAAAATATTTGCGCATGTGGTAGGTTTGTCAAGCTGTCTGTGTACAACTTAGACCGCAACGTTCTTGTTGCACAGGCAGACACAGGCAGAAAAGGGGTGGGGTGACCGTTTAGCCGATCAGAACGCAGAATACAATGCACAATGAACATCCACGAAGCAGCGTAACCGCAAAAAGTAAACTGAGTTAAAGCGAGAGATTGTTTACAAAAAATAAATATTTTCAGACAAAATGAATTGCATGAAACAACTCCCTAAAGTTTTATTTTTATTTTTTTACATTTGTCTCAATTCTCTGGCCTCTAGAGAACAGTAAAACTTTAGTAGGCCAGGAAAACCAAGGAGTAGCTCCATAAGAAGCATATCAAGGTTCTCGCATGGCCCAGCCAGTCTCCAGACCTGAACCCAATCGAAAATCTTTTGAGGGAGCTCAAACTCCGTGTTTTTTAGCGACAGCCCTGAAACCCGACTGATCTAGAGAAGATCTGTGTGGAGCAGTGGGCCGAGATCCCTACTGCAGTCTGTGCAAACCTGGAGTAAAACTACAGGAAACGTTTCACCTCTGTAACAGCAAACAAAGGCTACTGTACCAAATATAGTACATATAGTTAACCTAAATCTTAACGGCTGCTAATCTGACTTTTTGCACTACTGGCAGTTCTTTATAGCTTGCCACTCCTTGCACATTTGCTCTCTGCACTATTGTACTTACAGCGTTATGTTACAGTGTTAATGTTACTGTTTACCTGACTTGTTAACCTGAATGCCCATTTTGCACATCTGGTTAGCTACTCCTCTAGCACTATCGGCACTATGGTATGGTAAAATACTATACGTAGCCATAATACAATACAACTTTTACTTATATCTGTACATTCGAGGAAACTGTGCGGGTCAGATGTATCGACATTTCGTTCTGTATACACGTGTACTAGAATGACAATAAAGTAGATCTGAATCTGAAATATCAACATTCATTTTCTCAGGTGTTAAAATACTTATTTGCAGCTATATCACACAAATAAATCGTTTAAAAATCATGCATTGTGATTTCTGGATTTTTCTTTTTCGTTTATCTCTCTCACAGTTGACACGCACCTACAATGAAAATTTCAAACCCCTCCATGATTTCTAAGTGGGAGAAATAGCGAAATATCTGGGTGTTCAAATACTTATTTTCTCCACTGCATATCAGACATGTATTATTTTGGCTGTGTTATAGACTTGTTTTTGAATCAACAGCTAATACCTTATCAAGTGTATTCCTCAGGGCGTTTTTGTCCTTCTCCAGCCTGACAGCCTGCCTCTCGGCATCTTTCTTCTCAGTCTCCAGCATGGCCACAGCCTTCTGCAGACTTCGGAGACGTTCCTCAAGCGTGGCCCGTTCAGTCTGAGCAGCCTGGACGTTGCGCTGCGCCTCGGCCAGGCTGGCCGAACGCTGCCGCAGAGCCTGGAGCCCGATGAGACAACACAAGCATGTTGGTTAAAATCGGAGGAAAAAAAACAATTCCACTGGATTGTGATCAGGACCTCCTGGCTCTTGATGAACTCGGCTTGCAGTTCTTCTCGTTGGAGCTCGCTCTGGTGCTGCTCGCTCTGCAGGCTGAGCATGCGTTCGTTGAGAGCGGCCAGGTTCCGTCTGGCTTCGCTTAAGGAGGATCGGGATTCGTCCATTCTCTCCTGGTGGACGCAACAGTACTTTAGCTATGCCATTTCCACCTGCTGGCTATTTTCAAGTATTAAAAATCATGGTCAACCTCTGTCCACAAAGAGAAGTGTATTAGACCAGGCATGTCAAACATACAGTCGTGGGCCGGTATGTCAAAGAAAGAAGCGAGTCTCTAGGTCACTTAAATCGAAAGTTATGATTTTTAAAATAAATGCAAACCACATGCTCTCTCTGGCCCGTAGAGGGCAAAAAAACAGGCCCAGGTTAGTAGTTTGATCTGATGTAGTCTTATAGCCCAATCACTGCTAAGGCTTTTATTTCCTTTTGACTCATTTCAAACCAGTACAACAATTAAGGTAAAACATATATTTTTTCATAGCTCCCACTTGAGTTTGTATACCGTACGAGTTGGTTCATGTGTAAAACGCCATTGATCCAACTGTAAACAAGTTAACGTTTTTAATGCCAAACATGAACATCATTTTCCTATTATTTGTGAATAAATTTGCTGTTTAGAAAAGATTTGTTGTCATCTATGATCATAATATGTAAATGCTACTAAAGTAGGCTCAATGATAAAGCATTATATATTTATGAATATTTGTGTCTATGTGTAAGTATGCATATAGGATTGTATGCGTGTAAATGCATGTTTGTAGCCCGTGGATGTGTATGTATGTCAGTGTATGTATGCACGTGTGTATATTTATGTATGTATATGTATGTGTATATACATATATATTTATTTTTGTTTTGAAAAAGGGATGAGAGCTAATAAGCTACGCTTTTGCTCAATCCTTTCTGAATATGTATGTTGTTTTCTCTTCCTTAGTTTTCTGGTTTATGTAGCTTCCTTATTGGTTTTTCTATTTTACATGTTTTTGTTTTGAGAAATTGTTTGACAATAATCAGGAAGCCTTGCACTACTTGTAATGCATATTCAGAATAAATAAAAACAACCACAATAGTACCGTAAGCCAAACATTTAAGTCTTCATTCTTTCACTGATCTGGCCCACCTGAGAATAGAAAGTCTGTATTCGGCCCCACAGCCAAACTTAGTTTGACATCATTGCATTAGATTCCCTTGTACTGTATACAAAAAACAGAGTGACATGTTTTCCCCTAACTAGTAGGCAAGGACTATCCAAACCAGGGGTTGGGAACGTAGGGCTCGCGAGCCAGGTGTGGCTCTCTTCATGAGCAAACGTGGCTTGGAGATAAAATTTACATTTTTAACGAATTTAGGCCAATAATGCGACTCTGTGTTTCTACCACTAGAGTCAGGAGGGTTGTAGAGCATTTTTACTGTTAAGGCTGTTAAGAATAAATGTCATTTGGGTATTTTTAGTCCGTCTAACCAATGAGATGTATAAGAATACACACGTGAGGGTGACATGCGCCTTCTACCATTTCCTGGATTTTTCTTCAAGCATATAGTATTGCAAGTTTTGGAAAAATCTCATGGCATGACAAATGTTTGTAGATTTTAAAGATGATAAAGAGTCGCATCTATAAAGCCGAAAGGAGGATGAATAATGACCACTTGGTTCCAACATATCTTTGATTGGAGTATTTTGTGTCATTTTTATGAAACAGTTCTGCTCGCACCTCGTTACTCATAGTAGCAAGATGGCAGACGATCATTTCAGCTTTAATGCATTATTATTTTGGATGTTTTATTAAATCATCAAGGGTCACAATATGGAAATGTTACTTTTGTGTGGTGATCAGGTTTTAGGGCTGTAATTAATTTTGTCTTAAAACATATGGCGTGGCCGTCACTGGAAAAAAAAGAAAGAAATATTTCGCTTTCATGGCTCTTTGAGTCAAAAAAGTTTCCAACCTCTGATGTAATGAATGACATGTTAAACCGTCATTCCTAGTGAACAGTACCATCCATCCATTATCTGCACCGCTTATCTTTACTAGGTTTGCGGGGGTGCCGCAGCCAATCCCAGCTATCTACTGGCAGTGGGCAGGGGACACTCTGAACTGGTTGCCAGCCAGTCGCAAGGCACACAAAAACAGAGAATTTGGACCTGCCAATCAACCGAACATGCATGTTTTTGGAATGTGGGAGGAAACTGAAGTGCCCAGAGGAAGCCCGCACAGGCATGGGGAGAACATGCAAACTCCACAGGAGGAAGCCTGGACTTGAATTATATTACTATATTCCGTAAGTAGCTGGAATTGAACCCTGGACCTCTAAATCGTGGGGCTGACACATTAACCACTCAACTGCTGTGCCGCCCTAAGTCAAATCTCATTATCAGATTTCTGTCAATTGTTATGTCTCTTTAGCCAGACTTGATGAAAGCTTACCATTGAGCTATAAGGCCCGTAATTGAGTTGAGGATAGATAGGCTGTTGTGTATCACACCCACCTGGAGGTGTTGTTTCTCCTGCTCCGTCATACTCAAAGCTTTCTGCAGGGCAGTCAGACGACTCTGAGCGCTGCCGTGAGCGGACGCCAACTCCTGCAGACTCTGATTGAGGGAAGAGTTCTTCTCTCGCAGCACGGCTTCGTTCTCCTCGGCTTTGAGCAGAGCTTGACTCAGTCGATCGGAGTCTGTTTGAAGCTGGGACACTCGGCTTTCTGCGTCTGCTACCTGTCGACACAAAGTTACGATGAAGCCTGAGTCAATGAGCATTGCTGTCATGTAGCTACTTTTTCATTTGTGGAGCTCGGTGATCTACATGGCCTTCAGGAATGTTGCTTATGGCGATCCTGAACGGTTCCATCAGCTTCAGTAATTGGAGTGATGGGAACTTGCATTGGTGCTTTTTTTTCCTGAACTGTTTTTGCATCTCTAATGCAATTTTGTACTGCTAATAGCATTTTAAAATAATTTTCCTTTCTTCAAAGTCAAGTCTAGCTGTCATCACTGAGTTCAATAGGTTCAGTCTATAAAGCAAGGGTCCCCAAACTTTTTCATGAGGGCCACATAACTTTTTCCTTCTCTTACGATTGTCTGGGATCAGTTTACAACGGAAAAAGTGTGTTTTGCAGGAGTGCCTATTCAACAACCAAAACAACTTCAAGTACCGTATATACTCGTATATAAGCGACCCCCTAAAACTGCTTTAAAACCACCACATAGAGAAATTCAGACCCAAAATATCAATAAAAACCTGTACTTAAACAACAATAATTATTTAGTTATGTAGATAATCAAGATTAAAACAATTGTAAAAAGCTAAAAGTTGAAAAGTCTTCAACACGCGTGCACTTTTCTTTATTTCGGAAAAATTTCCATCTTCCACTCGATCATTGTTGTAACTGTTTTCCACTTTTCCTTCCCCTTAATCACGACCTTTCTTGGGACCCATTATTATGGGCAGAAGAACGAACAAAATCACAATAAAATGAGATGTGACCCCTCCTAAACACAATTGGGACAGGAAGAAGAGATCAAACAGGGCATTTTAGCTATCTACTGTTAAGAGGTTCAATTACCCTCCTTTTTTACCTTCTTGACATTATCTTGCCAAGGCAAAGGCCCGGGACCAACTAAAAATGGGTCTGTTACCCACCTGTTGAGAAACACTGGTATAGATGACTTGCGAATAGGCAGTAGATATTTTTTAATGATCACACTATTTTTAGTCATGGTACCAAGTCAGGCCAAGTCATGCTTATTTGTGTAGCCCTTAAACACAAGAAGTCTCAAAGTGACAAATTTTAATTTCAATGTGCGTTAAGAAAGTTACATTGACAATAGATTATATTTTTCTATTCTGAGCATTGTAAGTGACAGATGTATCGTGTCTGGTATTGTGAATAAATATAGTGTGTTAAAGAGATAATACCCAGTACCTTTTCATATGTCATCTATCTCACTGGAAATCCAGTGATAAAAGTTTACCCATCTTAAAGCTGCGACCCAGGTTCAAATCCCGTTACAACCAAAAACTCACACCCAGACTTTGCGTTCTTCTTCAGGTAAAAAAAAAACAACTTTCTGCTATTGTTCATGGGGTCGGACCAAATGTGGAGGCCCGCGGGCTGTAGTTTAGGGACCACTGCTATAAAGAAAGAAAAAATAATGGAGTTATCAGCCGCTAAAATGTGAATACTTTTTTGGGACACCCTGTATTTTGCTTATATGATTGCTGAATTGTCAATACAGTGAGTCTTGAAGCTTGTGCGTGCGGGTTACTGGATTTATATACACAAAGTATGCGGAGTTGAAAAAAAAAGAGGGAGTTGATTATAAGTGAACTGCGAAGTAGTGAGAAACATGAGTTCAGAAAAAAAACAAAAAACTTTTAGAATCAAAATGTGGGTTAACTGCTAATTGGTTTTGACCTTTTTCAGCAAAGCGTCATGACGATCATGCGAGGCCTGGCTCTCAGCCTCTCGATCTCCGAAGCTCAGTCTGAGTCTCTGCAGCTCTCCTTCCAGACTCCGCCGTCCCACTTCAACACGGGTGGCACGAGCTTCCGAAGCCTCTAGCGCCTCCCGAAGGCGCCTCCTCTCAGCTTCGAGACGTACTTCTGCTGCTCGCTGCTTATCCAGTTGCGCCTGTACAGGTGGATGGAGTCACATTTTGTATTCATTGTTGAGAAGGACTGCAAAGGTTAGTTGACGTTGTGGACATAAAAATCCATAATAGAAATAGTCGACAACGAGTGAGGCATCTCTACATGTTAATAGAGGGTTTGTAAACCTTTTTCAGGCCAAATTCAAGCACTTTTCAAACACTTTCAAGGTTAATGTTAATTTTTCCAGTACCTTCAAAGGGAGAAATCTAACACCGATCAAAAGAAGGTTTTTACTATTTTGTTAGCTTTGAATATAAAAATAAAGATGCTATCCTGCTGCTAAAACAGACTTTGTGCTATTTTGAGCTGTTCCCATCTATGATCTACTATCTTGTTGTGTTAATAGGCTGCTCTAAACTGACATGAATTCTGTCTTTCTGCGTCAACAAAGCAAGTGCAACTTGCCTACGTCACACTTGTTTACAAACACGGAAAATTAATCTATAGGTGTTGGGTAATAATGGAGTTCAATACGGAAGACAAAAAAAATAAAAATAAAATACTGTATGTGTAAAATGCTGAAAAATGAGCCCAATTTGGACTCATTTTAATGATATTGATTGCTCTGAAGCAGAGCGCATTCAATCTTTTAATCTTAGAGACTGCTGATCTTTTGTCTTTTGTATCACTGATTTTAATGTATACTTTTTGCACGTTTTTCAGAGATCTGTGTCTAAAATGGTTGAAAACACAATTTTCAATCTGATTTTTTTTTTGATTATATCATTTATTTATAGCATTGAAGACTCAATATTTTACAATTTTATTTGATTGCTTAGCATTTTGAGATATTTTGTGTTGTTGTTCGACACTAAATCTGTTCAGTGTATAAAAAGCGAATACGTGATGTTGGTATTTTCCTCCAAAATTTGAAGATCTGTGAATATTTTTGATTATATTACATGTGTTTTTCAGGGATCCTCTGCAAAACATATGGAATTTCTAATTACTAAATAATTGGTTGCATTGTGTTTTATTATTAATGATATTGTATCACAAAAAAAGTAAAATTATAAAAACAAATCCGAGGAGCTTCTTGGAGGCAAAAGGGACGCCTCTTCTCAGTGAGCCGAGCCAAAAGAGCCGCTTCTCGAAAAAGAGCCGGAACTCTCATGCCTAGTCTGATAAACCTGTCCCCTTGGATGCGATAGTAAGGGGCAGTAATGCTTCACATAATAACTCGATTATGAGTACTGGAGCCACCATGTGCGTCATTTTTTAACACTTTTACAATTTTTCCTCTTTTAAAAGAATGGTCTATCAAGTCAGACAGCCATAAAATATGGCAACGGCCACAATTTCAAGCATGTTCAAGCACTTCACCCAAGATTCAAGCATTTTCCTGAACTTGAAAACACAACATTAAAATTCAAGCCTTTTCAAAATTTCTAGCACCCGCACAAACCCCGTTTATAATTTCTGTTGAGAGTCGCTTGTGGTCTCGAGCGGTAACACACAGAAGTGACAGCGTCAACATCAAGTAAGCGTATCAAAACTTCAAAGTTTAGGAGTATTTTAGCCTGGATACAGCAATTAAAATGACTACTGCAGACTTTGCGTATCATGGCAGTACCTCGGGAATGGCACGAAAATATATGTTTCTTTTTAGTTATGTTCCAGATGTTTGACGTCTCAGTGCTTTTTAAATATTTTTTCAATAAGCTTCAATGATGAATGCTAATTGTATCACTGTAAAAGCATGGCTGGGAAAAAACAAGCAGTGAACGAAAGACATTCCAAAAGGTTTTTTTTACAATGCAGGAACCTGTTTAGTATTGCAGTTACCTGGCATCACAAGCAAACAGAAGGACAGCACGGCATGAGGCGACGCAAGCGGCAAAGGCCCATCTGCTATTATTATTTGTTCCTCAAATATTTTTCACATGATGTGATTATCCGTTGACAATTGTTGTGTCAGGGTTCTTACAGCTTAAGTCAAGTTAAATTCTTAAGAATTTTTTAAATGCCTTTTGAAACTGAATTTAAGACCACGTCGACAAAAAAAAAACCCCACTATTGGTACAAACAAACAGAAAAAAACAAATATTTCTTACAGACGCTCTCCTACTGACGAACATTCGACTTACAATAAACGGTAGATCCGAATATTTTTTCGGGATATTGAAAAATATCCGGACACTGCTGTAAATTAGATTTTGTATTGTGTGCACCTTTTTCAGAGTGCAAGACATTATTGTGGTGCTTCTTTCTGCCACTACTGGCGTGTGGTGGCGCTGTGAGAAGTCACCCAGCATCCACCCTGAATCATAAATCTGGTTTCTACATCCTAATTCGTGTGTAAACACACTGCACTGTATCACTAGCGCGCTAAGAACTTTGATGTTCTTATTGTTTAATATCTCGTGCATCCATTCAATATGGTTGGTGTAAAGTGTAAAGAGGCGAGCCGTTTCTTTTGGAATGAAAGTGGAAGAAGAAAGCTTGATGCGGTTGAGAAAATGTTCGGAACGCTTTTTTTCGGCCACTTTTTTCACAGAGGAGGACCTCTTGAAGCGCATCTCCCAAAAGTAAATTAAACTCAATTTTATTTATAGAGAAAATTATTTTATGAAATGTTTATTTTTTAGTACAAAACAATACAGGCCACTTATACAAGCCTTACACATACTTATACAAACCTTAAACATACAAAATATAGCACTGAAGCAACTTACAAACAAATTCAACTTACGAACGATCGTAAGTTCGGCAGCGTCTGTACTCTGTGCCTCGCACACGATAGCTGGCACAGCTTTGAGCCATGGCGAAAAATGTTTGTTGAACAGCCAATTTTCATTAAATGTCATCTTTCCCATGGTCCAAAGTAGACGTGTCTGTCCAAAGTTGCGATGTGTATTCTGGGTAGAACTAAGACATGCGTCTGTTGTGAAAGGCCTGACTCAAACCACATCACCGTTTGATAGTTCTGTTATTGTCATTAAGCCATGTTGCCACGAAAAGTAAATTGGTGAATTATTATAAAAGACAATTGATAAATGTATGTAAATGTTTTTAGTTCAAACATGTATAAATCTTATTAATGCGTTCACATTTGCAAATTTGAAAAATTGGATTTAAAAACTTTTTAATGACAAGTAAGGCCTTATATTTAGGACAAATTCAATGCCTTTTAAGACTTTCCAAGAATCCGCAGCAACTCATTGTGTGTGTTCGTACCTGAGTGTGCTTCTTCTCAGCTTCACACGCTTGCAGCACTCGCTCCAGCTCCTTCACCCGATCAGCGAGAGCCCTCCTCTCTCTGTCCCCTCTCCTGGTCGCCTCCTCCTGCTGATGGAGTTGAAGCTGAACGTGCGTCAGACGCTCATCCAGGCCTCGCTTGCCTACGAAGGAGAAAGGATGAAAAAAAAATGCAAGGAGGGTCCATGCAAAAACACGAACCTTCTTGGTAGTCTTGTAAGTTCTTCTGCAGTTGAACGAGACGACTCTGGGCTAAGTCTCGGTCCCCTTTGAGCTCGTTCGCTTCTCGTTGAAGGGTCGCCAACTGACTAAGGGCGTCGTCCTTACACAGACAAAGACAACATTATGAGCACTGAACTATCTTGCCAAATTGTCACATGCATGTTTTTTTAAATACCATAAATTCCGGACTACAGAGGGCACCTGATCAAAAGCCACATGCTCAAATTTAAGAAAGAAAATGAATTTCATTATACGAGTCACACCAGATTTAAAGCCGCAGGCTTAAACTGCCATAAAAAATAAGTCATTCACATCAAAGGTGAGATTGGGCTTTAAAATTTAGCCCAACCTATCCCGAGTCACGGGTATATAAACCCGAACCAGCCCAAACATAATAAATTAACTTCATTTGATGAACCAAGCCCGAAATATTTGCCACTAAAGTAAACACGAAGCTTTACTTTGGACATGCGTACTTCAGCGCCAAAGTGTGCGTTTCAGATGAACTACGCAGCTTGGGGTTCACTTGCAGCCGAGTCCCTCATATTAGATGTGCACTGCAAGTGCAGTGCCAAAATGCTTGGTTCAGCGCCAAAGTGCGCATTTCAGTGACGTGCTTCGGACCAAAGGGAAAATAAACGAAATTACACCGGAAAAAAAATCATATTCTGAAGATTACAAGCTGCAAATAGTGAAATATTTGGCCAAAAAGCGGTAAGAAATATTGTAAAGCTTGTAAGCTATTGGCAAGAAGCGGAAATTACGTCTGACGTGAGGGAGGCGGAGGAAGGAAGACGGGCGTCTTTTACCCCAACAATATTTTGATAAATATTATGCTGTAATATTAATTATTATACGATTATTCAACTATTCTTTTCAATAGTCGATGACTAGTCTACTATTAAAATAGTTGTTAGTTCCAGCCCTACATTCAAGATGGAAAATCCTAAGACGAGCACATATTTACTACTGCAGCGAAAGAAAACGGGAATGAGGGCTGCGTTGCATAAAATGTGAGCCCTAAAAAACAGCACCCGGGCAACCTTACTATGGAGAATAGTGCCAGATTGCAACACAGGCGTGTCTTTTTCTGCTTTTGTCATCAATGGTTGTCGCAAATATAGACCCAATTCCCTTCTTATCGCCCCTCGAGGACTAAAGGAAATTTCAGCGACTTAACATTGACGTTGATGATACGGAAAGAGAAGCACTGCTGTTTAATTTGGATGTATGAATTGAAGACTTGATTTTTGGTTGAAATGTTGTGAGTATGTTGTAAATATTCAATAAAATATTGTCACGCCTCCCGTTTTCTTCCTGTCATGTATTATATGAAAAATGCTGACAAAAACATGGCCAAATTTCTCTCTAAGGGCGTCAGAACTGTTTTTAGATCTCACCGTGGTGATTTGTATTTAGAGCGCATGCATTGTGAAAAAGAGGAACTGTCCGTTTTCCTCGGTGCCACCACAAAAACAAAAAGAATAAGCCCCATCCTACTTAAAGCTAGTGTTGAAAATGCAACGGCTCGTAGTCCGGAATTTACGGTAATATAAACATGTCATGAAAGGGCTTTATGTCTGCCCTCTAATAGTAGCAGAAAATGCTTATTATTTTGTTTTCTTTACCCGCTCTCTGTGTGCTTCACGAAGTTCTAACAAAAAGTCTTTTAGGCCACTACGAAGAGTTTCCGGGTCCAGTTCTTGCTGGGGGAGTGGGAGAGGTGTCCCGCCCCTCTCAGGAGAAACTGCCCTGGAGCCCAGAGTATTGTCAGGGGTGCTTGTGTGAAATTCTATAAGAAAGAAAGGAATGGCTGAAATTAAAAACAAAATAATGTTTTGATGAAAATGACCATATTTTAATTTTTTTTTTTTTTTAGCTTACAGTAGTAGTGAGGAATTTGCTACTGCTGTGGTGCCTAGGAATATTGTACCAATTTGAGGGTCCCCATCTAATTTTTTCCCAGGTTATAAGATTTTGGGTGGTAAAAGAACCTGTAACCAAACACAAACTATCCACCACATTACTAAACAGTGCAAAACAAAATCCGTACTTTCAGAACCAAAACCTACTATCAGTAGTTTAAAGGGACAGTGTGTATAACATGACCAATAGATTTGGCTAAATCACAAAAGGTGTGTTCTTTTTCTGTATGTGGTCATAATGAATTTGTTATTTTTAAAACTCGTCCATTATAATATTATTTTAAAATTTTAGAAAATAAATTATAATATTCCTTTATTCATATAAAATATGTTTTCATATTTTGATTAATAATAGTTATTATTGATTAAAAATGTGTTTTAAAATATATAATAATATATTAATAATAATAATATATTAATTCAAATAATAATAATAATATCCATCCATCCATCAATTATCTGCACCGCTTATCCTCAGTACGGTTGCAGGGGTGCCGGAAGCTATCCCAGCTATCTTTGAGCAGTGCGCAGGGGACACCCTGAACTGGTTGCCAGCCAGTCGCAGGGCACACAGACACAGACAACTCACTCGCTCATTTACACCTACCGACAATTTGGACCGGCAGATTAACCTGACATGCATGTTTTTGGAATGTGGGAAGAAACTTACACAAAGCACCGGGAGAACATGCAAACTCCACAAAGGAAGGTTCGATCTCATGACCTAAGAAATGTGCTGCACACGCACTAACCACTGCGACCCAGTGCTGCCCTATTTAGCTTATTTTAAATACGATTTGTTTATGTTTCTATAAAAACTAAATAAAAATACATTAAAACTTGAAAAACAGGTTAAAAATATAGTAACAGTATTAACTATTACCCAAAGTGAATTATTTGTACCTGAGCCATAGTGACCACAAATGATAAGAAAAACTTTGTACTGATTAAAAATGTGGTATCACGAAGTCCGGCTCATATTTGAAGAATAGGATGACGTTTTACACCCAAAAACAAAACGGGGAACAGGTGATGAAGGTGCTGTCTCTGGGTCAGCTCAGGAGACTTCTGCTTTTGAAACCATGAACTAGTACTATTTGTTTCATGTTGGGGAGGAAATCCCAACCCTTCCAAAAAAAAACATCCAGGAGAGGGCTGCACTTGCCCAAGACACACCACAGGAAGTGGAGGTCTGACAACTGTGGCGATGAAAGGATCAGTGAACTGTGATAATTTGGGTTGAAAAAATAACAATATAGAACTGGACACGGGTATTCATTTTTAAACATTTTTGATGGATGGTTGCCACAAAATTAAAAAAAAAAAAGAAGAAGAAAAAAGAAATCACAAATGAGCATAACGCAGAGACTTATTTTTACCTTTAGGGGGCGACAGAGAGGAGCGTAGCGGTGATATGCTCTGATGCCGGGACATAGTCCCGGGTGAGGCGGAACTGCTCCCGGGACTCCTTCCTCGGACGCCTCTCCCACCAGCGCTGATACCAAGCGTTCTGGTCAGGGCTGACTGGAGGCCGTTCAGACGGAACTCCAGGTCCCTCCTGGAGGCCTCGGCCCGAGTCAGCTCCGCTTCGGTAGCCGCTAGGCGGCCTTGCGCCTCGCTCAGCTGCAGGCTGCAGGATCCGGCCGAGTCCTGGGCCGCCTGCGCACGCAGCGCCAGGTTCTTGGCTTCGTCCTGCAGTTTTTTCTCGCAGACTCGGGACTCTTGGAGCTGAGAGGTCAGCTCCCTTTCGGAGAGTCGCCAGCCGGACTCTGACTCGGCCAGGCGTTTTTGAAATAGTGCGAGCTGAAAAAAAACAAAGACAAATGGAGCCTTTTTATTCTTGGCTGAGGAGATACAGTGAAGAAAATACGTATTGGAGGGGTCTGAAATAGTTAAAAAATCATGCATTGTGATTTCTGGATTTTTCTTTTTAGTTTATCGCTCTCACAGTGGACATGAACCTACATTTCTAAGTGGGAGGAATAGCAAAATAGCAGGGTGTTCAAATACTTATTTTCGTCACTGTATAAGGTGTTTTTGTATACTCATCTACTTTCCTAGGTATATTTACAAAAAACTAAATTCAATGCCAAACTATAGTTATTGTATCTGGATGTATCCCTTGACCACTAGGGTCACAGGGACACCATTTCCTGTATAGTGTCTTGGGCAAGTGCAGCTCGGTAGTGCGATTCCTTCTCCAGGCCAACAATACAGACACTCCCCTACTTACGACCATTCGACGTACGCAAAACGGTAGATACGAACAATTTTTTGGGGATGTCAAAAATACCTGGACATTGCTGTAAGTTACATTTTGTACTGTGTGCACCTTTTTCCGAGTACAGCACAGTATTGTAGTGCTTCTTTCTGCCGCGTGGCGCTGTGAGAGGTTACCCAGCATCCACCCCCAAGAAGAAATCCGCTTCCTCTTCCTAGTTCCTGTGTTGTTAACATACTGTACTGTATCTCCAGTGTGCTAAGAACTTTGACATTTTTATTGTTTAATATCTCGTGCATCCATTCAATATGGTTGGTGTGAAGTGTAAAGAAGAGGCGAGCCGTTTTCTTTGAAATAAAGGTGGAATAAAAAAGCTTGATGTGGTTGAGAAAAGGTTGGATTGCTTTTTTTCTTCCACTTTTGCCGTGGAGGAGGAAGTCGCCTAACTCTTGAAGCTCATCTTCCAAAAGTAAGTTAAACTTAACTTTATTTATTTTTATAGATCATATTATTTTATGAAATATTTTTTTTAGAACAAAACAATACAGGTCACTTTTACAAGTCCTAAACATACTTGCATAAACTTTAAACATCTGGCACTGAAGCAACTTACGAACAAATTCAACTTACGAACAATCGTTCGTAAGTAGGGCAGCATCTGTATAGGCTGTTGTGATTGAACAAGCTTCGGAATTTTAATCCGTACAGTACATCGAGTTTTGTTTTGAGAATGTTTTTGTTGCACTTCTGCTTACATGTAAATGCAAATTTAATTAATATTGACTGCAACGCTATTTGATTGAGATAGACAGCTGCGGAGAGTCTTGGTGGCACAATGTGTTACTTTGCTTTACTAGACATTTCCCCGCTGATTTTGCCAAGATCGTGATCTCACTTCATAGAGACAGAGGGAATCTTGTTTATCCATTCATGCATGTCACTAATTAGATGAGAAATTTGTCCACTGACGCATCATATTGTAAGGCGCAGTGTTTCAAATAAAGATAAAACAAATTACCGGCTTGTAGTCCGCAATTTCTGGTACATATCCTCACCTCTCTTTTCAAGGAGTCTTGAATAGCCTCGGCCTCAGTCAATTTGTGCTTGAGGGTAAAAAGCTCCTTCCCTCTGTCTTCTTCACGTTGTTCCTCCAATGACAAGCGTGTCTGCAGTTCTGTTAGCTCCTTACTTTTATGGTCCTTCTCACCATCCAAGATCTTCAGCTAGAACCCACCAACAGAGTTTTAATAGGTTTCTGCCAACAGTTTTTGGGTTCGTTTTAGTGAGAATTTATATTTAAGCTTGAAATTTTGGAAACCATGGAATGAAAAGCTTAAAGGTTGGCCTCACCTGCCTACGAAGCTCCTGCAGCTCTCGTCGCGCCTCCAGCCGGGAGCGTTCAACCTCCCTGAGACAGCTGCGCAGCTCCGTCACTTCTTTCTGAGAGGAGGAAAAATTCTCCTGCAGCACGATCAGCCTCTGTTCCTTCTCCTCACACTGCCGCTTGACGCTAAGCGACGCAAACTCACGTTGAGGACGATGTCCCGAACGTCCGTTTCGGTCAAGCACCACCCTCACCTGATCCTCTCAGTCTCGGCTCCTCGCAGGCTTTCCCTCAGCAGGCAGTTGGACTGGACGAAGGCGTCCCTCTCCTTAGAGAGGTCGTTTAGGCTCCGGCGCAGTTCGCCGGCTTCCCTTCGGTGATTTTCCGCCTCGTCCTGCGCTTGGTGGAGATGACGCTCGGCTTCCGACACAGCCCGTCTCAGCTCGTCTCGACTCTCCTCGCTGACCGTCAAGGAAGCTCTGCACTTTTCTAGCTGGGGCAAGAATGCGTCGCTTGAAATCGAACAGTATTTACAGTATTTGCCGTCTTATTTTCCATTTTTTTTCCCAAAATTAAAACTATTTGGAGTCGCGGGCCCCATTGGATTAATAAAATTGGCCTAGGGGCCAATCCTGGAGAGGGATCAAATTTATCAATCTATGCAGACATCTATGTGCTATATTTATTCATATTTACAAACCTTAAATATGCATTCCATACAAAATATAGCACTGAAGCAACTTACGATCAAATTCAACTTACGAACGATAATCCGTTCGTAAGTAGGGCATCGTCTGTACTACTTTTTTACTTTCGATTATTTAGTTGCCATCATGGACTGTATGGCAAACTGAGTTTATCTTCTTTTAGCACAGGGGCTGGGGACCTTTTCGACCCAAAGACCTTTTTGACCCGAAAAGCCATAACAGCAAAATATTCAGATTTTTGAAAGAGCCACACCATATAATTTAAGACAAAAATCAGCAAAAAAAATCAGCAAAATCACCAAACCCGCTCTCCAGACAAATGCTAATTTTTCATCTAATTTTATTTCTCTGTGTGACGTTTAATAATATTTATGAAATTATTATAATGACAGAGCCTGTGTCCCATATCAACAAATGTACAGCATTAAACTGGTCTCCCTCCCAGGTACTTGAATGAATGAATGAAAACTTTTATTTCGAACATAAAAATAAAAACAGGACAAAAACAATGAGTCAACAACAGATCACGAGGCTTACGATCATTGAGGCTCATTTGGATTTCATCTTTTTAAAAAATAATTGATTTCTAACCAGGGTGATAGCAGAGTTCTTTTGTAAATATGTCACAAAAACTGCAAACGGAAAGTTAATGAATGGATTTCTCTTCAGCGCATTGGGCGCATGTGAGAAAAAGGAGAAGTGTGCTGTTGCATAGCTCCAACCACCCCTACCGCTCACCCAATCAAATCGTTCTGTGTGCTTGGTTAGCATTAGTGGGTAATTACAGTTTTTGTATGGGTTTTAATCATAAAGTGTCTCAACAGTGAACATACATTATTTCATGAGCTTCCATGTAACAGATTCTTTAGCGATGTACAGCCAAAACGAGGTCTGTTGGTGTGACACCTTGACCGTAAACTGAGAGTACAACAGGGCCCTTTATATACTGGACCGAACGGTCTGCTTTAATAGATTAGTTTTGTCTATGCGCGCACCAAATTTGACCATGAACTTAACAGATTTGAAACTCTACACAAGCAGTATTTTATCACCGAGCCATATGTACTCATGAAAGGAGCCATATATGACTTAAGCCATAGGCTACTGACCCCTGGTTTAGCCGGTCAAAAGTCAAACATTGTTGGCGATAGAAAGCATCTTCCTCTGCCTTTTCAGTTCATTTGTCTAACCAGTGTGTTTCGTTGATATGATATTGTTTTTAGAGAAACTTGAACTTGAAAAATATCTGCGAGTATGTAGCTTAGGTTTATCAAGCTACGTGTACAAAAAGTCCATTCAGCAAGGGATTACTGTATTTTTAGTGGAGCCATATTCCATTTTTGACCTGTCTGAGACTTTATGCTCACGCAAAATACCTCTTTGACAGCATCATCAGCACAGGACTGGAAGTTGAAAAGTGTCTCCCGCAAATTTTGAAGATCTCTTTCGTGACGAGCAGAAGAGTCCTCAAGCTCAGACTTAACTGCCTGTAGCTCACTGGTTAGAGAGCTGATTTGTGCCTGCAGAATAAAGATGGTTATAAATCGCTGACATAGGATTTTAAATAAATAATAATTTTTTTTTTCAGCTACACTTCATTGTTTTACCTGTTCCTGCTCTTTGCAAAGAGCTGCCTCTCTGGCTTTGCGTTCGGCCTCGAGGATTAAGGCTGACAAGTCGGCCTGGAGATTCAACACTTTGTCACTTAATGCCGCTTTCTCAGCCTCCTTCAGTGACAGAGCCTGGAAAGATGAAAATAATATTGAATATAACTTCCTTAATTAACCTCTTTGAAATGGACCAACAGCCATTAATATATTTGCCACTCAAAAACACGAGAAAATGTGCATAAATTCTGTACTAAAAACACCTATGGATAAAAATAATAATAACATTAACCGTAACCCTACTAGAAAAATTCCTACCCTGTCTATTCTTAGAAAACCGTCGATAATCATATTGCTGATTATAATTGCAGAGCACAGTTTGCCCAGGGAGCCCAGCGGTGGCGGTAGCGAGGGTGCCAATATTAAACCACCAGTAATATGCATGACCAATGTTCCCTCTAATTTTCCACAGGTCTGAGCGTTCACACAAAGTCGGTGAGCAACGCTTGAAACAACAGTGAGCCACCATAATCCCAAGTGTGGCAAGATAATTATCAAACATGTGCAAAACTTGACATCAAGTTACAGTTTTCTGAGTTTCCGGCAATGCAAAATAATTTTCCTCTTTTGAATGAATTGACTCGTGTACTATTGCAAAGGTTGTACGGCCTACAAACGTCGTTTGTTCTTATAATTCTTTCACAAGATATCCATTTCTTTTTATTTCCTGATATATTTTGTCACATAATATTAACATTTTTGGGGGCTTATTTAGTCGGTTGTAAGATACAGAACTGTACTTAAAGTACAATGTTGGCAACAAGATTCACTTGATATAATTGGAAATTATTTGAATGCAACACAAACTTTTTCTTCTTTTTTCTGTGTGTTTTCAACTTTTTTTAAAAATTCCTTTAAAAAAAATCTCATTGTGTTTATTTTTTCCGAGCTGTTACTTTTTTCTTTTTGTTCTCTATTTACTTTTTTCCTACATTTCTTTTTCTTTTTTTCTGGCTTTTTCCTTCTTTTTTCTCTTTTTGTTTCTTTTTTTCTCAGCTTTTCACTACTTTTTTCATTTTGGTATTTTTTTCTTTTTTGTTCTATTCCCCCCTTCTTTTAAGTCATTTTGTGCATAATTTTACTTAATATTTGGTAATGTTGGGATTAAAGAAACAAAAACAACCTGAAGAGCCATTTAGGACCCGAAAGAGCCAGTTCCTTTTAGTGAGCCGAGCCGAAGAAGCCGGTTCTCGACATACTCTACTAACTTTACTCAACTTCATTCGACTTCAAAATACCGCATTTGGGACACAACGTCAGGGGAACCAGTGTATTTTTACCTTCATGCACTGTAACTTTGACTTAAGTCGCTTCTTAATAAGTAATTTTGAGCCCTCATTTTTGTGCGCCGGCTAGATTTTCTTGTGCGCTGAGAATGTGCGAGCAGTGCGCAATTGCGCACGCGCGCAGCTTAGAGGGAACATTGCACATGACATATGAGAAGGCATCGGCGCTCACCTTATTATCACACTATTGCTACTCACGGATCCAGGACCACTGATTTGCATAGTGCGTTATGATAATGCTTCTTCAACTGTGCGTAAATGGCATCCCGGTTTCATTTGTATACGTATGTAAAAAACAATGTATAGACCAGCAAAAGTAACTAACCCCCGACTCTCCGAATATTCCCATTGAAAACCCTTGCAATCGTCAATGTGTGTCCGAGCATGACTCTAACCTGCTGTTTTTCAGTTTCAGCCTGCAGGAGACTCTGATCTCGATCATGCAGCAGAGTCCTCAGATCTCTCTGCAGCTCTTCCTTCTCCCTCTGACCTTTGCTTCGCTCTTCCTCAAGTTCTTGCCTCAGCTTCATCAGTGTGTCGTCATGAGCCGCTGCGAGGCTCTGCCTCAGCGCTTCCTGCGGACGGCAACAGGCACAAGGAAATTTTAAAGATTCAGATGTCTCGCATTGGATTGTTAAAATGTACCTTAAATTCCAGACTACAAGCTGCTACTTATTTGCTACCTTTTAAATTGAGGAATACGGCAAGCTGCTCTTTTCCATAACCAATGCGCTCTAGCTAGAATACACAGCGGTGACATCTAGAAACAGTGATGTCGCCAATTGAGAGAAATTAGTCCATGTTTTTGCGAGAATTTTTCATATAATACATAACAGGAGCAAGCCGGGAGATTTCACAGTACTGTATTGAAAATGTACAATGTATTCAGAATATTTATACTTTATCATCCACAAATCAAGCCCTCAATTTATACATCTAAACAGCAGTGGAAATTATCCATCAAAAACTCTATTATTATCCTTCCAGTTTATAATGTCAGGTTGCTGAAGTTTCCTTCAATCCTCAAGGAACGGTTACAAGGGAATGCGATTACCGTGGCTACTACTAACGACAAAAACACAAAACGACACATCTGTGTTGCAATCTGGCACTATTCTCCACTGTATGGTTGCCCTGGCGCTGTTGTTGAGAAATATAGGGCTCACATTTTACGAGACACAGCTCTCTTTCGTGTTTTCTTTCGCCACAGTTGTAAATACGTGCTCATCTTTTAATTTCAATCTTGAATGGTCAGATTATTTAAATACATGTGACATAAACAACCGACGCAGCTGAAAAAAAAAAGTAGTTGGCGCCAGGTGTGCGCATGGCTAGTAATGTAGAAATGGATGTGAATTAGCATATTTATTCATGTATAAAGCGTATTTCTATTTGTCTAAAAAATAACTTACAAGTGTGGCTGCGTGTTATGCTCGAGGTTTTACTGTAGTGTACAGAATTACTGTAGTTGTGCAATGATTGATCAGTGGGAAAATATCGCTGACTACAATTGTAAAACATTGGATGCAACGGGAATCGAACACAGTGAGAGCATCAAACCCTAACCACTAGACCAGAGGTCTCACATGTGGTGCTCACAGGAATCCTTATCCTTAGAGGGCATAAGGATAGCTGAGGTGCCATGGACCTGTTCTGAAAATAGCTCACCAGTGCAGTGTCATTGTGATTTTCTAGTAAATTGATTTATTTAGTGGTGACAGTGTCCATTTAACCCTATTTCCAATAATTAACCTGGTAATAACATAGTAACAACATAGAAAATATGATAAGCAGCTGTTTTAGAAATACATATCAAATGGGGTGCCCTTTGTGCTGATTGGTAACAAAATCCAGCTCTCGGCTTGAAAAAAGTTAGAGACCCCTGCATACGCCACCAGTGATATAGATGACATACAAAAAGGCAATACATTATTTTTACTCACAGTACTAGAGATAATTGTTAAAGAATGGAGAAAGACATCCTGAAACATATACCGCATTATATTATGGCCGCATAGGTAAGATCTTGGGCCCAGGCCTAAGGCCGGGCTTAAAATATCAATCAAAAGTCGGAGCATGCAGTTACTTTTACTCTTCTGTGTAGGGGTAAAAGACACATGACTTCCTCCTTCCACCTCCCTCACATCCGACGTCATTTCTGCTTCTTGCTAATAGCTTACAAGCTTTCTATCTGCTTTTTGGCCGAGTCTTTCACGACTTGCATCTTGTAATCTTCAGAATTAGATTTTCTTTTTAGTGCCATTTTGTTCAGTTTCACTCTCGTTTGCTGCACATCACCGAGATGCGCACTTGGGCCCCAAACCGTTCATTTAGGTGCTGCACTTGCAGTGCACACTTGATTTGAGGGACTCGGCCCCAAGTAAACCCCAAGCTGCGCAGTTCGGCCGAAACGCACAGTTCGGCAGTGCAGTACGCACAGTCGGAGTAAAGCTTCGGGTTTATTTCGGGCTTGCTTATCGAATCAAGTTAATCTGTCGTGTTCGGATTTATATACCTGCGACTCGGGTCGGTTCGGGCTGAATTTTTTTAGGCCTGAGCTTACCTCTACCACATTATAGACAAAATAATACAGAATTTAATTTTTACAGCTTTTCAAGCATGCGTATTTTAAATCCAGTGCGGCTCTTTCAAAGACAAAATTGATTTCTGTTCTTAAATGTGAGCATACAGCACACTGTAGTCCAGAATTGACAGAAAATGCTATATTTCCATTGGATACTAGGCAGGGTAGAAGCTCACCTTTTCTGCAACAAGTTTCTCCACCTCCTCGTGATGTTCGCTGGTGGCCTTGCGCAAAGCTTGCTGGGCTTCCATTTGCGATGCATTTAGCGTCTGAGTTAAAACGTGTTTTTCTCTTTCAGCTTGGGCCCGTGTGCTCTCTACTTCAGAACGGGCGAAACGAAGCTCGGCTGGAAGGATGAAAAATGATAGGATAAATATATACCGAAGAAGATTAATACTGTATGTCAAGTTTATTTGGGTATTAATACTCCCACCACCTGACCTCAACCCCAACTCCTGCCTTTCTGAAATAAAATCATGTTTCAATAAAACTGAACTAATCCGCTTTGGCACCAAAACCCCCCTCTTTAAGTTGACTCCTTATCATTTTCTGTTGACAATTCCACAGTATTTCCCTCTGCTCTGGCCAAGAATCTGGGTGTCATCCTAGACAGTACGCTCTCCTTTAGCTCTGACACAAATGACATCTCCCAGTCAGCTTACTATTACCTGCACTCCATCAAACGTCTTCACCCCTCCATGACCCCCTACACCACTGCCATCCTTATCCATAGCCTTGTCACTTCACGCCTTGACTCTCTACGGTCTACCTCAAAAGTCACTCCATAAACTTCAGCTGGTCCATAACTCTGCAGCACGCATCATCATAAAACCCCCTTTGCCATCATCATAAAACCCCCTTTGCCATCACATCACCCCTGTCCTTCAGAATCTCAACTGGCTCCCAATCAACAATGTAATCAACTACAAAATATTGCCCTACACCTACATGGCCATTCATAACCTTGCCCCTCCCTACTTCTCCGTCCTCCTTCACATTGCCACGCCATCCCACACCCTCATATCATCCTCCTCCCACCATCTCACTATACCCGTGCCCGTCTCAGCTCCATGGGTAGCAGAGCTTTCAGTCGCTCTGCCCCCTAGCTTTGGAACTCATTGCCACCTGACCTCGAGGATTCCGCCACCCTGTTTACCTTCAAATCCGGACTCAAAACTCACCTCTTCAGACTTGCTTTTTCTTGATCACGTGCCTCACATACTACCCCCTTTTAACTCTAATGTGTTTTTATTTGCTAAGTATCACTTGCTTGTTTTATTCTCGTTTTATTGCTGTTTGGTACTCTGTGTACAGCGACCTTGGGTGTCCTGAAAGGCGTTTTGAAGTAGAAAGTATTATTATCAATATCACGTTATAGGAGTCACTATAAATACAAACACAAGTTTGAAATGTCATTTATTTGTTTTCTAATTTCCCGTTGTGGGGTACAGTGCTGTTTTCTTGTTTTGAATTTGAATAGACAAAAAAGGATTACAGATAGACACTTATAATCTTCAGCTTCAGCTTACTTCTTTGGAAACAGGTTTACGTATTGTATAATTGAATTGTACAGCAGTTTTTGTGCAAATGGTTTGTTATTTCTTTTTGTTAATTAATGATTAAAGTTGTTTCATCTTGTATTGTTCCCAAAAATAAAGACACAATCAAACAGCATTTAAAATGCATAATATCTTAAACTTTTATATAATAAAAGCAGCATATGTATCAATAGGACCAACTTTTCTTTACATTTGAGCAGTCATGGCACCCTCTATTGGCTAGTTAATTAATAGAGTTGAATTTTATATCACTATGTTTTGGCCACCTCTGTGTTAAGACCTACGTTAATTGCAACGCTAATACAATATGATGAATATATTTTTCGGATAATACTCACAGAATACACAACAGAGAAAATTTCAAAATGATCTTAGTAAACAGTTGTTAGCCCAAAAGCCTTTTGTTCCTAATCATAGAGCCACAGCCATCAAGACCGATACCAGTAAAGATAGCCCCACAAGTACCAATACCTGGGAATATGGCTTGTTATCAGTTGGATGCCAATATTTTACAATCCCTAATTTAAACACCTAAAACAAAATATTGTATCGTATGTAACGGTTTCTTTTTTGTTAGTTCATTATCCAAATCATCACTCAATTGAGTTATTTGAATTTTTTTTAATCTTTCAACGTCAAATGCATCTGCGGTTTAATGTGGGGAATAATAATGTGATTTAAATGGCAGCTGATACTCGCATTGGCACCGTGCGAGTACTGATACCTTAAAGCAGGGGTCGGGAACCTATGGCTCGCGAGCCATATATGGCTCTTTCAACGAGTATCTGTGGCTCAGAGACAGATTTGATTGCATGCAAAATTTCTCCATCTTGTCCAAAACTTGATTGGTCTATCCTATTAAGTTACACGCAAAGCCAAACCGAAGCTTACTGGTTAACGATTACTTCGCAGTATATATATGGCACGTTTTTCACTACAATTTACAGTCAAGGTGTCACACAAAAAATGGGGAAAAAAAAAACTCGTTTTAGCTGTACAACGCTAAAGAATCCTTTATATAAAAGTTCACTATGTAATCTGTGTTCAGTGTTCAGATACCTTATGATGAATCCACAGAACTGTAAATACGCCAAAACACCGGAAGATAACTTAGTCATTTGATTGGGTGAGTGGGAGGGATGGGTGGAGCTATGCAAAAAGTACAAGCACTCCTTCCCATCTCTCGCCAAAGGTAAGCACATAAGGCTCCCTATTCTCAGAATGTTGTGACGTTTTTACAAAATAAATGCTTGCATCTGGTTTTGAAACCAATATTTATATTAAAAAAGGGGTCAAAAGGAGTTTAACCGATCTTGAGTCATTGCAAGAAAGAGACAAGTTTAAAGTGGTATGTTTGTTGATTTTGGGACAGGGGCTCTGGCATTATTCTCTTTTCATAATTTTTATCAAATCATCAAAAATAAATGTGCTGAAGACTAAGCTTTTGTCTGGGGCGCGGGTTTAGCAATTTAGTAAATTTGTCTCATAATATATGGTGTGGCTCTTTCCCAAAATAAAATTAATATTTTTTGCTTTTATGGCTCTTTGAGTCAAAAAGGTTCCCGACCCCTGCCTTAAAGTAAGGCTGGTATCGGTGCTTGCCCATCTCTAATCAAAATTTAACGATGAAAAACGTATTAGAACCTGAGCCCATCATCAAAAATCGAATGGATCTGCCATATTAATGCAATCACCTGTGGTTGTATCACTGCGCACTCGAAGGTTTCGGTTGTCCGTTTCAAGCTGTTCCCTGCGAGACTCCGCCTGAGCAAGTTGATGTTGCGTCTCAAACAGGGCCGTCTCCAGAGATTCGCGTTCGGATCTGCGTGCAGTAATATTTTCATTTTAAGGCAAGGCGAAGACGTAAAATGATGGAGGACCAAAGAATGTATAATTACCTACAATATATGCCATATCGATAAATAAACGCATGAGTAAATCACGTAATGCCTATTTAGAGACGATCCCCTACTTACAACCATTCGACTTACGATAAACGGTAGATACGAACATTTTTTTCGGGATGTTGAAAAATATCCGGACATTGCTGTAAGTTAGATTTTCTATTGTGTGCACCTTTTTCGGAGAACAGGACATTACTGTAGTGCTTCGTTCTGCCGCTACCGGCATATGGTGGCGCTGTGAGAGGTCACCCAGCATTGACCCCGAAGAAGAAATCTGGCTTCTACTTCCTAGTTCATGTACAAACATTCTATAATGTATCTCCAGCGTGCTAAGAACTTTGACATTTTTCTTGTTTAATATCTTGCGCATCCATTCAGTATGGTTGGTGTAAAGTGTAAAGAAGAGGCGAGCTGTTTTTTTTTTTTTTTAAATGAAAGTGGAATAAGAAAGCTTGAAAGCTTGATGCGGTTGAGAAAATGGTCGGATCGCTTTTTTTCGGCCACTTTCTACCACGGAGAAGGGGGTCGCCTAACTCTTGAAGCTCATCTTCCAAAAGTAAATTAAACTTTGCTTTATTTACCTTTATAGAGCATAGTATTTTTTGAAATGTGTATTTTTTAGTACAAAACAATACAGGTTACTTATACAAGCCCTAAACATACTTATATAAACCTTAAACATACAAATTATAGCACTGAAGCAATTAACGAACACAATCAACTTACGATCGTCCTGAACCTATCTTGTTTGTAAGTTAGGCAGCACGTGTAGTTAATGTTGTGAATTTTGTTGTGTATGTTGCCTCATATTCTCTCGTATGTCTCATCATGCATCTTGTCATGTTTTGTGTGTTTTGTTGTGTATTGTGGTGTGTATTTTGACGTGTATTATGTTTCTCAAATGAAGAGGCAGCCCTAAGCTTTTGACCTATTGGTTGATAAAAAGCTCAGCCCGTTTGACCACCCACCCCCAAATTTTGTCGTGACAAAATACACAAAAAAATATACAATCCAATACAAAACAAAATACATAACGCATGACTCTATACATACAAAGATACTGTAAATAAAGGACAAAATAAATGACAAAATACAGAACAAAAATACAAATAATACAAAAATTCTGAAAAGACAAAATAAACAATTAAATGAATTGATATGCATTTAAATAATATATTTAAAGGGTTCCTACAGCTTTTTCAAGACGTCTTCAATGCCTCTTGTATCAAATTTAAGACCAAGTCAACAAAAAAAACACAGACAATTGAAACAAATAAACCAAAAATTACCACATAGAGGCAATTAAAAAACATTTTTTTTTTAATTTTTAAATCACATTTTGGTCCATTTGAAAACTTTCCCTCCAAAAACATAACTCTCTCCAAAGTTTTAGACATAGAAAACCATAAATAAGAAGGATGTTTACAGTACATCATTGATCCTCAAAACTGGCAGATAAATACTAATTCCATGGAACTCCTTTGCTGCGTTCATGAAGCATTTGTCATGAATCGTGAAAAAATTACTTTTTTACTAAATCTTTTTAGTTCAAACAAATGTAAATTGTATGTGTTCAAACATTCTACAGAGGCACCATAGAGAGTATCCTGACCAGCTGTATCTCTGTGTGGTGTGGAGGCTGCAGCGCTACCGACTGGGGTAGTGTGAGGAGGGTAACGAGGACAGCAGAGAAAATAATCGGGACTACACTTCCCTCCATTCAGGACATTGGCCAGAAGCGCTGCCTATCCCATGCTAGGAACATTATCGGGGACCCCTCTCACCCCCATCATGGACTGTTCACTCTACTAGCCTCTGGGAAGAGGTACTGCAGTGTGCGGTGCAGGACCACCAGGTTCCGCAGTAGTCTAGTCCCCCTGGCCATTAGACTGTTAAATGGTCAATCTAACATATAGTTAACCTAAATCTAAACGGCTGCTAATCTGACTTTTTGCACTACTGGCAGTTTTTTTTTATAGCTTGCCACTCCTTGCACATTGCTCTCTGCACTATTGTAATTACAGCGTTATTGTTACAGTGTTAATGTTACTGTGTACCTGACTTGTTAACCTGAATGCCCATTTTGCACATCTGTTTAGCTACTCCTCTTGCACTATCGGCACTATGGTAAAATACTATACGTAGCCATAATACAATACAACTTTTACTTATATCTGTACATTCGAGGAAACTGTGCGGGTCAGATGTATCGACATTTCGTTCTGTATACACGTGTACTAGAATGACAATAAAGTAGATCAGAATCTGAATCTGAATCTGAATTTAGGACTTTTGAAAGTGGGATTTAAGACATATTAATGCCTATTGGGGCCTTATTTTTTAGAATAAGAATTAAATGTTTTTTAAGATATTTCAAGGATTCACATGAAACCCTGATTTAGGTCCAACGTGATTATTTAGTAGGATCGGTCCTCCATAGAAAAAGACCCGTTGACTGTCGACACAAACCTGAAGTTGGACAGCTCTTCCGAGAGCGCGCTGTTCTCCCTCTCGGATGCCGTCAGCTGGACGAGAAGAGCGGCTTTGTCTCGGGCTAGTTCTGCACGACCACGCCCGACTTCCTCCAAGGCCACTTCATTCCGCTGACCTTCTCCTCTGGCCAGACTTAATTCAGAACCCAAAGAGGTCACCTCGTTACAGAGCTGACAAAAAAGGACAAGATAAAAAGATGGTTGTCACCTTTTTTTTTTTACACTAGAAAAAAAATTGAGATGTGGATTGTTCTCTCTGAACCTGGACAAATGTTGTATACCACTGAGAGAGTCCGTAAAAAATGTAGGTGTCCTAATAATCGGTCCATCCATTATCTGCACCGCTTATCCTCGGTAGGGTCGCGGGGGTGCTGGAGCCCATCCCAGGCATCTTCGGGCAGTGGGCAGAGGACACCCTGAACTGGTTGCCAGCCAGTCGCAGGGCACACAGAGACAGACAACTCACTCGCTCATTCATACCTAGGGACAATTTGAACCGGCCTATTAACCTGAGATGCATTTTTTTGGAATGTGGGAGGAAACCGGAGTGCCCGGAGGAAACCCACGCAAGCACGCGGACAACATGCAAACTCTGCACAGGAAGGCTGGTAGCTGGATTTGAACCCATGACCTAAGAACTCTGCCGCGGACACACTAACCACTTGTTTGTTACTTCTCGTCTTGATTATTCTAAGGGCAGGGGTCTCCAAAGTGGTGCCCCCTGAGGACAGCTGAGGTGCCCACAGACCTGTTCTGAAAATAGCTCACCAAAGCTGGGTCATTGTGATTTTCTTTCATGAACTAGAACAGGATCAGGACCCAAACGCGTGACGTATCTCACACCAGCCTTTTATTTTACGGAAAATGGGGAGTCATGCACGTTAGGCAGCAGTCTGGCGTGAAATGATTGGAAGCCAGAGGCCGACGAGATCAATACCAATTGCCCGAGTAGATATCTTTTTTTCTCTCACTTCTTTCTTTCTCTTTTTCTTTATTCTCTTTCTCTCAGTCTTTTTTTCCTCTATTCCTTCTACATCCAATAATTAATCTATATTGTATTCTTTTTGCTTTATTATTGTATTGTTCTCAGCTCAGGGATGCTGCTGGAAATGTGAATTTCCCTCCGGGGATGAATAAAGTATCTATCTATCTATCTATCTATCTATCTATCTATCTATCTATCTATCTATCTAATCTGGTAACAACCTAGTAAGCAGTCCAAGATAAGTTGATATTTCAGAAAATCAAACCAAACTAGTTGCCCTGTTCGCTAATAAGTAGCAAAAAGTAGCTTTGAACATGAAAAAAATTGGAGACCCCTACTGTGATGTATAGCTGACTGGTCTCCTGATGTCCAGTATCAAAAGTTAGCAGCTGGTTCGGAATGCAGCAGCAAGGCTTTTGACCAGGACAAGAAAGTATGATCATAAGACCCAGATTTTAGCCAATTTGCACTGGCTCCCTGTCTATTTAAGATGCAAATTTAATGTTCTGTAGTAACCTACAAAGGTTTGCATGGTCTCGCCCCCTCTTATCGTTCTGATTTAATCGTGCCCTATGTTTCTGGTTGTAGCCTCTGCTCAGAAAATGCAGATCTGTGATATTTTGTGATATTGAAGCACACCTGGCGCTAACCGCACCCTTTGCGCCGAGTATCAAACTTATTTGATCTTTTTGGCGCTCAGTCACCAAATTCTTCAAGTGTGTAGGTAGCGAGAAAAACTGCAATTTGACGCATGCTCTCTCAATACGAAACCTATCTTGGACCGGAGTTTCCTTTATCCTCAAGGAAGTGAATAATCTGTTGAAGAAATGAAAATTCCGACTGATTTTAATGAACTGGATTGTTTGGCTCAGCTAAAAAAAGAGCTGTCTCCTGAACGGCTTTTCAGGTTGTTTTTCTTGTTTAATCATTTTTTAAGCAAATGTTATATATTATTATTAATGACTTAAAAGGCGAAATAAAGCAATATTAACACTCAAATGGCAAAACTGAAAAAAACAAGCATAAATTAAAATATTTATGAATCTACAAGGAAAAATGATAAAATAGAAAACAATTTTAACCTTTTGTATACTCAACAAATTTAAAGCCAACACCACAGAATCCCTGATTTTTTGGACCAATCACAAGTGAAAAAAGACTTGAAGGGAACCGGCTCTTCATTAGTGGGTAGCCAGCACCAAGAGCCAACTCATAGAGCCATTTCAGTCGCAAATGAAAGGAGTATGTTGACATCAGCACTGTCAAATGTCACATTTTTCGCGACCGAGCCCTCATTTGCATTTTCTTTCGGCGCCCTGTAAATACCGTATTCCTAATCGCTATCTAACTATATGTCAGTCGCTATTTTGAATGGTAACATGATCCGAAAAAACGCAACGTAAACAACTTGGGGAGATAGAGAGGAAAACTGCGCCGTTGAAATCCGCGTGAGGTGTGTGGTGGCTAAAAGGCGTCGACGTCATATTCCGCACGCGGTGGGCGCTAGGTGTGCGCGGGGCTTAAGAGCCAAGAAGAACACGCAGGCGAAAGAACCCTGGTGGGCTCCCGGTGTTGTGGAATGCTCTGCCCTCAGAGATAAGATTTGCAACCTCATTGAAAGTTTTTAAATCGAGACTTAAGACACACTTATATTTAATAGCTTCTATTTGATGTTGACCTTATATTATAGTTTTCTTTGTCCTTTCATGCTGTCTGGCTGGTGGCTAAACGGGGGAGAACGACACACCGGCATCAGACAGCGGACTAGCACCTGGACCTGAGGCATCAGCATTGCCCGGCTAACTGATATGGGAAACTGCGCTGTTCGGGCCTTAGATGTGTTGCAAAATTATGTTTACTGTTGATGTTGACTGCGTTTTGTATATTGGTACCCATGCAACAGCCATTGAAGCCTTGTCCTCCTACCTCAAGAGTAACCATTTCTCAAAGTTTCTTAATTTTCCCCATGCTGATGTTTTTGGGTTTTCCTTCCCTTCATGCTTGTTTCAGATCAGGAGATGTTGTAACTGACCTGTGCAGTTCTTTGGGACTTTTTGTGATTAATACAAATAAATGTGACCCGACTAACAGACGCCACCTTGATAATTGACAGTTTATCACTATGACAGATTGCAGATAGCAATTGTACCTGTGTGACTTTCTCCTGCAGCTTAAGTCTATCAGCTCTGAGACTCTGAAGCTCTGCCTCCATTCCCACACGGGACAGCTCGGTATCCTGCAGGGACTGGCGCAGAGTGATGCGGACGGAGTCGAGTTCCATTCGGTCCTGCTCCAACCGGACCAACTCATCTCTGATGGTCAGCTTCTCCTGCTCGGCCTCGCGCTTCTGAGCGTGCAGCAGGGACTTCTCGTCTTCAAGCTAATTACAGAGTAGATCATTAACACTTGGGAATCGGATACAAGAAAAATAAAAAATGGTGTTATATATTGAGGTGTCAATTAAACAAATTATTGAAGAAGCTTTACAGAATTTGGAACTCTTTGACTCGCTTCCGCCATCTCCTGGATTGTGTCATCATTGCAGCCTCTGTCAGCTCGTTCATGATGCGTGTGGGAGTACGTGCATTTCTAAGACGCACTTTAATAAGCTCTTCTTTTTCTTATCTTACTTGGAGTTTGGGTTGGCATTTAAACGCAACTTGAAAATGGCCTCTTACAACTTTCAACGTTTTCATACTCTAGTAAAAAATGGGAAAAAATAAAGGTGAGGACGAGCGTGACGTCACTCTCCAGCCCTCCCCCACCCTCCATTCCTTATACCCAATGTGTTCCGCCCCGAACAGCAAGATAATAGCACATAGACGTGGTGGATATTAAAGCATAAGGGCTCGCGAACTCAGTTGGACATTGTTAATACACACTAGATAGAGAAAATATTGAACTTTCAACTTTTTAGGACAACTCAAACGACGCAGCCCTCCTTCAAGGTTTTTAAGAACAATGAACAGCGGGGAAAATGCAATTAATGACAACTGTTTTTGACAGTACAATCTACCTGAAGAATGTAAGTGTTAAGGTCGGTTTTATCTTGGGACAGCGCCTCATTCATGTTGCTCATTTTGGCCAAAGAATCCCTGAGCGCCGCTTCCTCAGACTGGAGCTTATTGACCAGCAGAGAGAGTTCTGCGTTGCTGCTCTCAGCCTGGAAGAAAGAAACAATAGCATCAGAATCGGGGTCACAACATTTCCGCAAAACGACCCATCGTGCACATACCCGGGCGAGCGCTTCAGAAAGTTGGCCTCGTTCCTTTTCGAGCAGCTGCCTGGCAACTTCCGCTTGCTGGAGAGTTTCTCTCACAGAAGAAAGCTCGCCGCGCTGGGCCGACGTTCGGCTTTCACTTAGGTCTAACTGCTTCTGACTGAAAGTATGACATTCACAAAAAAGAGAAGACTGTGAATGGATTATGACCAATGTTGGGAATAACGCTGTCATAAATAACGCCGCTACCTAACAGCATTAGTTTTTCAGTGATGGGGTCCTCTAACTCATTACATTTTCCGCCGTAACAACGGCATTACCGTTACTGACGGTCAAAAGTGGTGCGTTACTTTGGCTGCAGAATGCCAACGCTGCTGTGGTTGGATAGCAATTCCGAATACAGACACTGCCCTACTTACGAACGAGATTGTTTGTAAGTTGAATTTGTTTTTTTAAGTTGCTTCAGTGCTATATTTTGTATGTTTAAGTTTTATATAAGTATGTTTAAGGATTGTCTAAGTAACCTGTGTTATTAAAAATAAACGTTTAATAAAATAGTATGCTCTATAAAGATAAATAAAGTTACGTTTAACTTACGTTTGGAAGATGCGCTTCAAGAGGTCCTCTACCGTGGTAAAAAGTGGCCCGAATAAAAGCGTTCCGACCATTTTCTCAACCGCATCAAGCTTTCTTATTGCATTTTCATTTCAAAAGAAACAGCTTGCCATTTATTTACACCTACCATATTGAATGGATGTACGAGATATCAAACAATAAAAACGTCAAAGTTCTTTGCGCTCTGGCAATACAGTATAGAATGTTTACACACAAACTAGGAAGTAGAAGCCGGATTTCTTCTTTGGGGTGGATCCTGGGTGACCTCTGACAGCGCCACATGCCAGTAGCGGCGGAAATAAGCACTACAGTAATGTCCTGATATGTCCAGTAATATGTCCAGTAATGTCCAGTAATACTCTGAAAAAGGTGCACAAAATACAAAATCCAACCTACAGCAATGTCCCGATATTTTTTGACATCTCGAAAATGTTTTTCGTATCTACCGTTTTACATAAGTCGAATGCTCCTAAGTAGGGGAGCGTCTATACAGTATTTACTAATGCACCAATAGAAATGGTAAATGAGGACTGAGTTGCAACCTAATCATGCTGTTCGCGAACAGAACAGCCTTATGAGCTGCCTCTTGGAAGTGGGAGCCGGCTACCCACCAATTGAGAGCCAGTTCCTATCAAGACGCTATTTTTCTCTTGTGATTGGTCAAAATGTTTTTTTCAGTGTTTTTGTGCTGTGTACTTTGAATTTGTTAAGTTTTTCTTTGAAGATTTATAAATATTTTAAATTTGTTTCCTGAGTTTTTCCTGTATTTTCCCCTTCTTAAGACACTCATAATAATACATAATGAATTCAGGGTAATATATGGATTAAACAGCAACAACCTGAAGGGCCAGTTGGGACCCAAAAGACCTGGCTCTTTTAGTAAGTCATGCTAAAAAGCCAGTTCTCCAAAAAGAGCCGGAATTCTCATCTCTACAACGCAGCATTCGAGTTAGATTGAATTTATTAAACTCAATTTACGTTGTTTACTGCTGTTATTCATTTTATTATCTTGTCTACTATTTTTTGTTGCACTTCAAGTGTAGGAAAAATCTGTTTCCGGTGAGGTAGAATAAACCTTTCAAGGATCGATAACACAACTACCTATCTGTTTCTCTCTATTCAACTGACTTGAATACTGCACAGAAAATGTCTAATTATTTGACATTGGCTCAACAGTTTCCCCACTTATTATTGATCTGTGCATTGTCTGTTAATGGCTTTGCATCTATTGCAACCAGGTCTTCCTGGAAGGGGGATTACCTCATGTGTGGGCCTTTTACAAGGTTTCTTAAATTTCCTCATGTTGAAGTTTTTGATTTGCCCTCATGTAGGTCTTGGGATATTGTGATCTGTAGTCTGTATAGCCATTTGAGACCTCTTGTGATTAAGGGCTATAAAAATTAACATGACTTAACTTGACATACAACAACTTTTTTTTAAGTGATGGAAAAAGTTACTTTCCCTGGTGATTAGTTATTTTACTATAGAGTAACTCAGTTACTTATTTAAAGAAGTAGTGAGTAACTACAACTAATTACTTTTTTAAAGTAACGTGCCCAACACTGGTTATCACGCTATTTGCCAACCCCTACACTGCATGTAGGTCTCTAAAAAAAGACTTATGCATTAGATAAGAGAGCAAATGAAGAATGAACCAGACCCCTGAGTGACTTGTCAGTCAGTGAATGTGTGCCAACTAGCTACAACTTTGTGGGATTAGCGCGAGTGCAGGTGACGTTGACTCACTTCGGATTAGCCTACTTACATCCTGTGAACTTCAGCCTTGGCCCGGTCCCTTTCCTGAAAAGCAGCCTCCTTGTCCTCCCTCTGGTGGTCTTTCTCCCTCTGTGTGGACGCCAGCAGCAGCTGCAGCTTGTCACAGTCTATCTGCAGAGTCTGAGTGTTGCTCTGAGCTGCCTTTGCACTTTTCTCCCATTTCTCTTTTTCACTGCATTGGTGAGAAAACATTGCAATCTTTAATGTAAAGAAAAATGAAATACCTGACAGTAGAGGTAAGACCAAACCTGAATAATTCAGCCCGACCCGACCCGAGTCGCGGGTATATAAACCCGAACCCGCCCGATTAACTTGATTTGATAAACAAGCCCGAAATAAATCCGAAGCTTTAATTTGCCGCCAAAGTAAACATACTCCGGCCGTGCCTACTTCAGCTCTGAACTGTACGTTTCGGATGAACTGCGCATCTTGGGGTTTGCTTGGAGCCAAGTCCCTCAAATCAAGTGTGCACTGCAAGTGCAGCGCCGAAATGAACGGTTTTGCGCTGAAGTGGGCATCTTGGCGACATGCAGCGAACAAGAGTGAAACATTACAAAATGGCACCGAAAACAAAATCGAATCCTGTAGATTACAAGCTGCAAATAGTAAAAGATTTGTCCAAAAAGGACAACGCTTTTAAAGCTCGTTAGCTATTGGCAAGAAGCAGAAATGACGTCTGACGTGAGGGAGGTGGAAGAAGGAAGCCCCGCGTCTTTTACCCCAACACAGAAGAAGAAAATTTCTTTGGCTTTAATGATTTGGAGTTAAACTGATGGTTTGGTGACCATTTATTTACCTAAATAATGACTTGAGTAAAAGTAAGTGCATGCTGCGTAGATCCTCCACAAAAAAAGAAGAAAAAAAGAAAATTGGCATAAGAGAGAGAAGCCGAAATTTTGACCCGAGTTCGGACCTTTACAAACGTATACCTGGCTAACGTGTCCCTCTCTTGTCGGAGGCGGTCCTTTTCCCGCTGCCCGACGTCTTTGTCCCTCTGGACAGCGTCTCGCTCCCTCTGCAGAGTTAGATTTCGTTGATCCGATTCTCTTCTGGCCGAGTCGGCCTCGGCTAGCTGCTTTCGTAATTGCTGAATGGAGGACTGGGAAGACAGCAAGCGCCCTCGGGTATCCTGTCAACAAAAGTGTGATTTAAAGCTATCTAGAGGTTTGGAATTTTTGAAAGATAATTTGGTAACTTTTCTTGGATATAACACAGCACAAAAATTGTGTGCGTCTGAGTAATTGACAGGCAAAACTCTATCAAAAATGTACATAAAGGATGTGTAAAGTCATGCTTTTGTAACTAGGCGCACCTATACATGACATTTTTTTGCATTTGTAATCCTTCCACTATCCTAACAATGATTTCTATAAAAGTAAGGGCAATTTAATTGCAAAATAACATTTCATTGCAAGAATACTGAACTGATGCATGAAGCATGCATGAACTTTGCAAGAACTTTTTGTTTCCGGTGACGTAATAACATGATTTTAGTCACCATAGCAATCACATTCCTGCCGATGTGCACAAAACTTCACCCTCTCTTCCCCTGACAACGACGAAGCAACTTCATTTTTTTTTTTTGCAAAAAAGGTGTGTCCTTGTCCATACATTCTCTTTTCTCACTACACTGCTACTCGGGGTCCACCTACACACTCAATTGCTGGATACAGGTAGAAAAATTAGGAAGTGGGGGATTCCTTGATGTGTGGACAAAAATCTGATGAAAGCCACTCCTGATATTCAGAAATAAATCTTTCCCAGTGGCTTGATACTTCCTGATAACCTTTGCCAAAAATTTTAGTTTTTAAAAGGAAAAAAAAACATGTGATTACATTTTGGCACTAAGGAACAATGCTTCTGAACAAATGTTTTTATATGTTTTCGGCACTGAATTAATTAAATGTAGAGGGAAAAAGTAGCATGGTATGGTATACATGTGTGCCCAATGTTTTAGCCAGAGTGTCACCTGCAGCTGTAGTGTCTTATGCACAACCGCTGAGCGTAGTGCAGAGAGGGCAGCCTCCGAAGGAGCCGACAGCTTGTTCAACCTAGAGGGCGACGACGACCCGCGTGGAGGACCTGCAGGGGACGCGCTGTGGATGAAAGCCAGCAGAGGGGCAGAAGAGTTGTCCTGATCTGCTTCTGATGATTCTGCATCTGTCAACACCGTCTGCAAACAAAAATACAATAGCTTGAGCTTGGAGAAAATTATGAAAATGATAATATGCCAGATTTACCTGAGCGATGTCACGCAGCGTTTCCAACAGCGTCTCAGTATGTGCTTTCATCAGTTGCAGGTCACTCCCGTCATTACTGCTTTGCTCCTGGAGACAAAATATTTAAAGAAATATATAAATACAGATGTATGAGAACAATAATACTTGTATCCAGATAAAGTACCATATTTTCCTGACTATAAGGCATACCCCCAAACTCCCGATCGGCCAGATATCTGAAAGAGCACCTTATACTCCAGTGCGCATTACATCCGGGAAAATGCGGTGAATACAATTGAAAATGCTTAGTTCCAATTATGACACAAAGACACCTTCCTACTGCGCGCTTTGATTATCACAGGTTCACTGCCTCGTGGATTTTCATCGTGCATTCTGATTGGCGCAACAGATGCGGATGTTCTCTATCGCCAACAAAGTTCGACCACCCCGAAATCCTTATTTTAACAAATATTTTTAATTAAAAAAAAACAGAAGTTGAAGCTATTTTTAATTAAAAATTAAGTATATTTAAATAAATAATAAACTATTTAGATAGTCTGCAATTTGCCATTACAGATTATTTTATAACACTAATCTTATTATAAATTATAATATACAGATATTTCTCCTTTGAAATAATGTTTAATGAAAATACTTGTAATAAGTAAGATTTGCGAAACTATCAGTCAATTTCACAAGATAAACAAAATTTTTGCAGTACACGCCCAAAACCTTATTGCGATGCGGAAATGGATTAACTTTTTAATCAGATATAAGCATCTGTAGTACTATAGTGATTATTGACCTACATCAAGCATCCTGGACAGAAGAACGATTTCTCTCTCTTTCTCTTCAAATTTCCCCTTCATCCTTTCCCCCTCCCGCACCGAATCGGACAACCTGTTGATTCATTCACAAAAACAAAAAAATCAGGTCATTGAATCATCGAAATAAGCGTTTCGCTTTTGCAGCCTCTGACCTGAGGTTGAGTTCGCTTCTCTCCGCATCCGTTCTGGCCTGAAGATTCATCATCTCGGACACTTTATCCCTCAGTTGCTGCTCCAGCTGGACCCTTAGAGCCTTCTCGCGCTCCAGGGCCAATGCAGAGCCCCCTTCTCTGGTGTTCAGTGTGACGCAAAGACCCGTGCAGGACAACTGAGCAGAGTGTGATGCCTGAGCCAGCTCATTGCGCATGTCCGATAGGTCTCTGTGAGGTATTGATAAGTCTTTATTTTAGTAGACACTTTAAACAAGGAGAGAAGACATCAATGCATTTTGAATTTGCAAGGAGAACAGGGGAGGACTGTAAAAGAAACCCTCATAATGCCGAATTCCAAATCTTTTCCAAAAGCCCTCCCTTGAGCTATTCTTTTTAAACAATTTTCTAGGATACCGCTCTAAAGGCTGTGGAAATCAAAGAACAGCAACATCATTGGTTGATAGTGAGAATGATATATTTATTCAATTATTCATTCATTATCTGCACCGCTTATCCTCAGTAGGGTCACGGGGTGCTGGAACCCATCCCAGCTATCTTCGGGCAGTGGGCATTGGACACCCTAAACTGGTTGCCAACCAGACGCAGAGTACACAGAGACAGACAAGCACTCACCCATTCACTCCTAGGGACAATCCGAACCAGCCAATTAACCTGACATGTATGTTTTTGGAATGTGCGAGGAAACCTACGCAAGCACGGGGAGAACATGCAAATTTCACACAGGAAGGTTCGATTTCATGACCTCAGAACTGTGCTGCATACGCACTAACCACTGTGCTGCCATGCTGCCAACAACGATCCAAATAGCACATAATAGTTAAAATAACAAACAAAGGGAGGTATAATAGTCAAAACTATCAACTGGAATCCTATGCAATCTCCTTTGCAGGTGTCCATTACTGAAAACAGAATAGATTTACCAGGTATTTACATCTGTAATCAATGAGTTAGTATTTCAATCCATCGAGTGAGGAATTTGAAAACATATGACATCGAGTATTCATTGTCTTGTATGCTTTTTGTCAATATTTTGTCATTGTTTGAACTGCCAAACATTGAAAAGTATATTTAGAAATGGATGGACAATTTTCATACTGGAACATTTTCTTAGTAGCATTTAAAAGTGCTATTTTCATTTGAAAGTGTTTCTTAGACAATGTTAACACTTTGCTATGACTAGAACACTGAACCCGGCTATAACACTATTAACAGTGTGGCCCCTCTATGCGCATCCCTAATTTTTGATTAAAATCAGGATAAAAAAAATTCCCAGCTCAAACTAATCATTGTTAATGATAAACGTTTTTTTTAATTAAGTGCGCCCATGATTAAAATAATTTATTTACAGCAAAAACTATGAACAACAGACCAACATAACATTTAAAATGTATATGTTAAATGTCCTTCGTGGTCACATTCCTCATCAGATACACAGAAGACTTGTTTCCCTCGTCGTGCTTTTTTGCCTTTATATCTTTTAGGACGACTTTCTGTTTTCTCCATACGGCAACATTCATGTCTGGTACTGCGTATAAAAATACTGTGATGAGATAAAATCGAATGCCTTTTCGTCTGTCATCTATTTCACTTGGTAGCCTAGTGTTTAGGATTTTGCGGGCTGATCCCATCCACTCATGGTTCAAAGATGTTAGGTGATAGACCTTACAAAATCACACTCTGCTACGTGTGATGGGAACAAGTTATTCATAGACTGATCAATAGTATGTCCTCCGACTTAGATCTATTCATCAACATACCTTTCGGTGGCGTTCTTCAGTTCACATACGTGCCGACGGAAACCGACCACCTGACGCCACAGAGCTAGCAGCCGGCTGTGCTCGCTGCTAAAGTAACTATGGAAAGACTGAGGGGAGAAACGAAAATATTTACAAAATGGAACAAAAACGACCAAATAAACATGCTTGGAAAGAGCATCCTGGCGGCACCTCTTCCTCTCTCCTCCAGTCGGATTCCTTCTGTTCCAGTTCTTCTCGGGCTTTGGTCCAGTCTACGGTGAGTCTGCGGATGTCCTGACTGAGAGCTTCATTGGCCAAAGCGGCTTGCTCAAGCTGCTCCCTCAGCATGGCGTTCACCGCCGACAGACTGCTGCTCCTGAAAATAAAAAATGCTCAACATTGGTTAAAAATGGAAAAGAACACCTTAGGGTTTGTGTTTTGAATACCAACCGTTGCTGTTCTTCTTCAAGACGGATTAAAGCGTCCTCCAGGTTGCTGCTGGATTCGTCCGGAGAGCGACCATTAGAAGTCTCGCTGGAGTCCTGATCGGGAAAACATGGTTTTGATTTTGCTTTCACCCGCATTACTGATGATTTTTATTTGTTATTAATATTGGACGCCTGCAAAGAAGATTGCATAGGTTGCCAGGTCGTAACTTTGACTATCACGTCTCACAGTTCTTTATTTTGACTATTATACACCGTTTGTATCTCGAAAGTCAAAATCGGCTAATCGTATTGCTGTTCTTTCCCTTCAAAAGCCTTTAGAGCGGATCTTCTTTAGCAAAAACAAACAGACTCAGAGACAGTTTCTTCCCCACAGCCATTACCACCCTAAACAGACACCGCACAAAAAAACTGAAAACTGTTGCAAAAAACTACCTCACACGATTGTAAAATGGTACTCACGTACATGCTGTCTGCACTATATTTGTTCACTGCTCAAAACAGACACCGCACAAAAAAACTGAAAACTTGTGCCAACACTACCTCATACGAATATAATGGTACTAATGTCTATGTTCTTGCACATGTCGACTGCACTACGTTTACTGCTCACCTTGCACAATGTCTAACCATTTCCTTTTTTCTGCACTATGTTGTCTATGTTTGCACCAATGCATATGCTGACTATTTTTTGCACTATGATGACTTTGCACCAAATGCAATATTGCACAACCCTTACGATACCAACGGTATCACGACAACACTGTAACATCCCACATGCCGACATTTCTTGTGTAAATACCATGTAAATTATAACTATAGCCTTATCCCCCTTGTTTTATAACCTTATCTTCTCTGTTCCTTTATCTTCTTGGCTCATACCTCACTGTGAATGTGTAAAACTGGAGTGTCATGCCCAATTTCGTTGTCACAATATGTTAACCCATTTTGTAACAATGACAATAGAGGTATATTCTATTCTATTCTATCTTGGAAAATTTATAAAAATAAAGTAGTCAGGAGAGGACCGTTAGAACGGATTTAAAAATTTTGCATTTTGAGGGTTTTTCTGTGCAGTCTTCTGCGGATCCGACTGTAAGTTCAAAATCCATTGATGTCTTCTCTCCTTTACTATAAATATATCAACAATGGAATTTTGTGTATATTTAACCCTAATTACCATCATCTAATAGAATACAAAAATATTTTTTGTACATTTTGTATAATATGCTTTATTTTGATTACATTAGGGTTGATATGAGGTGCTATAACTAATTGACTATCAAAATAATTTTTCTAGAAGTGGTTAATTGTCTTTGTAGGGACAGTGTGTATTATTCAGGGACTCCTAGTGGTAAAAAAATGATCTTATTTTATTAAACAAATATATTGATTTAAATAATAAGTAAAAATACATGAGGGATCATTTAAACATGCAATTTGTAAAATACTTCAAGGTCGAGAAATGTGTATTTATTTTACACAACACCTTAGGGGAGTTTGACAGGGTTGGTCGCCAATTTGCTGTTAAGGGTACCCAAAACGTTCCGTCAGTTGCAATGCAATATCAATATGATATTTTATTGTTTCGAGATATGATACGTGAATGTATGCCACAATCAGCAATATTTATACATTTTTGTTTTCTTTAGAAACCATTACAGAAAACTGAAACTCAACATACCTCAAGTGCAAATAATATACAATATGCTTAAAAAGCAGCCCCTTGTGTTGAGATGAACATATAATTTTTATTTTTATTTATTTATTTTTTTTCTCTGTATTTCTGCAGCTTTCCTTTGTGGTGTTTGTAATGATGCGATGTTAAGAAGAAAAAAAGTCATACTTTTATAAAAACAGTGATGCTACAACTTCATAACGAGATCCGATACACTTATTTGCATTGATTAAGGTGCTTAGAGGCTCATAAAATGCGCAGCATGATGAATCGATAAGGTATTTAGTGGCTAAGGCATTTAATAATCCGTTTTAATCAATGTTATCGCTTAGTTGTTGCAGCCCTGTTTGATTTAATATTTATTTGCCTGTCCCCTAAAAAATGAACAGAGGTTTATTTATGGTTATATTGTCTCAACAAACCGAGCACTGTGCCTAATTGGTTTTATTTACTTTTTGTAGGAATCCACAGCACATCACATGAGATATCTATTTTTCAATGTACCCATTTTCTTTTGTTTATTATCATTTGCTACATAATCAAATCAAATTCATGCCAAATTTAAAAAAAATGTATAATTACTCGATTTTTCGACTTAAAAGGTTTCAATTGTCCGTGACTAGTAGAATATTCAAATCATCAGTAGCTGCAGCCCGAGTGTACAGTCCTTTCCTGATCACTGCCAATACGTACTTACACTCAGTCTGGGTTTCTCAAACTCGGATGACTTCTGCTGCAACATCTGCTCCAGATCTCCACACCTCTTCTTGTATTGAAGCACCTGAATTTGCATCGCATTAATCAGTAACGCTTGCATAAACACAGCACATTGAGAAGGTGCAGCTTCTAGATACAAACCTTGGCCTGCAACTTCTGCACGAGCTGTGCTTGCCTCTGCTGCCCTTCCTGGTATGCAGTGAGTTTTCTCTTGTAGGTGGCCTGTTCTTCGTCCAGCCGCCGGCGCAAATCCACATTCTGCTGAGCCAGGCTGCGAGAGTCTGGGGAGTCGTGGTCGCTGTCCCCTGAATCGAAACGGAGTGTCTGCTCCAGCTGTGCACAGAGAGGGAGAAATGAGAAACAAATACATCTGTACAAAATCAAGCACAAATTGACTCATGTAATCGGTCTCAATACCGAATTCATACCAATCAGGACTCAACAATCCCAAACTTTCTTTAAAGACACAGACACATAAATATTGAGATTGTATTTGTTGCCCCCTGGGAGCACCAAAGTAGCCCGTGGGCTGCTTCTGAAAATACCTCACCAGTGATGGATCATTGAGATTATCTACTAAATTTGATTTCTAACAGACATGATGTGTTAGTGGTTGACTTAAGTTCTAATATTTCCAACCTGGTAATAACATAGTAACTACACAATAACTTGTCATTTCAGAAATGTACAGGGAGTTCCAAAAGTCTCTGGCACAATTTGACATTGAATATCTCTGAAGCTATTAAAGGTAAGTTGGAAAACAAGGATTGGTGGTATTCCTACCAGACAATTCTGCCTGATGTGGCCCCTCCAGCGCCCTCAGAATGTTTGGGCCCAACTGGGTCATCAGCTGGAGACCAACGGTCACTGATATTTCGCTCCTTTAAGCCCAGGACAGCTATCAATGGCGGAGCAATGACTAGAAATTCTCCCTGCCAACCCCGCTGATGCCCTATGTGTTGCTTAAAGGCCCCTAGCTCCAATCTGTCATGATTGCTGATTGAGGGCACCTGTGACTGCCCAATTGGCGCCAACAGCCCTGAGCGCTGATTGGTTCAGAGACTCTTTTTAAACCCCCGGCTTCTAAGAGGAAGCCGTCAGACCGTTTGCGAACCTATGCTCCCAGCTAGGCAAGCTCATACCTTCAGACATTCTCCTGCCCTGTTTTCTCCTGCGTGATACCTGTTGCCGACCTGTTTCTGGGCCAGTTTCTGCCCTGATCTGCCATACCGACTACCGACCTGTTTTGCCCTGTTGCCTGCCTGATACCTGTTGCCGACCTCTTTTCTGAACTCGATACCGCCATTGCTCTCCCGTCCCGGCTAGTGACCAGTATCCGTGTTGCCTACGATTATCCTGGCTCGACGCGGAAGTGCCACTTCCGCGCTCCAGCCACCTGCTACCCGTGTCCGTCTATCATCGGATCGTGGACGCAAGCAATGCTCTCTCTCTTTATCAATAAAACTGAGTAAATGAACGCTACTGGGTCCTGTCTCTGTTTCTGGCTTGTGACACTATCCTTCCCCTGCAGCCTCAGCCAAAACCTGCCTCTTTCTGCCTCTTCCACCAGCTCCTTTGTGGCTCTTCTGGTAAATTCACAAAACATGTAAACTTAATTTTTACATGAAATGTACAAAAATGTTTAATGTCACACATCAAGCAGATAGTCAAATTCTTGCCAAAATCCTAGCATTGCATTGTCAATGGTTCCAACTGCTTGTTATTCGTGCTTTCAACTCATCCATGTCTTTTGGAATAGGGGTCATATAGACCAATCCTTTCACAAATCTCCCAAAAAAGAAACCGCATGGTGTGAGATCTGGGTGGCCAGGACATGAGGTAATGTTCACTCTACTAAGACCGTCCAACACATTCGTCTGGAAGTGTTGTGTTCAGAAACTGTACAACCCTAAGGATCCAGTGTGATGGTGCCCCATCCTACTGGAAAATTAAGTCAACAGACTCTGTCGCACTTACTATATGCATGTCGAGGTACGTCTCACCATTGACTGCTGTAGCAAATATGAATGGTCCATAGACAGCACAAACACCACAAAACATGGTTACCTATGGGTAATCTGACTGATGTTTAAAAAGTTCATACGGGTTCTGGGTACACCAATTGTAAGTGTACTACTGCTTTTTAACTTTACCATTTATGTGCAAAATGGCCTCACTGCTAAAAATAAGCCGATTGTCATTTTATATTGCATTGCAATACAAGTCAAAACGAGATGGTTTATCAGTGTCCTTAAACTGTTGGACTTACTGTAGCTTGTAAGGCGTCACGTGCTGTCGTCTTCTTAAGACAGAGATATAGAATTGTGGTAGAACATTGAAGTTCCCTACTGGCTCTTCTGATCGATTTACGTTGTCTCAGCTGGAAAACAATTGCAACTTGTCCAATCACATTCTCTGAGGTTGAGAGGCATCTCGTTCCTTTAGCTGGGCATAAGCGCCCCTCCGTTGTGAATTATTCAAGCCATCACACTATGGACTTCCTCTCTATGTGGAGCCTTTCGGAATTCTCAGCATAATGCAAAATGAACAACAGTCCATGCAAATTCAAGCAAACAAAACGCCTTTTCTGGTTGAGTGAACACCATTACTGTGTCGAAAAGGAAAAAGAAAAAATCAATAGCCCAAAAAAAACCTTATTATGATTTTGCTTTAAATTGGCACAATTTTCTTCATCTTTCTACCATTCATTCAGGGACTTCAAATGTGCCCAAGACCTTTGGAACATGGTAGCCCTTCATGCCAATCAGTAACACAATCAAAAATGTCACAGAATCATGCCCACCCGCTCACCTCGAAATCAATGTAAGTAAAACCAAAAAGTATAGTTACACTCCTGTTACTAATGTACCAAAGCATTGTTCAACCCATCCTCCTGCACTGCATCCATGTGTTTATTTACTATTCTCTATGTTATGAACCAGACCAAACTCACAAATATCACATACAAAGCAGCAAAAATCAGCGTCCTACCCACACCCGACCACTCAGACTTAAATAACAGGTCCTTCATCCGGCTGACAAACACAATAGTCCATGATATCACTCACCCATTACAGCAATACAGTATTTCATCCAGCTACTGTCAGGGCGCAGATACAGAACAATAAATACAATTTAGAACGGCATGCCTAGGGAAAAGCCTGATTCCCTCTGCTATTACCTTTCTAAACAACAGGCCCTGCTGACCCATCGAATCAGTCTGCCCTTGTCGTCCCACTATCGTATAGGTTTGTCATTCTGCTTTTTTTTCAATATGATGTCTTTTGTTTTTGCCAGTACAGTCAGTGGAAGTGAATATCCTTAAGGAGACCAAATAGTTTAATCAAAACCTTATTGTAAAACAGACACTGTACGGTAGTGGATATTGGTATCAGCCCATCACCTGTAAAGATCATTTATGATAGGGTTGGTATAAGAAAAACCATACCAATACCTGGTATCAGAACTTGCCAATCCCTTACATACACTTCCCATCAAAGCAAATTTAGCATTGTGACCCGTGCAATCATATTTTAGCAATGATTAAGGGAATGCTCTCATTGTTGATATTTAACTCAAAGCTCGCCGCTGAGCCCCTTCTACCAAGAGACCCTCATGGAAACGACTTCGAGCCCCCTGTTGACTGTTGTCCATGGCAACAGATGTCATAGCAACCGTGCACTTCACTTCATTCCGCGTGCCATCACCTGGGAGACCACTAAATCTCAGACAAAGAAAGACCACCACCCAAAAAAAAAACCTGAACAATGCCCTGCAGAGAATGTTATTTTCACACATTAAAGATAGGGAGTCGCTGATTGACATCATTACCCTCTCGCTGATGGCGCTGTACTTGATGGCTAGCTCGTCGCGGTCTGCTCTGCTGTGTGCCAGAAGGTCCTCGAGCTTGGCCAGCTCGTCCTGGAGGACCCGGTTTTCCTCTTGGAGGGACATGACGGACGACATGGCCCCTGGAGCTGCAAAGACCAGAACAAAAATATTAATATTGAGACATTCAATAGCACGAGGGTCAGCAACAAGCAGCTCTGGAGTTGCATGCGGCGCTTTGGTACTCCCTTATGTCTCCCTGGCGCTTTAAAAAAAATGTTTGATCGAAAGTCCTAACAAAACAGCTCCATGTGTCAGGACCAGAACGGACACAGGACCCAATTGCGTTATGTTTCTCACATGTTTTATTACAGGAAAGAGGAAGGGCTGCGCCCACGATCCGGCGTTCGCTAGGCACGGGAAGAAAGTCGCTCTCGTACTTGGATTATGATCTGAACACGGAAGTGGATCTTCCGTGGTGAGCGATGGCGGTGTCAAGGATGGAAAAACAGTTCGATGGCCGACACAGGAGAGCAAAAACGTGGTCGGGATTAAAAATGTGTCGTAAGTCGGGACGGGGGGAGCAGACATGGTCAAGATCAAAACGGGTCGTAGCCGGAGACAGACGGGAGCAAAAACGGGACAGGTGGGAGTCAGGGTGGAAAAAGGCTTGCCTAGTATACACTGAGGTTCGCAGACGGACTGACAAAAGGGGACATATAGGATTGCGTTTAAATAGGGAAAGGGAGCCAATCATAGTCTGCAGCAGTTGGCGCCAAAGGAGCGGGCACAGGTGATTCACATCAGTAATCATGACACTATGGCTAGCTCTTAGAAGTGAGCAACGGGAGAAAAGCTCTGATTAAAATATTCAAATAGTCCTACATATCTTTACTTTTTTTAACACAAAATAAGACGGAACAAAATTAGTATATTACAAGGAAATCAATCAATCTTGAATAAAAAGATAAATAACAGTAATGCAGGAGATATAAACAACTGAATCAACCACATATATTTGCTGAATAGAAAAAATTGTATTCTGTTCAATTGCCCTTTAACTTTAAACATTCTAAACACGAATGAAACAGGGAACATGAACTGATTTGAACATAACTTTTCTTGCTTACTCCTTGCTGCTAGAAAATAACGACCAAAATAAAACTAAAAACGTCAGAAAAATAATCCAAAAACGAACTTTACAATGAAAATACACCATGAAATGACCCCTGCAAAAAACGACTGATAAACGACCCAAAAAGGCCCGAAAATTGACTCGAAAAAAAAACCTAAAATGTAAACATTTGATGAATGTACTAAAAAGTATGAAAAATAATTGAAAAAGCACTGAAAGGTATGGAAAAAATACAAAAGATAAAGTAAAGTGTAAAGAAAAAGTACAGAAATAGAACTGAATAGTATGAAAGAAGTACTGAAAAGCGTGAAAAAGTGCAGATAGGGAGACAGTACACATCACTCAAGTATGAAAATAAACACAAAAACAACTAATTGCCAAAAAGCAACGAATACATTGACTGAAAAATGACACAACAAACCTGAGAACAAAAATTGACAGAAAAACGAAAAAAAAAATGACCGAAACTCGACCCAAAAAATAAGACCAAGACCACTTTGAAAAAAAAAAACAATTATCTTAAGGCAAGGGCCACAAACTATCCTCATGCACGTTAAAGACCCCTTCTCAAGAGTATTTAGTATCAATTTATGCATTGCCATTAACAGGAATAATCACTTACAGTCTTCGTTGAGGTTCTTGGTGACAATCTCCCGAACTCTCGCCGGCAAACACGTTGGGGGATCATCCGGCGAAGGACCCCGGACAGTCAGCTTCTTCTCCTCTGATAAAACGCTCTCCTCCAGCCTCTGAAGACCAAAAAGGGACATTTGGATATAAAACCGAGAGACGAGCTGCAGACGCTCAGTGCACATTGTGCGACGTAGCTCGGGGCAACGCAAACAACATAAGAAAATGATGATGGCGGTGGAATTTGTATTGCAGCTGCCAATAAATGACATGCAATCACATCCGAAGACGTTTGCTGGTTAGTGTGTATCAGTGTAAGATTCAGGTGGTGCTCACCTGTATTACAGATTCCAGTTTGTTGGGGTCGCCAACTCTGTTTTCTGCTACACTCGTGTCAGCAGACATGATAAAGAATGAGCTGTGATAGTTACAAATAATGATTGGAATCCAGTGTTTAGTTAAGCCGCGTCCATAGTGTCGGTGGACGAGTATGCATCCAGCTTGCCTCTTGCGCGAAGATTGAGGGCAGCAGGATTAGCCGGTTTAAAGGCACACAGCCCTCCACCTTCACCCGCCCACTTCCCTTTCGTCAGCAAAGCAAGGACGAGCCCATACGCCCACCACAAGAGGGTCAATAAATTGGAAATAACTTCAGAGGTTTGGGGGTTGCTGAGCACCCAGAGTCTCTGGCTGATGGTAAAACTTTGTTTTCATCTCAGCTCAAGTAATTTAGGATCATTCAACACTGTTCAGAAGAGTTACTTTCCATTCGTGAACGTCAAATGACACTTTGTGGTTAGCAGAAACAATATTACTACACCATGAATCTCTGCACTAGTGTTAGCATACATTGTCAGTGACATGTGTAAAATTCAGCACGCCCCAACAAAGACCACCTACTGCCTGAAGACTGTTTTGCATACAATTTGACATTTTCAATCCTGTGTTAACTTTGCCACCACAACTTTCTTATGTGCACCACTATTCAAAAGTTAAAAAGAACATGCTCTGGACCAGGGGTCTCCAACCGTTTTAAGCTGAGAGCTACTTTTTCTCACTAGCAAGTGCAAAGGGCACCCAGTTTGATGTGCATTTTTAAAATAACAATCATCCTCCCTCACAGCCACTCTCTCCCCATTGCCCGCTCCACCTAGAGCCTGACTCCCCCTTTTTTTTTTTAACAAATGGACACATACCCACTGCCTCCAGGAAACAACATCACTTTATCAATTTAACACTTAACAAGCTAACCTTGCTCGTTGCACAATCATGTACATTTGCTTTACAACTCGGAACTTTTTATCAGACCCCAAAAGCTTAATTTCAATTCTCTATTATGCTGCAGAATTGACACTATAGCTGACTTTGACTAAATTTACTGCAAGGGGGAAGGAACAAAGAAAGATGCTGAAATAATTGTTTGTGTTGTTAATTTGGTAAATAAAACGAAGTTGTTTTCACAAATTATCCTTGATTTTGTTGTTTTGTTGAGCAAGCGTGTGGATAAGAGAGTACTCGGTTGGTTTGGACACATGGAGAGGATGGATGAGGAGCGAATGTTGAAGAGGATCTACGGAGCAGAAGTCAATGGAAGGAGACCAAGAGAAAGGCCGCAATTGACGTGGATGGATGGTGTTACGAGTGCACTGGAGGAAGAGGACTAAATGTAGTGGAAGCTAGAGCTCTTGTTGGTGATAGGAATGAGTGGAGAGGTGTAGTGAAAGGATAGTGGTATGTTTGGACGCGTTCTAAGGGATGGGCAGGACACCCGTATGATGCGGCAGGGGTAAACCAGTGAAAGCTGTCGGGCCCTGTTGTTGAACAAAAGAGTGTGTTGTGTCACCCTGACCCGAGTGACATGGCCGCTTTCTTGTGTCCCGTTTCATCTGGAGGGACGAAAGCATGACCGACTTGAGTGCCGAGGTGCTTAACTTTTTTGGGTGTTTGGGCATTTGGGTTGGCCATGGTCCAAAAATGTTTGCGTGTGTTTTTCGCTATTTTTCCCCTTTTTTAAATTTTCTTTATTTTTGTATGTTTTTGTCCTGCTGTCGATCACCCCTCTTGAGGGATATGACCAGGGTAGATAGATGAAAATTTTGTTGTACAAAGTGTGTCTTGCCCCTGCCACCCCAGCGGGGATAAGCGGTGCAGAGAATGGGTGGGTGGGTTTATGTATGTATGGATGGATGGATGATTTGTCTTGCTGTGAGTAATAACGTGCCTTGTTACATTTTTAAGGTTTAATATCTTTTAAAAGGGGGCAGCACGGCAGCGCAGTGTTTAGCGCTTGTGCAGCACAGTTCATGTCATGGGAACCTGTCGTGGGTTCAAATCCAGCTCCGGACATCCTGTGTGGAGTTTGTATGTTCTCCCCGTGCTTGCGTGGGTTTCCTCCGGGCATTTCGGTTTCCTCCCACGTTCCAAAAACATGCATTTCAGGTGAATTGGTCGGTCCAAATTGTCCCTAGGTGTGAATGAGCGAATTAGTTGTCTGTCCCTGTGTGCCCTGCGATTGGCTGGCAACCAGTTCAGGGTGTTCCCTGCCCACTGCCCGGAGATGGCTGGGATGGGCTCCAGCCCCCCCGCGACCCTAATGAGGATAAGCGGTACGGCTAATGAGATGAGATATCTTTTAAAAGGGGTGATGGAAATAAACAGTACGGGGAGCAATGGCTAAGATTGACAGGTATGCTCTCACATACCTGTCAACCTGTACATTTTTGCCGTACAAAGTACGTTTATTATGGATTTTAAAAGGTGTACGACGTACAAGAAAATCTGTACGGAAAAACGCAAATTTGTCAATAATGGGTACCATCCAGTATACACCGACTATCACGAAACGGCAAATCAATCAAGTCAAATGAGTTCGCCGCGGTAGCCTCTATCTCGGTTTGTTTTTTTCCGTTGCAAACGAAGCGAGCGTTTGATGCTACTGTGCGCATGCGTCTGCTGCTGTAGTGCCTAATTTCGACTCCTCTGCAAAATCCTCCCCCCCTCGCACGAATGTGCATTCTGCTGCGTTTCCAACAATAGCAATCGTATTATATATAATAAGCTTATTAAAACAATAAAACATTATTTTGTTGTTGTTCTGTTTTTATTTTAATGTTTGAAATAAAGGATTCATTCATTCATTCAAATTTAAAATACAAGCATCAATGGTTGATATTGTGGTTTGATTTACAAAATAGAAATGCCTACTAAGTTTTCCCTCCCAAAAATATCTTTATTCACAAATTTGAATTAGTTATGGTGATAACAATTGTTCCTGATTTTTTTGATTTTTTTTCTTATTTTATTCTTTATTTTATGATTAAGAATATGCATAGAATGATATAACGAAACACATGTACAATATAACATGTTAAACTACATAAATAAACACGTTTGAAAGAAAATATGATGTAAGCTTATTTTGTAAGGCAAATTACGAGTTTGTAAGGGTATGGAGCCGTGGAGGTTGTCAAGGTATGCTCTCAAATTAGGAAACATGATCGTTTAAGCTTTAAAACACGTGGAACAATTATGTATTTTACATTTCCTGTGTGCCTTGACGTTTTTAATGAAAAAAAGGCCTTTGCTCAAGAAAAAGGGGTTAGATACTAAAAAAATACATATTTTAGTCCATCTCTATCGTCGGTGACGTTTTGTCAACGTTATCATTATGGATTCACAAATATCAAGCAGCGTTCAATTTATTTCATTTGCAGGGGTTAACTAGCTAGTTCCATAACATGCATTATGAACAAAATTTGAATGAAAGTTCCTCGTTATTGTCAAATTGCTACTTCCCATAAAAAGAAACTTGCAACAAAATAAAACATGACGTGTTGCTTGCATCAGTCTTAAACATCAAAATAATTCCTGGGACGTCTCGTATAAATTATTGTGAGACTATTAAATGATTAACTTAAATTGAACTTGTTCTCCGGTGATGCTAACGAAGGGACAGTTGCATTGACGCGAGACTGGCAGCTAACAAAAGCGGCGTGCAAGCGCGCTGCTGTTGCTCGGGAATGCGCATGTGCAAGTTGCAGAAGTTGCCACCGTCCTCACCTAGTTCAACAATTGAACAGTTGTCCTCCTTCGGGAAATGTTGAAGGTGGACGGCAACGAATCACATCCAGGCGGCCAACGCGACATCCGTGGTTGCGTTGCAGCCCCGATCGTCTGCTTCCGAAATGAACCCTTACGCTTCTTTTTCCGGGGAGGGACTTTTTCGCATTACACGCGTAAAGTCATGAGATATTTCAGGAAAAAAACAAAAACAAAGGGGTAACAATAATTATTACACTAGCAGTACAACGTTAGCTGGCTGAATACTTGTTTAAAAACTTCCATTCGATGCTTTACAATATCTGCTAAGAGTGCAAACTTTGTCCACAGAAAATCAATGAAATGCTCCTCTCTTGCCCGATAATGCGCATGTGCGGGATGCAGGCAGTCGCCTTTAAAAAATAATCTACAATCAAGCTTTTATTTAAAGAAATCATTTTAAATGTTGCGTTTTAATTTGTATTCCTTTACATGCAGCATGGTGAAAAAAGCAAATGGCACTACTTGGATAAAACGAATTAATATGACATACGGTTGTCTCATCTCATTAGCTGCACCGCTTATCCTCAGTAGGGTCGCGGGGGTGCTGGAGCCCATCCCAGCAATCATCGGGCAGTGGGCAGGGGACACCCTGAACTGGTTGCCAGCCAATCGCAGGGCACACAGGGACAGACAAGTCGCTCGTTCATTCACACCTAGGGACAATTTGGACCGGCCAATCCACCTGAAATGCATGTCTTTGAAATGTGGGAGGAAAGCGGAGTGCCCGGAGGAAACCCACGCAAACACGGGGAGAACATACAAACTCCGCACAGGAAGTCCGGTAGCTGGATTTGAACCCACACAGGAGGTTCCCGAGACCTTAGAACTGTGCCGCACACGCGCTAACCACTGCGCCGCCTTGCTGCCCACCTACGGTTGTAAAAGTAAAAAAAAAAAAACATTTTATTAAAGGGACTGTGTGTATTATTTGATCGCTAGATGACGTTATAAGACAATGTATTTTGCACCATGCTGCGCAGCAGCTCAAAATATTTCAGCAGGTCACACCTCCACGCTAGATGCCAGCTCTTTTCTGAAAGAATGGAACCGGGACCTCTCACTGTGCGCAGGCAGGACAACGGTATCAGAAGAATATTACTGAACAATCCCAAAAAGAGGAACGCTCTGTCTCCGTCCATGCTGGAGTCTCCTCGAGAGGACATCCTGGCCGAAAATCTGAGAGTCATAATCCTTTCAGCTGAAGGTCCTGTGTTTTCTTGCGGGCACGACTTGAAGAAGCTAACGTCAGCCCAGGGCCGAGAGTATCACACACGTGAGTTTCACACATGGCCAGCTGCGATGTGGCTGTGGCGTCCGAAAAATCTACTTTTGGAACCCTAGATGTCAACATGGGGCTCTTCTGCTCCACACTGGCTGTAGCTATCGGTCGAGCCGTGCTCAGGAAGGTTGCCATGGAAATGCTCTTCACGGGCACTCACATCTCATCCCTGGACGCTTTATTGCACGGTCTGCTTAGTAAAGTAGTTCCAGAAGAGCAACTACTGGAAGCAGAAATATCAGCTATCGCACAGCGTGTGTGTCAAGCCAGCTAACATGTGGTGGCCCTCAGCAAGGCCACCTTCCAAAGACAAATATCTCAAGGTCGAGATGCAGCGTACGCCACAGCCTCCAAGGTGATGGTGGATAACCTTGCTCTACCAGCCGGCCAAGAGGGAATACAAGCCTTCATTGAGAAACGCAAGCCAGTGTGGAGCCATCAAGCTGGAATCGTTTGTGACTGATAAATGCTACTTTGTTCTGGTTAGATTCCTCAAACAATCCAGAATCTCTGTTCGTGCCTTAAAGAGATGAATTGTGAAGACAATGGACTTCTAATGTTCTGAAGTTGCCTAATGGCAGGTTTATTGTAAGGCTATAATGGCAATGTATTACTAATGTAAATAAAGTGTTTACAATTGAAGACATGATGAGTAATCACTTAAGAGTACAGTGCGTCATTTGAGGTGTCCTTAAAACGTTGAAAGTAGAATATTTTCTCGATTAAGAATGTGTTAAAGATACCCAACTGAGTTCAAAGAGCCACCTGCATATCTGATTGTATCTTTCTTCAAGCAAAGCTGTTTGGGCGGAACACATTGAGTAGGAGGATTGGAGAGGTCAGAGATGAGGTGGAGAGTTTATTCCTGCTCATCCCCACGTTTTTCTTCTATTGGTTAGAGCCTGGGTCATCAACGCGTGGCTCAGAAGTAAATTGAAAAAAGAAAAGAGGAAGGAAATATATTTTTCTTTAAATCTGTGGTCTGTGCAGCCCTTTGAGACTCCTTGTGATAAAGGGCTATACAAATAAACATGACTTGACTTGACTGGTTCAGAACTAAATGCATTGTAAAGTCCCTTTGTAAAGATGCTCTTGAAGTTGATGCTTCGGCCGAGTAAAAGAGTGGCATTTAGAGGTATTCACAATGAACTTTTTTTCCGAAAAGACACAGAACGTGTAGTTTTTCTCCTAGGGGCGATTTAAGGTCCAGAGCTTTGGTAAATCCGAAGCACCCAGAGTGCCTGGATGTTTTTTCCCTTTCATTTCACTTATTTAGGATCTGTGTTGGGCACGTTACTTTCAAAAAGTAATTAGTTATAGTTAATCACTACTTCTTCCAAAAAATACACTGTCCTTAATTTTTTTTTAAAAAACCCCAGTGAAATCCAGTATATTTTTTATTTACAGAGAGGTTTACAATTTATACATGTTTTCCGAAAGGCACTTCAAACACAGTGCAACTTTAAATGAGATTTCATTTTTGGTAAAAGGCACACAGACGAGGGCACACAAACTCAGGGCGAACGACAGACAAACATGAAAACGTGAAGTTGTAATAGCTCTTTAGCTAAATGTGAAAAGGTGAAACAATTCATAAAAATAGCAACGTATCCATAAATGAGCTCAGAAATGCAGGAACTTCTAAAAATAATCCCGTTAATAAACACAAATTCTACCCGTCCCAAAAAAATAATACTAAAAATGTTCCCACGACCTGAAAAATGGCATTGACCGGATGTTTATAACTGATGCATTTAAATTGATTATCAAAAAACGCCATGTGATTGTCACTAACAAAATCCCGGCGATTGAGGCTAAAACAACCATCGCAAACTTTGGAGGTTTCCCAACTCTTTAAAACAAACAAAAAACGGAATCCCTGCTACATAGGGGAGTAAAAAGGGAAGATCGTAAGTACAAAAACATTTGTAATGACCCTCAAGGGGTGAGTGCTTTGACATTATTGGACCAGTTTGCCCTGTGTTCCATTTCTTTTCCTTCACAATCTTCCCTTCCACGGAATGTCCACAATCAGAGTGTCTGTGCATTTGTCCCACTCAACTGAACTGCACCCAGCCTGAGTTTGTAGAATCTTTACTCGAGCTGTTAACAAGAAGCACATAAGAAGGTGATGGTGAAAAACAAGGAAAATCGAAATACAATTGAGCGAACAAATGGTAAATTTAATAAGGGAACTATCCCTGATCTCTGCAAAACTTTGTACTGATAAAAAATTACCAATTGGCTTATAAAATACAGTGGCTTGCAAAACTATTTGCCCCCCCCCCTCGAACTTGACCATTTGCCACATTTCAGACTTAAAACTAATTTCTTGTGAAGCATCAACAATAAGTGGGATATAATCACGAAGTGGAACACACTATTACATATTTCAAACTTTTTTTAACAAATAAAAAAATTAAAAAGTGGGTGTGCAACATTATTCAGCACCATTGAGTTAATACTGTATAGCGCCACCTTTTGCTGCGATTACAGCTGCAAGTCGCTTGGGGTATGTCTCTATCAGTTTTGCACATCGAGAAACTGATCATTTTGCCCATTCCTCCTTGCAAAATAGCTCGAGCTCAGTGAGGTTGCATGGAAAGCGTTTGTTAACAGCAGTTTTCAGTTCTTTCCACAGATTCTAGATTGGATTGAGGTCTGGACTTTGACTTGGCAATTCTAACACCTTGATAATTGTAGCTTTTGCTTTATGTTTTGGATTATTGCCTTGTTGGAAGACAAATCTCCGTCCCAGTCTCAGTTCTTTTGCGGACTCCATCAGGTTTTCTCCTAGAATGGTCCTGTATTTGGCTCCATCCATCTGTCATCAATTTTAACCATCTTCCCTGTGCCTGCTGAAGAAAAGCAGGCCCAAACCATGATGCGTCCACCACCATGTTTGACTGTGGGGATGGTGTGTTGAGGGTGATGAGCTGTGCTGCTTTTACGCCAAACATAACGTCTTGCATTGTTGCCCAAAATTTCGATTTTGGTCTCATATGATCAGAGCACTTTCTTCCACATGTTTGGTGTCTCTCCCAGGTGGCTAGTGGCAAACTTTAAACGACACTTATTTGGATATCTTTAAGAAACGGCTTCCTTCTTGCGACTCTTCGATAAAAGGCCAGATTTGTGCAATATACGATTGATTGTTATCCTATGGACAGATTCTCCCACCTCAGCTGTAGACCTCTGCAGTTCATGCAGATGATCATGGGTCTCTTGGCTGCATCTCTGATCAGTTTTCTCCTTATATGAGCTGAAAGTTTAGGGGGACGGCCCGATCTTGGTAGATTTGCAGTGGTCTGATACTCCTTTCATTTCAATATTATTTCTTGCACAGTGCTCCTTGGGATGTCTAAAGCTTGGGAAATCTTTTTGTATCCAAATCCAGCTTTAAACTTCTCCACAACAGTATCTCGGACCTGCCTGGTGTGTTCCTCGTGCTTTATGATGATCTCCGCGCTTTAAACAGACCTCTGTGACTATCACAGTGCAGGTGCATTTATACAGAGACTTGATTACACACAGGTGGATTCCATTTATCATCGTAAGTCATTTAGATCAACATTGAATCATTCAGAGATCCTCACTGAACTTCTGGACAGAGTTTGCTGCACTGAAATTAAAGGGGCATGATAATTTTGCACACCAATTTTTTCGTTTATTTGTTCAAGAAGTTTAAAATATCCAATAAAGTGTGTTCCACTTCATGATTATGTCCCACTTATTGTTGAAGCTTCACAAGAAATAACAGTTTTATATCTAGATGTTTTAAGTCTGAAATGTGGCAAAAGGTCACAAAGTTCAAGGGGGCCAAATAGTTTCGCAGGCCACTGTATATACCTTTTTTTCTCATGTAACAGATTTTCAATCATTCATTTAAGTTGTAGAACTTACTTAGAGCCTGCAGATGTGAAATCCCCCCACAAGTCAGCGTTGGGTTGAGTTACAGGAACAGGAGACCCAAAGTCTAAAAGAGGGACTAAAATAAAGGCACATTAAATATGAGTGCTGAAATTGGCACATACACATAAAATAATGGTTGCACCATATTGTATTTACATGTATGAGTAAACAACAACCCCTTTTAAATATACGTGGTACTACTTAGATCAAGTGTTGGAAACCTTTTTGACTCAAAAAAAAAAAAACCATTGATAGCAAAATATTCAGTTTTTTTTTTGGGGGGGGGGGGGGAGGCTCATCATATATTTTGGGGCGGCAGTAGCTTAGGAGGTAAAGCGCTCGGCTCGGGATCAAGAGGTCGCAGGTTCGATTCCCGGCTCCTCCGTGTTGCATGTCAAAGTGTCCTTGGGCAAGACACTGAATCCCTAATGCCCCCGATAAGCAGGTAGTTGCCTTGCATGGTTGACGCTGCCAGAAGTATGTGAATGGGTAAGTGTGAAGCACATTGTAAAACACCATTTAAATGCATTTACATTTAACCATTTAAGAAGAAATTCAACAAAACTGCCAAACCAGCTCTCCAGACAAACCCTCGTTCTACAGCGCATTTTATTTCACCTTGTGACGCTTGATAAAATCATAATGCCTCCGCCCCATATTAAAAAAATACCCAAATTAAAATTTCTCTCTATTTCGCAGTTACTTAAGATCTCTGAAGTTCATTTTAAGTTTATTTCGTCATGAATAAGTCACTAATACATAACCAAAGACTTAAAACGAGAAGGTAACAGAAGTATTATACACGTCATGGGTCTAAACTTGGGAATGGAGTATTTATTTGTCCTTTATTCTGTTTTACGAATGTGACTTTTTGACATCTTTGAAATCTACAAGCACTCATTTTAAAAGTCTTGAAGCACGTGGTTTATTTGTCTTTTTTTAAAAAACTTTGATAATAACGGAGGTGTGTTTAGATCAAACAAAAAGAGAGAGAGAGAGAGAGTCAGTCATAGAAAAATACAGCTCCAGTTGCTTTCCAGTGGTGTCTGGCTTTTGGTGACATTAGGTGGACTTTTTAAAAACTGCAGGGAATTTTTCTCTTGTGCTTCTCTCAGTGTTGTCTCGCCGACCGGGTTAAAGCCCTAGACGGGCCGCATGTTTGACACCCTTGGGCTGAGAGAATCATCAATACAAATCATAAAAACCTTTCTTTTTACCAATTTCAAGGTAGAAAAGCACTACAGCACTCCGAGCGCTAGAGGCAAAAATGCGGTGTAGTACTCCCAGCCTAAATATGTTAAGATTTGTGAAGTTAAATTTATCTCCAGTGGTCAAAGGGAAAATCGTAAGTTTCCTACCCCTGCCAGAGCTAATGACATTTTCAGAGAAGAAATATAATCACCAGTATTTGTTTGTGGCTGTGCAGGTGAGACTGTATGCTGGCTGCCAGGAGGCGGTATAATGCCGGCTGCCTTGACGCCTGGAGGTGGTGGGAGCAGCCCCCCAGCCACAGGGCGTGGTTTCACACCAGACGTGTCCTTCTTCTTGATGTTCTATCACAGTAAAATTGCCAATTTTCCAAATGTCATTATCCTGCAGTAAAAAATAGAACCATAGTGCTTGAGGAATATGCTCACCCCAATGCTGATCTTGATGGTTTCCCCCTCCTTGAAGCTGAGGTCGAGTTTCGGTGCGGCGTTCTGGGTCGCCTCCATTTTTGCCAGCTCACCTTCTTGCTTAACCCACCTTTTGAAATATGAAATATTTACTAGGGCTGTCTCGAACGACTATTTTAATAGTCGACTAGTCTCCAAGTATTGAAACAATTATTCGAATAGTCAGACAATTGTTTTTAATCCTATAGGTACATTGTGTAATATTTGACCCCCAGATGGGACTGCATTGTCTAATGCTAACGAAAACAAGTCCCAAATGAACACAGCGTAGCAGGAAGATGGCGGACAGGCATTTCGGCGACTCCTAGGTATGGATTGAGCTATGTAAAAGAAATAGAAATTTTTCGACCTAGGATTATTTATAGAAATAAACATCAGTTCATGTATTTTTGCCTGTTATTCAAATCAATGTATTTTTACTGAATGGTTGTTTATTTGGACCACTGGGAGGCACTAAGTATTGTACACTGTCCCTTTAAATTTAGCATGAAGATGATTCAATTAGGGCTGTACGGCAGCGCAGTGGTTAGCGCGTGTGCGGCCCAGTTCTGAGGTCATGAGATCGAACCTCCTGTGTGGAGTTTGCATTTTCTCCCCATGCTTGTGTGGGTTCCAAAAACATGCATGTCAAGTTAAATGGCCGGTCCAAATTGTCCCTAGGTGTAAATGAGCGAGCGCGTTGTCTGTCTCTGTGTGCCCTGTGACTGGCAGGCAAAAAGTTGAGGGTGTCCCCTGCCCACTGCCCGAAGAGAGCTGGGATGGGCTCCAGCAACCCCGCGACCCTACTGAGGACATGCGGTGAATATAAAGGATGGATGGATGGATGATTTAATTATGAAGCAAATGATAATTAACACACAACAATGGGTACAATGACATTAATGGATCTTTTTGAACGTACTGGGGATTCTTTCAAAGATTAAATGTCGAGACATAATACATACGTAAATAAAGCTCTGTTGATCTTTTTAGGAACAGGCATATAATGCATTAAAAAAACAGTTAACATTTTTACCCCTGTAAATCTAATCAGGCTCATTAGCAGCAGTACAACAGTAAATAAAACAAATATTATATGCATTTTGTAAACTACATTCAGCAGTCAACAGCAAAGTCTGTAACAAAAGAACTTTACGATTCTCAACAGTTTGAAATCAAACCGTTTTAACAACTGACATTTGTCGTTATCGTTTTAACAAATGACGTTTGTTCTTAGGACATTTAATTTCAAATAAGTTTGTCAGGCATAGTCTGGCATAACAATCAAGCTCTATTTTATAGTAAAATATACGCATATAAAATATACAATGGATGTCATCAAAACCTTAATGGCTGACATGTTACTTGAATCTTACCGAGGCGAGTCAGACTCAGTTTTGTTCAACTGTCTGACTCATTTTTTTAATGCTCTTGCATTACCATGTTACTTCCAAGATAAATCTGTTTTGCAAACTTTGTGCATGAAAATGTGTCCGACGAGAGAAATCAACATTGGCATTCATTGTCGACTATTTCTATAATCGGTTTTGGTTAAGCCCTGGCACATTTAGTTGAATAATGTCCTATCTCCAGTTTTACAACTGTGAATGTTGCATAATAAAAAATGGGTGTGTCAAAATCTTAAGAAACATAATTTGAGAAGTCTTAAAGGGAGGATATCTTCCTCTTCTTAGCCAAAGCGGCCATGACTCAATATTGTCATGAAAAGGCTTGTAAAAAGCAGATCCATATATTTTGTTTAAATGTATTTGATTACTTAGTTTGTAACTGGATAATTTATCCTTTAATTCTCATGGTTTCACAAGGCTGTTTCTATTACAAAATGCCCCTTCTAGCAAAAAAAGATATTGTGTGCATTTTGGCTACATTTTGAATTTTGAAGTATGCGACTGAGTCAACTTTGCGCACCTTGAAATACACATTTCACACAACGAAGTGTTTGCTTAACTTACTTAAAATGATCTTGCAAAGCAACATTGAAATCAAAGGAGTCTCCCCGATCAGCAAATCCCAGACCAATGAAAGCATGGCGGCCTACAAAATAAATTATTAAAATGAACAACGGAATGCTTGAACAAAATGTGTAGCAGTACAACAAAGTGACAATCCTTTTTAAAAAAAACATAGATGTCTTACCATTCCCATCCTCTATCCGGATCACAAAGTACCTACTGGAGTCTGTGACGGCTTCAACGACGCTGCCCGGATACTGTTCAACAGGAGCTTGGGCAAAAAGCTCTCCTGCAAACATAAACAAATTGCAGTAAACACTCAAGTATTTAAACATTTTTCACGATTGAAACTGATTCGGACATGTACACATGTTTGCCATTTTCCAATCACCTGTGTTTTTATCCTCCAAATTGATGTAGGCCATCTTTCCTTTTGCGGTGATTTTCATTCTCCCGCTCCATGCAGGTTCATCCAACTTCCAGTCGGCAGCACTGAAAATGAAGGGGGAAAATGAAATGCTCAATGAAAACCTGGAGATAAATCTAGGTGCCATATACATGATTCGCTACGTCAGTGGTCACCAACCTTTTCTGTAGCACAGCCCAAATAAATGTCTGACAAAATTTTCATGGCCTGGACCATTTTAAAATTAATAATATACACTGGCTTGCAAAACTATTTGGCCCCCTTGAACTTTGTGACCTTTTGCCACATTTCAGACTTCAAACATCAAGATGGTTGGGCTGCTTCCAGATGTGGGCTTTCATATTTAAGCATCTATCTGAACAAATTCTGCCATTACTTGTTGCCAGAGTCAGAACTCCCTGAGGCCTTTACCATCTGTTCTGCAGGCCTTGAGGCATAAAATAAGTGACGATAACGATGTGGATTTAGTCAATCAGATTGCAAGTTAGCGTGTGAGGGCCTGCTAGTCAACAGTTTTACAAACTATGATTTGCTAGGGCAGGGGTGGCCCACCTAGTCATCGAGAGCTGCATGTCCTGCGTGTTTTGGAGGTTTCTGTTCTCCAACTCAGGTGATGGAAATTTTCAGGTTGTTAGAAAGCTGCGTAGGAGCTTGATAATGATCCAGGTGATTGGAATCAACTTTATTAGAGTAGATGAACTTCAAAAACATGTAGGACATGCAGCTCTCGAAGACCGTGTTGGCCACCCCTGGGCTAAGAGGTGTTACGGGAAGTATCACTATGAAACTGCGAAGAAAAAAATCCCCGTATCGACTGCTTCTTTCGAATGGACATTTGCAGCCTCAAGTCAAAATAAAAACCTATGCCAGAAATACAACAGGACAGGCTCAACTTCTAGCATTAGCCTCGATGGCGATAGAAAACAACTTCATGATGGAACCGAAATGCACAGATAATCTGTATGACAGGGTAAGTGACATTTCCTTTAAGAAAGAAAGGAAGATGGATTTTGTGCACAAATAAAAAATATCTGTCAGTAAATGTGGCCATATTCCTAAATAATATTGCAATTTTACAAGGTTATTATCCATGCTTTTTGTCAGCTGTAACTGCAGTAAATATTTTAGAGATATTAAATACCAATTAAGGTTTGGATAGATTCAGACGGACTAAGGGCTTAGATGTGAAATGCTGTGAAAGCCACTGTTAAGAAATCAAACTGAACAGTTCACCACGGTTCACAGATCTCTTAACCAACAGGGATGTAGGGGAACTACATCCTCTGGTGTGTCTTGGGCAAGTACCACCTGGCGGGTGTTTTATTTGGGGTGGGGGTTTGCTCCCCCACATAAAACAGACTGGTTTCCATGGTCACCGGTAGCAAGAGAATCCTCCGGATCTGACTCAAGATACAGAAACGTCATCATCTGGTCGCCATTGTATTTTAGTGTAAAGTGTCATCTTGCTCTTCAGAGGTAAGATGGACCTTTGGCATTGACAGGCAACGGCATGTAATACAGAACTTTTACAACAAGATTCAAAAAATAATACTTTAAAACTTAATTCTCTAGCAATTGGAAGCCAGCAAAACAATTTAATATTGTTTTCTCCAGCATGTTCTGAGTTCACATTCGTTCTTTTGAGATCACGTTTTAATCCATAGAAAAAAGATTTGACAAAAGCATTGGAAAAATTCTGAAATGTCCATGTCTGGGTGAAGTCCTGAACATATTCGATGAAATATTCAAAATGCAAATTAATTGATTGCACTAAACAACAAAAAAACTGATACTCATTGTAACCTAACCCAAATCAATGATGACTGATTTTGTGGGAAAAATAAATCTTAAGTGACTGTTTACACGACTACGACAATAGCGCATGAATTTAAATGTTATTAAGGCGTGTGGGTTTTATATTTATTTAGATTTTGAGAGGCGAAGACGTCACAAAAAGAAAATCTAATTGTTGACGTGAGGAAGATGTCCGATAATGGGCGCACTTGCTATATTTTAAGCTAGCGATTTGACAGTTCCGGGGGTCTCGTGATTCGAACTTTGTCTTCTTACCGGTAGCCACGGTTGGACGCCCGCGGGGGAATCCGGTAAACGTGAACCTCGGGCTTCACACACAGCATCGATTCATAAATGTTGTTTTCTGCCATTTCGTCAACTGTCACTTAGTAAAACTTCCGACTTTTTGCTGCACACCTCAGCGGCTTTCGTTCAGAGCGGACAAAACTTTGAGTTGTTGATCTGCGTGTTTGCCACAGCGCCCCCAGTGTTCAGGAGAATAAATGCACACGTCGGCCTGTAAAGAAAAATCTAGTACAGTATTCTTTTCAGGGGTTGGGTTCCAAAAACTTCCTGCAACAGTCTAAACCCGCGAAGTAGAAAGCTTAATTTAAAACTCAAGGACACAATTTTCAGGCTCATGTATTTGTCTAATCAATAGAATAGAATAGAATAGAATATGCCTTTATTGTCATTGTACAACATGGGATATGCTGTGACAACGAAATTGGACGGCTCCAAACAAAGAACAAATAAACAATAAACATACTGTACTTGTTTAAACTTTGTTTATCTTCTGTACTGTCAAATTATATTTTTTAAAATAACTGCTGTTTCATACACAACTCTATAGATTAAGGACGCAATCCACTTTAATGACACTGGCTGGCAACCAGTTCAGGGTGTCTCCTGCCCACTGACCGAAGAAAGCTGGGATAGGCTTCAGCACCCCTGTAAACAGATAATGGATGGATGGATGGATAATTTGCTGCCATCATTCTGACGTCAGGAAAAACTGCATTCTCCTTCCAGTTCTGTCCCATCGAAATCATATATTTTTCCATCATCAAACATTTTTGAAAAGGCGCCAGGGAGCCACAAATGAGTGCCAAAGACCTGCATCTGGCTCCAGAGCACCAAGTTTAGCGGGTCGAGAGGTAGATGAAAAATGGTGCGGTTTGGTCACTCTGAGTCTCCGTGGTTTGTACTTTTAATTGTGCTTATTCACTCTCATTTTCAGTTGCACGATACAACAAAACAACATCTAGTGGTCAAATTAAACACAAAAGGCAAGATGTGAAGGAAAGAATGAAGAATAGAAAAGAAAAGAAAGAGAAAGGGGAACAGGGAAAAAGAAAAGTAAGAAAATAAAGGGAAAAAAGAGAAAACAAGGAAAAACAGAAAAAAAGCAAAAAAAAGAAGAAAAATACAGGTTTTTTTTTTGGTGGGTCCCCCATTACATCAAGATGGCGGACAATTATGTAAACTAAATAGTGCAAATTATACCTATAGCGATACTACAGAAGTTCTCCAATGGAAATATCAAAAAAATACTACAAAAATAAAACTACTGAACTACAAAAATACTGCAAAAGTACTACAGCTTTACAACAAACATTCTTACATGGAATTACTACAGAATACAACAGAGAGTACAAAAATACTCAAAAAATACTACAGTAATACTCCAAAAATACTATAATCATAAAACTACTGTAAAAATACAAAAATACTACTAAAATACTACAGATATACAAAAAAAAATCTACTTTCAAAATACAACAAAAGTACTACAGAAATACTAAAAAAATACTACTATGGAAATATTACATAAAAAATACTTCAGAAATACAACAAGAATAGTACAAAAATAAAACTTCAGATACACTACAAAAAACTACAGAACTATAATAAAAATCCAACATCAGAAATCCCTAAAGTAAATAACAAATTAAGTGCTTAAAACAGGGACCTAATATACTATTTTGTTCTAATTGTGGTCGTTTCAAAACCAGTATTATATGTCACATGCGCCCACCGACTCCAAATAGTTGCCCACCCCTGGAGTAGAATATGGAATGAGTTCTAGTAGGAATGCAAATGATCAAGTACTAGTGGGCCCCAAATCTAATTCTGCTTTGGGCCCCCATGAAGGCTTGGGCTGGTCATGACGCCCCTTTAAATGCAGCCCTAGTGGGATGTGGATTAATTCATTAGTGATTTATTTATTCTTGATCTTTTTATTTTAGATCTTGAGTAGTGTTTCAAAAAAAAAAAAAACATTTTCATCAGAGGTTTTCTTGCGGAACCACAAATTTAGCTCCAACCTCAGCCAGCCCTACATCTGACAGCCCCCCAGTAAATTGAGTTTTAGACCCCTGGTCTAGTAACAGACAAGACATAAACTCCAAAATTATGCACGAAAAAATGAAAATTTTCTAATCTCTAAACTTCTGCATAACCTCCACCTCTTTGCCTTTAATGAAATGGCCGCCGCCTGACTGTACAAAAGCATTAAAGACAATGTCACGGTTGCCTTGGCACCCAATTGGCCCCGCCCATGTGGCGCCAGCTGCGGCTCATTGACAGATTGGCTTTCCGGCTATTTAAGCTCAGTGCTCTCATTTTTTCCTCTGTCAGTCCGTCAATGAACCTCTGCCCCGCAAGACGTGGGTTTTGACTCGGTCCTGTTTCCTTTTGGTATTCCCTGTCCGGTATCGTTTCAGTTTATTTTTGTCCTGTTTAATATCGGTTTCCAGTTTCGTTCCAGTCTATTTTTGACCTGTTTATTATTCTCTCCAGCTTTCGTTCCCGTCTAGTTTGTCCTGTTTATTTTCGATATCCTGTTTACCGGTAATTATTTATCCTGTCAGTCCCGTCTTGTCCGGTATTGACCTCATCTGTCCGATATCAAATCTGGCAATTGGTATTGATCTCGTCTGCTTCTGGCTTCCTATCATTTCACGCCAGACTGCTGGCTAACGTGCACGACTCGCTATTTCGTTCTCGGAAATAAACACATAAAAATGCAAGACAGTTACGTATCCATGGGTTTATTAAAGGGATGTTTTTCCATCAGGATTCTTAACATGACATCAAATAAATCTTACGCTACTGACGCTGTGAGAGAACAGAGCATCATGAGATCAAAACTCAAAAAGTGAAAGTTCATTCTGTTGAATGGCTTCCTCTTTGTAGCAATGGCAGAATTGGATCTTCTAGAAGGGGTGTCAAACTCCTCTTGGCCACTTCATGGAAAAAGCATTCTCACAGGATCCGGAATAGTAGAATTAAAAGAAAGACAAAGAGAGAAGGGTAGAACAAGATATAAAAAAAGAAAGAGAAAGAAAAAGGGGCTGAAAAAGAGAGGAAAGACATAAAATAGAGTGGAGAGAAAGAGAGATGGAGAAAAAGAAGAAAGGGGGTAATAAAGTGAAAATAATAGAAAATAAAAAGATGAAAGAGAAAGAAGGCTAAAACAAGAAAAAAAGGGAGACAGCTAAGGAGAAAGGAAACACAAATATGAAGAGAAAGAGGAAAAGAAAAAAGAGAAAAGGGAGAAAGTACAAGAGAGTGAGAAAGGAAATAAAGGGAGGGAAAGAGAGGAGAGAGAATGAGGGAGAAAAAAAGAGGGTAAATGAGAAAAATACATATAAAGAGAAAGGAATGGGGGAAAGAGAGAATGAAATGGAAAGAGACAGACAAAAAAGGAGAGCCATAGAGAAAAACAAGAGGAAGAAAAAGAGAATGAAATGGAAAAAGAAAAAAACAAGAGAAAGAGCATGAAATTGTGAGAGAAAGAGAAACAACAAAGAGACAAGTAGAGTAAATGAGAAAGGGAGAGAGAAGTGAGAAAAAGAGAAAAGAAATAAAGAGCAGGAGAAACTGAAGAGAGCAAAAGAATACAGCTACAGTTGCTTTGTGAGTGGCAACTGGCTTTGGCGACATCCAGTGGACATATTTAAAACTGTAGTTTTTTTTCCCTTGCGCTTCACTACGCGTTGTATTGAGTGTCAGATTAAAACCCTTGACGGGCCAAACCCTGCCTTCGGCCTCATGTTTGACACGCCTTTCTTACAAAAATCCATCAGGAGTCTCCATGTTTGTACCTTGCTCAGAAAGGATTTGAATGCAATTGTCAATGTGGCAACGATACAGGTGTAGATTTGGAGAATGAATATGCTACCCTGAGTTTTGCGATAGCAATAGAGACTTAGTAGCATATGTATACGACCTTTCCCCAGTTTCAAGGTGACTGCTACTTGCCACTCAGAAAAAAGCAAAAACCATGCATATTGAAAGAGGCTGTTCCATTCAGAAGTGTTGCAAAGAAAAAAAAACAGTCAAAATAGAAACTCAAGTACATTTTTTTGGGAACCTAAATGAGTTCTAAGCGAGGTAATAAGCTGAAAGCAGAGTGTTATATTTGTAATGTCCATAACGGGAAATAGGAACTCTACAAAATTAACTTTTGACAAAGTGAATATCGTTCTAACATTACAGCATTATTTTTCATCTTCTTGAAAACTTGTCAGATTTACGTTCATTTTATCTTAATGGATATTCGAACGGTTAAAACTATCAAATATAGCTTTTTATCTAGGAGTGACAAGTACAATTTTGGAACACTCCTGAAGACTTTGGTAACCAATTGTTATTTTCTGAACCTATTCCACATTTTCTTGTGCAATGGGCATCGGATGAAAAAGAGCATTTAGGATTTAAGGCATAAGTGGGTCCCATATTTAAAAAGAATGTGTTAAATGGCTAGCTGTTAGGAACATTTTCATGATTTGCAAAAACATAAAATGACATTTGGCTATACCACCAAAATTCATATATAAAATATCTGGTGTGAAATCACATGATGGTGGACAAATCATCCTGTATACGGTTGCCTAGACAACCCCTTTGACTGCCAATTATTCTTATGGCGAAGTCTGATGATTTGCTGAATTCCCTGACTGATTGGCCGCAGTTCCAACAAACAAAATGCACTTCCATTTTCCAAACACTTCATAAAGTCATAAAGATGTACTTGTTTAAACTCTATGAAAGGTGTATCGTAGTTTCCGGTTTAAAAGGCGCACCCAAAACCTCCAATTGGCCAGAAATTTGAACGTGTGCGCCTCATATGCTGGCAAAATTGGAAATATTAATCAGTAACATTGAATGCAACTGTAATCGAACCCGGATCACAATGGCAGAATCAGCTAATTCTATCCACTACACTACTAGGGATATAGACAACACATGAAGAGGTATTAGGGCTCATCCCATTATCACACTATTTTAGTCACAGCTCAAACTAAACATTGAAGGTGACAAATTTTTAAATACGGTCAGCCATTTGCTTTACATCTTTTAGGCCGACCAAATTACTTCACACAATGCCTCTCGCCTCATTTTGTTCCGAACGACCAATTTACTTCCCACAATGCCTTTTTTTCAGTTTTGAATCTTGTGCGCTTCGTAAAGACTTTGTAGGTTGGATATACAGTACTGCATTTCAGTAGTACTACAGACCGGATTAATATCTGACAATATTCCCATGGCCCGGCCCAATACTAGAGTCAATAATTTGGTACCGTGACAAAATAAAGTGTGATGATGAGATAAAACCTCATATCTGTGTCAATAGTATCCCAAGTGGATAAGGATCAAATATGGGTTTGAAATATGCTTGGCCTGGACGGATCTATTGACAATAACAAAGATGTTATATAATGAAATTGTGAATATGTTTGATTTTCGAGAAGGTTTGTTCAAACCTCACTTTGTGTTTGCTGTTAAAAACGTAATATTGGAATATAATATTGTGAATGTGCTTAATTGCTGTTGAGATTGTCATGATTGTTTTCTGTTTTTAGTGTCAATAAATTTGTTCAAACCAAAAAAAAAGCTAGGTCCTTAGCTTGGCCTTAGCAAGGCTTTAATGCTAGAACCTTAGCTTAGCCTTAGCTTGGCCTTTGATTTTTGCATTCCGGAGATGGAATAAGAGCTTGCTCTGTCCACTCCACGCATCGGCCCGGTATTGCAGTACCTCCGGGAACGGTGCATTTGCAATGATCGCAGCAAGGCTATAGGGCTAGGACCTTAGCTTGGCCTTTTGGCTGAGAGTAAATGTCCCGGCTCCTAGGCTTTGTAGCGTATTAAGAACTGACCGATAATGGATAATGAATAACGAAGAAAGATCAATAACCCTTAAAACCCCCCCTGTTGCATCCAATGTTATGCAATTTTGGTCAGTGATATGTTCTGACTAAACAATTAATGCACAATAACGGCAACTTCTATGTTTGTTGGAACCTAAATCTATTTTGTAGTTTTAATTCCACGTGTCTTTTAATCCAATACACCTTATGTTTGAAAGAAAAGACACAAAATACCATATTTGGAGGGTGCGCCCGATAGTCCAGTGCGCCTAATAGTGCGTAAAATATAGTAATTTTGAATGGAATTCCTTGATAAAGCACAACACTGTAATATCTCTGCCCCCCTATCAAAATAAAATAAAAAGGGAAACTGATTTTATTATTGCTTAAAAATGTAACCTTCATTTGTTTTAGCCATGTGAGCATTGGGGGGAGGGGTGTTAGTGGGGGGCTACGCCTTTTAGACCCTTCTGTGTTGAAATTAAAATTAGATAGAATAAAGCAGTGGTCGGCAACATTTTCTGTACCACGGACCTGTTTAATGTCTGACAGTATTCTCGCGGCTGGCCCACTAGTAACTTTAGTAAAAATAACAGTACAATAACATTAACCATTAGCCTAAATCCACTGTATTATCACTGCACCTGAAGGGATCTAAACAACAAGGGAAAAAATGCAGTAGATTTTATCTCATCATCACACCATTTTGACTCATGGCACCACGTCGTCGTGCCTTTTTGTATTCTTGATAAGTCAATTAATGTTTTGGCAGAACTCATTCCCATTATACTCCATTACAACCTTGTAAAACAACAATTGACCAACCATGCGAACCTTCAATATAAACAAATGGCGAGACAATGTGGAACGCTGAGTAAAAATATTGTGATGTGGAGATAAAATCTAATGCCTTTTCCGGTGTCATCTGCAGCATTTCATCACCGCTATCCAGGTTTGATCCCTGCTGGGTCCAATGCCGAGCAAACGTGGTTGGTGGTTTATGTGAAACTGATCAATCATTGCTCAAATGTGATAATATCATAATGTAGCACACGAGATTTACCAAAGCACAAGCAAGCTTTGAGTTTATTTTTGGGTAAAAAAAAATGTCGAGATCAGGAACCTAAGGCTCGTGGGCCATATATGGCTCTTTTCATGAGGTTCATGGCCCGATGGTTGCCGACCACTGATATAAAGGAAATGAAAACCTTGACTTTCTGTCCAGTGCCCGATACTACAGTTAACGCAAATACTCGACCGCCTGAACCCGACTGACCGGCGGGCCCGCGGCCACGACCTTCTAAACGGGCCAGCTCAGACGGGCTGACTTACTTCGTTCACCCTGAAGGGACAGACACCCGGGAGGGAAAGACGCCTCCCGTCCTGGCACCTGCCTGCGAACGAGTAAGAGTCGAAGGGCACCTCATGGTATAGCAAAGTATCACAGTGTTTAGGGATGTTAGGCCAAAGTCCCTTTATAGCGTAAAACAGGCGAGGACGCGGCTCGACTTATAGTTCCACATGGGGGAAAGGCAAGGCAGATGGCAGGGACCTTCCTATTAAGTTGGGTCGAGGAGAGGATGGGCGAGTTTGTTGGTTGTCTTCGTTTTGTCGAATGTTCACGCACCACTCTGCTCTTGATATCGCACACTGCGCTTGAGAAGACGTTTGGCCTAACGAGTTTATCTGCCGAGTCGGAAACCTGGGGTGCCGTCAGGCCCGGTGGGCTGGCGGATGACATGATTGTTGGGGCGAACCGTTTCTGGAGGTTGCGCAGATGTACGACTTGACCTACAGAAAAAAAAAATAAGCATAAATAATTTTGACAATAACCAAAATGTCTCCCCATGTTCCTCTACGGAGCCTCTGCTCGGAAAATGCTGGTCTACTTCTGACTCCAAGAGCCAAAAAGAAATCTGCAGGCTTGAGAGCGTTCTCCATCCACGCCTCTCCTTTTTAGCGGCCTGGTTGGTGGTGAAATTAAGGAGAGAGAAGTATTGGGATGAGTCAGCAGACCCACACAATGACCTGAAAGATGTCATCATCTGCACTGACCAGCAGGCTGAGATGGGAATCTGCGTTATTGCTGTCATGGACTTTTTGGACAATTTTACATATTACTTATGTTGGTTTTTTTTATGTTCACTATGTTTTATGTACTTCTACCCAATAGAACATCTATTGCAGCCTGGAATGGTGTGGGCCCTTCTCAAGGTTTATTTTCCCTCAGGTTGAGGGTTTGAGTTTTTCCTTGACCGCATGTAGGTTTCAGATCAGGGGATGGTGTAATAATAGTCTGTAGTTTGAAATAATCTGTGGCCTGTGGAGTCCTTTGAGACATTTTGCGACAGAGACGATTGGAATTGAAACCGAAATTGGCAAGACGAGATTGGTCTTATTTTTGCCCATATAGTCAAGTCATGTTTATTTGTATAGCCCTTAATCACAGTGTCAAAGGGCTGCACAGATCAAAGACTATATCAAACTATTATTACAGACTATTAAGACATAATCCCCTCAATTGGTACTCAGTTTATAGAATTGGTAATAGTCGAAAAACAGAGATAACGTTTAAATTGATAGGTATGCGATCTCCGTGACTCGTTCTGGCAACCACCACTCTTCCCCCACAACACGCCCACACAATTGTTACACTGCTTATAATAAACTGGCATTTTATTTCGTTAGGATCATCTTATCAGTCTTTTTATGGTATTTTTTTATGTTTAGTTATTATTTTAATTTGTTTTTAGTGGTCAGTAAGATGTGTTTTATAGCTATGTAAGGCTCACGTGGATGATTTAGGGAGTACAGGAACGAATTAATTGTTTTTCAGTTATTTCTTAAGGGGAACATTTGTTCAAGATACAGGAAATTCTGGATACGATCTTGATACTACAACAAATCAAGCTTCTATAAAGTATTGCATTTTGATTAAAGCTCTTACCTGTCTTGGCCTGGATTGTCCTGAGGCGTTTCATCTGAAGAAGCACTACCCAGAATCCTTCTTCGAGCCTCAGCGTACTCAGCCTCACGCTGTGCCAAAGACTTCATGTGCTGGGAAGGTCGAGACGAAGACGCGGGATTTCCCGCAGTACCGTTGTTTGATGGACGCTTTAAAATTCGGATTTGTGGGGGTGGTGCTGCAGGAAGAGATTCATCTTGGATTACAATCGCAGTTCTCACAGGTGAACTTGAATTCAACTTCCTGCACAGATAAAAATATTTGCAAAAACAGTTTAAACATCATTTTCTAAAAAACGAATATCTACATTTTCGACTTGGTTACTGTGATTACTTTGCCTGCTGGGTTATTTTCAGCTTTGCCTCAAGTCTTCTCTCTATTTCCTGAAAATATAGAGCACAGTGTTGGGGTGAGATATTTCTATGTCTCTTTGTGTGTTTGAATCGGGTTAAGAAAACGCTGGAACAGAGCAGTTTTGCTGACTTTTTTTGTTTTAAGTACAATAAAACTAAATGACAGAACATATTCTGGGCCTTGTCTTATACAAAACAAATGGTTTGTGTGTGGTAGAGGCAATTAAAAATATGATGACCAGTGTTAAGCTTAAGAGAGAAAGAAAGAGAGAAAGAGAGAAATGGCTTTTGGAAAGAATGAAACTAAGGGAAATCCAAATACATGTATTAATTATAACTGAAGGAATAACGTGATGATTTAATTAGTCAAACAGATATAACTGTAAAACTCAAACATTAATGACAATTTAACCATAGTCTTACAACATTCCCTTTTTCCACGACTGGTACATTTACTAAATAATTGGTATTAGAAAAACAAATCTTGTAATTGTCCTCCCGGTATTGAATTGAGGAGTGTAATAAAAATCATACATGAACGGACCACCTGCACAAAACCTTTGTGTGTTTAAAAGTTCAGTATTGTGCAATTGTCTTAAGATACATATTGCAAACAGGTACCATTTTGGCAGTGTGGTGTTTCTTTGGATAGGCTAAATAAGTTATAAAAAATAAAAATGGAAAAACAAATTATTAGAAAGCAACACTCGAGGGACTTTGAATGTTCATATTGCTGAGGATTCGGACAAGCAGAAATTTGCTTTTTGCAGAGAACATACCTGTCAAATTAAGACATTCTCGCTGTATTTCATTCGTTTTCCTATCAGTCCAAATTGTGTACGCTGTATAACAATCTTCTTGCAGGAATTATCATCATTATTATCATCATTATTATTACTATTTGGCTGGACCGATATCGTCTTGAAGGAAGATGTTGAAAGAATTGTTTGAGTAGTTGGTTTGGTAAATAAAATACACTTAATAACACGAGTTATTTTATTTTTACTCTACATAGTCTGGCTTGCTGTGAGTAAATAGGCACGGAGTTGTGTGGATAATGAGTATTATCGCTCCAAATTTGACATTATTATTATGGGGGGCAATTGTATTCGGGGTTTGGTAAGAAGGTTGACTCTATAGTAGTTGTAATGATGTTCCAATAACTACTAATCCAAAGTAAAAATAGAAAGGGGGAAACGAAAACACGCATACAGCAATTTAGGGACAAGGAAGCATCCATCTTGGATTTCCGTCTCAACGGGAACCACGGAAGTGACGTCATTCACAGCTCCCGCGGCAAATAGATATTAGCAACTTAACAAACATGATCAAATCATTCGAAAAAAAACTAGGAACTTGTTTGAACGAGTAAAACCATAGTAATCAACAACTGCCAATCCTCTTACACTAACGGACTAATGTTACCATGACTAATTATAGCCACGCGATCATGACGTTCTATTAATGCACTCTCGCCTATATACAGCGTCTATTTATACATACATTCGAATAGTACCACCGTGCATAGGCCGCACACAAATAAACGGGGACAAAAATCCCACATATGCTTGAAAATTACATTTCCTGATGACTCAGATAGTCCGTAGACAGTGGGGCCTGTTCAGAAGTCACAGACTGGTTAGTTATGATGCGCGTATTTTACTATAACATAACTCATCCCGACGATACCTAAACTCATAGATCACTCCAAAGTGATCAAGTAAATGCGTGCGTGGCAAAGGGAGATTTCTTACCCCACTGTCTGCCGCTTCCTCCCAGTTATCTGCAACCTCTTCATCCTCCATTTTAGCAGCCTACAACCGCCCAGTTTTGGCTCCTCCACACCAGCTAACAGCCTCCCATCTCGCTGCGACGATCAACCGTGCAGTATATTCGGCGAGATTTATATCTGTGCTATGAATAGTTTAATAGCAATGCCCAGTCTCTTATTTTTTCCGGAGGGCAATGTTCACCAGAAGGCAACCCTTCCTGGTTGCGGTGGTGCCTCGGCTCTCCCTTCGGTCTGGCGTCACGTCCACTGGGCATTAGAGATATTTGAGTGCCTCTCTCAGTTAAACCTTCTCAGTGTAACCTCTAAGCGACATTTCAAAGATTCGCTTTTTTTAAAATTTTCTGTTTTTGTTTTTGTTTTTCAAACTAAGGGGCGGAGTGTTCACGTAGTCAATATAAATTAAAAACAAAAAACATAAACAAAAAAACAAGATTGGCTTGTAATTGTTCTTTGAAAATGGCTTACGGGAAAAAAACACAGCTCCATATATGGGGTTAGCTGAGAGACTTTGTATATAAATATTACAATTTCGATGTAAATGTACTCAAAAGTACTTTTTAAAAAACATAATAGCGAGATAAACTACGGGTTTGAACGCAGCATCGCAGTAATCGAAACGGCAGTCGGTCGTACTCGCACGCTGTCTAGTCTTTTTTATAATCCTGGTCTTAGTTACATACCTGTCAATCTCCAGGGCTCCATGCCCTTACAAACTCTCGTATTTTCCCTTACAAAATAATTAAAAAAAAAAACCTTACACCATATTTTTTTTCAAACGAATTTATTTATGTAGTTAAACATGTTATATTGTTCATGTGCTTCGTTATATCATTCTGTACATATTCTTAATAATAAAAAAATTAAAAATCAGGTCGTTTTAGGTCGTGATTCAAGTCGTAGGGGCGCCACGGAATCCAGGACACTAGCCAGGGTAGCATTAAACTCATTCCTGAGTGAGTCAATAGAGCTTTTATGTGAAGAAAACAATTCAACTACTCCTGAAAGAAGATCAGGGAGCTCAGAAAGTATTCCAGTGCAAACTTGACTTGAAATACATGTATGATTTACAACCTCTATGTAAGTGTTTAGTTCTACGCTTAGACACACTTATGAGTGACGTTTGTTAATCGTCTCGATTTCTGTAATACAGTGGGACCTGGGTTATCGCAGTTAATGGGGACCAAAACCACCCGCGATAAGTGGAAAACCACAAAGTAGCGGCACACCTTAAAAAAAAAAAAAAAAAAATATATATATATATATATATATATATTTTTTTTAAATTATTTTATTTTATTATTATTATTTTTTTTAGATCTGCGAAGCTCTAAACCCGCTAACATGGAACCACGAAGTAGCGACGCCCCTTCAAAAATGCTTAAAAAAAAATATATATTTTTTTAATTTTATTTATTTTTTAAAATTATTTTATTTTATTATTATTTTTTTTTTAGGCCCGCGAAGCTCTGAATCAGCAAACGTCAAAGCGCAAAGTAGCGAGGTCCCACTGTACATTGCTCTCTGGTCTCCTGATGTCTCGCATCAAAATATGGCATCAGGTGCAAAATGCTGCAGTGAGGCTTTTGACTAGGATAAGAGATTTTGATCATGTAATCCGGAATTTAAGTCAAGTCATGTTTATGTGTGTTGCCCTTAATCACAAGGAGTCTCAAATGGCTGCACAGACCACAGATTGTTGCAAAACAATTGACTATTATTACACCATCCCCTGATCTAAAACCTATGTGAGGCCAAGGAAAAACTCAAAAACCTCAACATGAGGAAAATGAAGAAACCTTGAGAAGGGACCGAACATGAGGTAATCCCCCTTCCAGAATGACCAGGCTGCAATGGATGTTGCATTAACAAACAATAATATTAAAAATTAAATATAAAATAATTAATGTATACTATAAACATAGAATGAAATAAAAAGGATGACCGGGTTGCAAAGGATGTAGCATTAAAAAAACAATACATAGATATTGTCAACTTTAAATATAGGTCATTAAATAAGCTATAGAACAGAAGTGTGTTTTAAGCCTAACTTTAAACAGTTCCACTGAGGTTGCAGATTGAATCTCAGTGGGAAGAGCATTCCACAGCACGGGGGCTCTAATGGAGAACTCTCTTGAACCTGCGGACCTGTACTGGCTCGCTGTCAGTCTAAGATGTGATTTTAAGTTTCTGGTGGTAACATACAAAATTTTGCATTGACTTGCCCGTCATTTTTCTGTTATAATTGACCAGTATGTTCCTGCTTGGAGCCTTTGCTCAGAAAATGCCGATCTACTAGCTTCAAGAGCGTTTTACATCCAGGTGCTGTGGCTATTGTTCCATAGCAGAGGTCTCCAACGTGGTGCCAGCGGGCACTAGGGTGGTTTAGAGTTCCCACGGACCTATTCTGAAAATAGCTCACCAGTGTTGGGAGATTGTGATTTCCTTGTAAAAATATATTTTTAGATGTAGATAGACTGAGTCTATTTATCCGTACTTCCAATAATTAACCTTGTAACGACATAGTAACAGTATAGTAATAACATGACTAGTTATTTCAGAAATGCATATAAATCTGGGTACCCTTTACGCTAATTAGCAACAAACCATAGCTCTTTGCTTGAAAAATGTTGGAGACCCCAATTCTTCAGTTTATGAGTTTTGTTGACCTCTACTGTTGTCCTTGAGGGAAAATGATGAGCCTGTGTGTTGCATGGTGCATGCATACTGGGCCATTGTACCAAGACTTGGACCTAATATGCACGCCATCATCTAGAACAGTGGTTCTTAACCTGGGTTCGATGGTGGTTAAATGAGTCAGTTTCAGGGGTTCGACTGAACCTCTGCCGCGGAGGTCAAGACACACCAAATCATTATGTCTATATGCGATAATATGCCCCAATTGGCCATTAATGACTGGAGATGATCACGTGACATTGCTTGGGCTATTCGTGGTGTGTAAAATACTCGTGTGATTGTTACTGTATTAAATACTTCCTTTATATTTCAATCCATAATATGTCGGGCAAAAACATAGATAAGAATGTTTAATATGATTTGCATGCTTGCATTCTCATACCTGTCAACCTGTACGGTTTTGCCGTACATAGTACGTTTTTTATGCATTTCAAGACGAGTACGACGTACATGGAAATCTGTACGGAAAAATGTGAATTTGTCAATCGCATGCGTCTGCCGCCTGGGGATTTCCCATCATGCATCATTCCGGAAAAATATATATATAGTGTACGATTATTTTGTATTTTCTACGGGAAAATAAGACAGTTTGTATGGGCATGGAGCCGTGGAGGTTGACAGGTATGCATTCTTAATCTAACATACATTGGGGAACTTCAATAAGTTCGTGGTAAACTTGCAGGTTTACACAATTCACATTTGCAGGATTTGCAATGTTAGTTAGAAGCCTGTTATTCTCAGGTCTCGACTTGTAAAGCCAGCTAGGTTAAAGATGGCGTATCTGATACTGTCGTGATTACCTAACTGGAGCCACCTGAGGTAATCAGCTGGTGTGCTGGAACGCGATTTCCTGATTGGTGGAAGCTTTCTACATAAGCTGTCAGCGTCCAGAGATGGACGTTCGAGTGCACTCCTCGTTTCCCTGAGTGAGCCTCCAACATTCAAGGTACCACGATCCCTTTGTGTATTCCAAGTCTGATTCTCGTTGCCTGACCCTTGTCTGTTAAAAGTTTACGATCTACTCTTCCGTCCCGGCCACCGACTTACCTGCTACGTTACTCGTCACGCGTTTTCACCACGGAGTTGCCATATCGTCCAAAGAGGCTTTCTGCTACCAAGAGACGACGTCCCAAGCCTGCTCCACCGAACCTTGTCCAAATAAATCCTTTAACTGACGCTATTGGATCCGAGTGCTTGTTCTGGTCCCTGACAGAACACTCGAACCAAAAAATGGATCCAGCGTCATTTTTTCCCACCTCCGAGAAATGCGGAAATGCCGAGCAGGAATCCGCGCTACAGCGCCTACTACATACCGAAGGCGCGGTACAACAGATCGCCCATGACGTATCCACACTGGTCCGGCAAGTACAACGTCACCAACAATTTTTTGAGCAACAGTGCGAAGCTTCCCCGGCAACACGACCACAAGATCCGGTTCCGCCTCTTTCTGATCAGGTCGGCAGTGTTGAACCACGAGTAGGTTCGCCAGAGAGATTCAGTGGAGAGCCCGCCCAGATCCGCCCCTTTCTCATAAATTGCCGATTAAATTTTGATCTACAACCGCGAGCCTTTGTGAACGAAAAGACGAAGGTGGCCTATGTAATAAATCATTTGACTGGCAGAGCCCGCCTTTGGGGAACGGCAGAATACGAACGAGGGGCGACAGCATGCACCTCTTTTAGTTTGCTAAGCCAGGAAATGATTAAAGTATTTGATTCTGGTTCCTCATCAGTCGATGCTGCTCGTTCCATCTTGAACATCCGCCAGGGGAGACGCTCCATTGCCGACTATGCCATTGACTTCCGCACTCTAGCAGCCCAGAGTCACTGGAACGAAGAGGCGCTGGTCGACGCCTACCTCCATAGCTTGTCCGGTTATCTCAAAGACGAATTGGTATCCCACGCTCCTCCGGTAACTCTTGACAACGCTATCGAACTGACCGCCCGGATCGACCGTAGGGTCCAGGCAAGACGCCGAGAGAGAGAAGATCCCAGCCAATCCATCACCAGGCAAAGTCAAGACATGAGTAGGATACCGAACCCCCCAACCACTTCTACCGCACCTCATGAGATGATGGAGGTGGACCGCACCTTTCTCTCCGTCGAAGAGCGCCAGCGAAGGCGTTCCGAACGGTTATGTTTTTACTGCGGCGGCCAGGGACATAGGGTGGTCAATTGCCCGTTAAAAGCCAACGCTCGTCGGATATAGGGGACGTCCGATTGAGCTCGGCTTTAGTATCGTCCCCCAAGACTGATAGACCTGTTCTCCGGGCAAATCTCATTATTTCCGGTTCATCTCAGCCCTTCCATGCCCTGATCGATTCTGGCGCCGAAACAAATATCCTGGATTTGTCACTCGCACACAAGATGGGGATACCTGTTAAAACCCTTCCTAACCCGGTATCAGCTCGGGCTTTGGATGGTCACCTATTAGGCACCGTATCCCAAATAACTGAACCCATAGAACTACAGTTGTCTGGAAATCACAGAGAGAAGATCCGATTTCATTTACTTCACTCCCCTAACCAACCCCTTGTTCTGGGTCATCCTTGGTTGGTGCAACACAACCCCCATTTCGACTGGCGCACTGGGTCGATACTTGAATGGGGCATGGACTGTCACCAAACCTGTCTGCGAGCCGCTCCTTACCCAAATCATCCTGTTTCCACGAGGGCCCCACCCAATCTGTCCAAGGTCCCAGCCTGTTACCACCACCTACGGGAGGTCTTCAGTAAAGCTAAGGCCTCTTCCTTGCCCCCTCATAGACCTTATGACTGCGCGATTGATCTCCTGCCTGGGTCCGCTCCTCCTCGGGGCCGCCTCTACTCCCTGTCCATTCCCGAGAGGAAGGCCATGGAGGAGTACATTTCCGATGCCTTGGCGGCTGGTATCATTCGACCCTCCTCTTCTCCTGCAGGGGCGGGGTTCTTTTTTGTGGGAAAGAAGGACGGGTCACTCCGGCCCTGTATAGATTATCGGGGCCTTAATGAAATCACGGTTAAAAATCGCTATCCCTTGCCTCTGCTTGCCTCTGCATTTGAGCTTCTACAGGGGGCCACGATCTTCACTAAACTTGATCTGCGCAACGCCTACCACTTAGTCCGTATCCGGGAGGGTGATGAGTGGAAGACAGCATTCAACACACCCACCGGTCACTACGAGTACCTGGTAATGCCGTTCGGATTAACCAATGCTCCAGCCGTTTTCCAATCCTTGATAAATGACATTTTACGAGATGTGCTTAATCGTTTTGTTTTTGTGTATCTGGACGATATCTTAATTTTCTCAAAGTCCCTCGATGAACACCGAAAACATGTCCAGCTGGTTCTCCGTCGTCTCCTAGAGAACTCTTTATTTGTCAAAGCAGAGAAGTGCGAGTTTCACGCCAAGACAGTCTCGTTCCTGGGCTACATCGTGGCGGAGGGGACCCTTCAGATGGATCCTGCGAAGGTATCAGCAGTCACCTCTTGGCCTGTCCCTGAGTCTCGGAAAAAACTCCAACAATTCCTTGGTTTTGCCAATTTCTACCGGAGGTTCATCAGGAACTACAGTTCGGTGGCAGCTCCTCTCACGCTTCTTACCAGCCCTAAAGAGCCATTTCGGTGGTCTTCCGAGGCTAATGCAGCTTTCAACCGTCTAAAAACTCATTTCTCTACGGCCCCCATACTCCAGGTGCCTGACCCTGCGCGCCAACTGGTGGTGGAGGTGGACGCCTCAGATGTGGGAGTGGGTGCTGTCCTATCCCAGCGGTCTGACAAGGACCAGAAGATGCACCCGTGCGCCTTCTTTTCCCGGCGGTTGTCCCCGGCCGAACGCAACTACGACGTGGGGGATCGTGAATTGTTGGCCGTCAAGCTAGCCCTGGAGGAATGGCGACATTGGTTGGAGGGGGTAACGGTGCCGTTCATAGTTTGGACTGACCACAAGAACTTAGAATATATTAGATCGGCCAAGCGGCTCAACCCTCGCCAGTCACGTTGGGCCCTGTTTTTCACCCGCTTTAACTTTACTCTGTCCTACAGACCCGGATCTCGTAATGTGAAGCCCGACGCGCTCTCCCGGCAATTCCAGAATTCCAATGAAACACCTCAGGATCCCGCAACGGTCCTTCCAGCTTCCCGTATGGTGGCAGCAGTTTCCTGGGATATCGAGTCCCGAGTCAGAGAGGCGTTACCCGATCAGGCGGGCCCCAGCTCCTGTCCCGAGGGTCGACTATTCGTCTCCGAACCCTTACGGTCCGAGGTCCTCCAATGGGGGCACAATTCTCACTTTTCTTGCCATCCGGGGTCGGCTCGGACTCACAGTTTCTTGTCCCGACGCTTCTGGTGGCCTACCATGGCCAAGGACGTTAGGGAATATGTCTCCGCCTGTCAAGTGTGCGCCCAGAACAAAGCATCCCACCAACGTCCGGCCGGTCTGTTACATCCACTTCCGGTTCCCCGCCGCCCATGGTCCCACATCTCCTTGGACTTTGTGACGGGGTTGCCAGTATCCGAGGGGATGACGACTGTACTAACTATCGTGGACCGGTTCAGTAAGATGGTCCATTTCGTGGCACTACCAAAGCTCCCCTCCGCCAAGGAAACTGCATTGATAGTCCAGCAACATGTGTTCCGCCTCCATGGCATCCCTCTGGACATTGTTTCTGACCGGGGTCCCCAATTCTCATCCGTGTTTTGGAAGGAGTTCTGTCGTCTGTTGGGTGCCTCAGTCAGCCTCTCATCGGGGTTCCACCCTCAATCCAATGGTCAGTCTGAGCGAGTGAACCAAGATTTGGAAACGGCACTTCGCTGTATGGTCTCTAGTGAACCGTTGTCTTGGGCTCGGCAATTGGCATGGGTGGAGTATGCTCACAATTCCTTGGTTAGCTCCTCCACTGGAATGTCCCCCTTCCAGTGCGTATATGGGTACCAACCCCCTATGTTCCCTAGTCAAGAAGAGGAAGTAAACTGCCCGTCAGCTACGGCGAACGCACGCCGTTGTCGGCGAACTTGGGCTCGTGCTCGGGCCACACTCCTTCGGGCAAGCAAGGCTCATTCCGTCGGGGCTAATCGACGGAGGAGTCCTGCTCCGAATTACCAGGTGGGCCAGAAGGTGTGGCTTGCATCAGCTGATCTTCCACTGAAGGCTGAGTCGAGGAAACTGGCTCCTCGGTATCTTGGTCCGTTTCCTATAGTAAGAATTATCAACTCCTCAGCAGTCCGTCTCCGTCTACCAAGATCTATGAGAGTGCACCCCACGTTTCATGTCTCCCGAATCAAACCCGTCAGCCAGAGCCCGTTGGCACCCATTCCACCTCCTCCCCCGGCTCCACGCTCCTTGGACGGGGAGCCTATCTATACAGTGCGCCGCCTGCTCCGCTCCCGACGCAGGGGTCGGGGCTTCCAGTACTTGGTTGATTGGGAGGGATATGGTCCGGAGGAGAGATCATGGATTCCCAGCAGGCAGATCCTGGACCGATCTCTTGTGGCAGAATTCCATCGACTGCATCCTGACCAACCAGCGCCACGCCGTGGTCGTCGTCGTAGGTCCGGCACTGCTACCCTTCCACCGGCGGACCCACCCGCTACCGCCCCTTCAGATGCGGACGAAGGGGTGTCTATTCACTCGGAAGAATTCTGAGGTACTGTGCTGTTTGTTCTCAGTTTACCTGTGGATATTTTTTTTTTGTTTGTTTTGTGCGCTGCAAACGGATTTATTATCCGTCCCCGGGGATCGCTGGTGTGATGGTGACCTTCTGGGGTTCATCGGACGACCTCTGGGCCTTCCATTTTGGATTATTGGTGATGTATTTTGGATTATTCGTAACTGGCCTGTGACTTTTGTTCCTTGGATTACCGGTGTTTCCATGTGACGTGTTTGGATTATCTTTTTTTCCCTGGGGGACTTCTGGAGCCGTCCCTTGAGGGGGGGGTTCTGTCGTGATTACCTAACTGGAGCCACCTGAGGTAATCAGCTGGTGTGCTGGAACGCGATTTCCTGATTGGTGGAAGCTTTCTACATAAGCTGTCAGCGTCCAGAGATGGACGTTCGAGTGCACTCCTCGTTTCCCTGAGTGAGCCTCCAACATTCAAGGTACCACGATCCCTTTGTGTATTCCAAGTCTGATTCTCGTTGCCTGACCCTTGTCTGTTAAAAGTTTACGATCTACTCTTCCGTCCCGGCCACCGACTTACCTGCTACGTTACTCGTCACGCGTTTTCACCACGGAGTTGCCATATCGTCCAAAGAGGCTTTCTGCTACCAAGAGACGACGTCCCAAGCCTGCTCCACCGAACCTTGTCCAAATAAATCCTTTAACTGACGCTATTGGATCCGAGTGCTTGTTCTGGTCCCTGACAGATACTTGGAACAGCGGCCAAAGGTTAATCACCCCAAATTCCTCTTTCAAATAGCACCATCAGTGAAAGACTAGCGTACCTAATGAAGAAAGATCGTGGATTCTGATCTTATTCTTCATGTGTTCGTTGAATTTCGGGTGAGGAAAATGTTGGTAAAATTAAGAGGTTGGAGATGTACTGCTTCCTCGAGAATTTTTAATTGTCAGAATATATTCTGGATTCCACTGCGTACAAGTCTTCAATCGGACAATTTTAGAAATAGTCTGTCTATGACATTTTGAAGCAAGATTTTATACCTTTTTGAGGCATTGTATAGGTCAACAGGAAACTGCAACGTCAGTTTTCTGCTTGTCACCGTTTGCACATTTTTGTGTAATCGGCTAATTTTCAAAGTTTGTTTCCTGTTCGCACATTGGTCTCGTGGTTTCTTGACATCAGACTGAACATTGTTTTATTTTTCGCTTAAAGTTCCTGACATGAGTTTTAAATTGTAGTTTGCATTGAAAATATACATTGATGTTGACTGTATATTGTCTTTTGATTCCCTTGCAGAATCCATTGCAGCCTGGTCATCCTGGAAAAGGGGATTACCTCCCGACGCCTTCTCAAAGTTTCTTCATTTTCCTCATGCTGAAGTTTTTCCTTGTCCTCATGTAGGTTTCAGATCAGGGCTTGTTGTAAGTGTGATCTGTGAAGCCCTTTGAGACTTTTTGGTATTAACGGTGTTAGGAAATATATATTAAAATGTACCGTTTACCAAATTGTTCAAATTAGGTATCTGACTCCATTAACCAAAAACAACCTACATTCACCTTAAAATGCGCGCTTGTTTCTTGATGGAAAAGATGGCATTTCCACACGGGGGCAGATTTAATTTCTTGAAAATTTTAACAAAGTGAACTCCATCGAATATGGCCGAATTAGTGTCTCTCGAGTCTCTGTCAAGCCTCCTCTCTCGATCTTCCGCTTTTCTCCTTGGCCCACGTTTTTCCGCAAGCTGGTGTGCCGGCTCCTCCCACGGGCCTGCCAGCATAGCCCCCACTTGGGCCCTACTATCTCGGAGAGGAGCGTTGCGACGTCTGGAATTAACCAAAACAACACAGAGAGTTTCCACGTCATCGGGGCGTTGCATCGCCTGCCGTCCCCCGTCAGAGTCCTGTTATCAAAATTCCCCAGCCAAAACATTCCGCATTTGGAACAGCATGACCTGAAGCCCACTCAGTGAAAATCTTCATTGCACTCAATAAATGTAACTTGGATTCAATCGTATAAAATCCCTTATAGTCAAATGTATAAAATCCTTCAACGGCTATATAGATGAATACAGTATGTCATGACTTGACTGGAGATCAATATTGGTCAAACTAAGTTTATGGTGCAGTGTATATTTATTTATTGTTATAATTAATTGTTTGCAGGGCCTCTCCAAAATACAAAATCGAAGAATTTAGTCAAAGGTTGCTCCCCCCGCCCAGTGAACACTAGCTCGCCCCCCAGAACTCCCCCGGGGCTTCGAGGCGCAGGACCCACCCAGCCAGTGGAGCCGACTGGCGGCTGCTGCCCCTTCCTGCTGAGCTGTGGCTTAGTCGACGGAAGATGGCCAGCGTCCGAAGGCTGCTCGGGACACGGTGGAGCTGATGCCCGGAGACGATCGGACCTTTAACATAAAGTCACTGAGAAGAACGTCTTAAACAGAGGTAATGTCGAAAGGATTGAAAGTGACGGCGTCATTGACAAGTAGCCTGCTACTCTATTCCGCTAACGTTAGCTTAGAATAGATTATCAGTGCTACACAAGGAAGTCAAAACCAGCCTCCCGTTACTTTTGTCGCCGGGAATGTTGAAAGATCGGAACATCACGCCATGATGCAATTTGAAGGTTTTTTCTACTCATTTGTTTGATATGTCTGAGTTGAAATCGCTTCCATTGCCTTTTCTATTAGACCAATTTCGGCGTTAGCAGTGATGCTAATGTCAGGTTAGCCAGCGGTGCTAGCTTTCGGAGTTACGGGCGTTCTCATACATTCTCCAAAATATTGCTTTTAACGCCTTCACAGCTTATTTAATACCGCATTATGTGGTAAAAGCAAAGGTCACTGCAATATCCCTATTATGTTATGTGGACAAGGTACTGTGTTGCTAACAACATATTGGGGTGAATGTGTGGGGAGTGGGGAGGAAACCACCCGTCTCAAAGGGTTTAGGGTTCTTTTGATCCAAGAGACTTTAAATGTAGTTGATAAAAAGTTTTGGGCGTGTTACTGAAAATTACTTAGCTACAGTTACTTTTTACCTCCTCAAAAGGTGATTCAGTTGCCACCCAGATTACTAGCATCAAAAAGTACCGTGTTGCTACAAAGCAGTGGTTTCCAACATTTTCGAAGCTCTCACTACTTTTTGTCACAGATTGACACGAAGGGCTACCAGTTTGAAATTAATCTCTAAAAAAACTAAAGTCATTATTGTGTTACTATTCTATTACCAGGTTCTAATTATTAGATTAGAATCGGTGGCACAGTTCTGAGGTCATGGGTTGAAAACCAGCTACCAGCTTTCCCCTTGTGGAGTTTGCATGTTCTTCCCATGCTTGCGTGGGTTTCTTCTGGGCACTCCGGTTTCCTCCCACATTCCGAAAACATGCATGTCAGGTTAATTGGCCGGTCCAAATAGACCTAGGTGTGAATGAGCGAATGAAATGTCTGTCTCTGTGTGCCCTGCGACTGGCTGGCAATCAGTTCAGGGTGTCCCCTGCCCACTGCCCGAAGTCTGCTGAGATGGGCTCCAGCCCCCCCGCAGATAATGGATGGATGGTTAAAATGATCCTGTCAATCACTAAAACACCAATCAAAGACATTGATCATGTCATTGATTTCTCTTGTCAGTTAGAAATCAAATATCCCAGAAAATAACTATGACCGATCACTGGTGAGTGATTTTCAGAACCAGTCCGCAGGCTACTCAGTTGCCATTAGGGGTCTGTTTACCTGGTGTCTTCAGACTCCACATTGGAGACCCCTGCTATAAAGTGAGGTCATTCCCCTCGTTAAAAGTTAACGTATATACTCGCTTAGAAGCCGACCCCCTAAACTGTTTTAAAATATCCACAAACTGAAGGAAAATGCGAATACCAACCTGTGGAAGCTTCTAACCCTTCAAATTTCATGGCTTGTGCAATCTTGAGAGCTTGCAAACGAACACTTAGCCAAGACCATTCATATCCATTTTTTCTTTGGGCTTCAAACCACTCAAAGATCATCTCTATTTCTGGGTACTGTCGTTCACTCGTTGTTTTCTCCAGGCATGGTGTATTTCAAAAATAATCTCATAAATAAAAAGACCAAACTTCAGCACACATAATCAAGTGCTCCTTATAGTCTGGAAAATATGCTTCCTTTATCTGAAGTCGTGATGGACTAATGAAGCTTGATAAGGAATTTGTGTCGTCTTGTGACTTGTAGATGGCACTTTCTGTTTTAAGATACAGAGTAAATGTACACAATTTCCATTGAAGTATGTCATTTTACAAGACGCTGAACCCCTACTTCCCCCAACAAGCAGGTAGTTGCCTTGCATGGCTGACGTTGTTATCAGTTGAGTGTGTGCGTGAATGGATAAGAGTGAAGCACATTGTAAAGTGCTTTGGGAGCTCTTCAGGGACTTAGCCCTTTTTTAGTTAAACAAAGAGTATCATCCAGGGGAGTGGTGGGCAATCTTTTTGAGTTGCACGATGCATTGCTTTTCAAGATTTGCATGGGGTCCAGGCCGTAGGATGAAAAATGGCTGATTGATGTATTTAATTTGTTTTGTATATGCAGATAGTCTTAAATCCAATACCTTAGCGCAATACTTGAGGATTAAATATAACATTGCTTGTGTAATCTTGAGAGCTTGCAAACGAACACTTATTCAAGACTCATTGTTCTTGTATAAGCCAACGGGCCCTCCCCTTGCGCTACCATTCTCTACTGGTGACACACAACCAAATATGGGCATGTAAGCCTACTTTCTGATTTTAGTATTGATTTTATGGTTGTAAATTCGGCTTTTATACGAGTAAATACAGTAGGGAGAGTATTTACATGAAAAATTCAGCCCCTTCTGCTCTGTGCTTGAGATGGCGCCACCGTAACTGTATTCAGTTGGATTTTGTAAGTAAATACAAACACCCATCAGGGCTTTCTTATTCCAGGCCTGATAAATGCTCTGCATATATAACGTATGGGAAGAAAGTAGTAATGCAACGAGTATTAAGGACAGTGGTGTAACAAAGTTTTATGCACAGCGCCCGACAGTACTCGATACTGATCGTGTGATCGAAACTGACTAATAGTGTTCCATGATCGCTTCCCTTTGTTACGCGTTAGTCCCAACACTATTGATAACCTGTACAATTAAAGCTCATCTAAAGTACGGTCCATAAATGATCTACACTGAACCTACTTCACATTCTATTTCATCTTAATGTCTTCAAAACAAAAATATTTGTTTTAACTGCCACAATTGGTTGACGATCAGCTTTATTTTTTGATTATTTACTTTTTGTCCTAACCTCAAGTCTGGAACGAATTAATGTCAGCAGATGCTGGATTTCACCCCAGATCATAGCCAATCTGTCTCTCAGTAAAATGCATGCAAAATTGGTTCATATCAGATGATTGACATGGCTGTTACAAAAACATTCCATTTCTATGTTAAGGGGGGCGCAATTGGACCTCCACTACACTAGGGGACAGTTGTGCATTCATTAGCAGAGGGTTTTGTTTACATTTAGCATCTGCGCTTAGCGCATAGCAGAGAGTGTCAGTCTGAAATGTTGACACTAATTGTGGCAGACCTTCAAGTGTCTACATGAAAAAAATATTTAACCCGGTGGAGATGGGCAAAGAGAGACGGAGTATAGTCAAACAAAATCTCCTGCTTTGGGAGGTCTTCATTGACTTGAAAAGCTCTATATAAATGCAGACCATTTACCATCCTGAAACTAAGACGATGCTCATGACCACAGATATGCAGACAAGACCGCCATGCTTGATATATTAAAGCTGTTGCCAGCAGACAGCATGAAGTCAAATAAATTAAGCTGTCACTTGGACATTACACGCCAATCAAGTTGATAAGACTCTTGAAAATACACCAGCTGAAACGTGCCCGAAGAGCGGAGATTTGTCATGTTATTTTGTTTTCAATATTATGTGATTACTTAAGAAAAAGATCGACTGATCAAAGCAGCACAAAAAAAGCTAAATCTCGTTCTTTTCTGAAGCACTGACGCATAGGACCAATGTATTGGCAGTGAGACTTATGTTTTGTTATGATTTGAGTCGAGTCAAGTCATGTTTATTTGTGACGCCCTTAATCAAAAAGAGTCTCAAAGGGCTGCACAGATCAAAGACTATTGCAAACTAGACTATTATGACACATCCCCTCATCTAAAACCTACATGAGGGCAAATAATACACATAGTATCAACATAAAATATAGGTTATTCATATGCTATAGAGTAGAAGTGTGGTTTAATCTTAGATTTAAACATTTCCACTGAGGTTGCAGATGCAATCTCAGCGGGAAGAGCATTCCACAGCACCAGGGCCCGGATGGAGAACGCTCTCGAACCCGCGGATCTCTTCTTGGCTCTTGGGATCACTAGTAGACCAGCGTTTTCAGAGCGAAGGTTCCGGACCGGAACATGGGGGGAAATTAAATCTGAATGATATGAGGGAGCAAGTCCATGCATGATTTTGTACAATACCAACAGAACCTTAAAATCACATCTTAAGCTAACAGGGAGCCAATGCAGGTTAGCTAAAATCAGGGTAATGTGATCAAGCTTTCTTGTCTTAGTTAAAAGCCTCGCTGCAGCATTTTGTACCAGCTGAAGGCCTTTGATTTTGGACTTCGGGAGACCGGAGAGTAGTGGATTGCAGCAATCGAGACGAGAAGTAACAAACGCGTGAATTATAATCTCTGCATCTGACTGAGACAGTATAGGATGAATTTTAGCAATGTTGCGAAGATGGAAGAAAGCTGTTCTAGTATTCTTCACGTGTGTTTGAAGGGACAGGTCGGGGTCAAATGTGACACCTAAATTTTTGACTGAGTCACTCTGGGTTATATTACATTTGTCAATGTTCAGAGCAGTTTTTGAGAACAAGTTACGGCATTTAGATGGACCAATAACTAACATTTCGGTCTTTTCAGAGTTAAGGCGCAAGAAGTTGAGTGACATCCATTCTTTTATCTCAGTGAGGCAGGCCTCCAAATTTCCACAGTTTAGTGTGGCAGATTCCTCCATCGGAAAATATAGTTGAGTGTCATCTGCGTAGTAATGGAAACTGATATTATACTTGCGAATAATATCACCTAATGGAAGCATGTAAATGCTGAAAAGAAGGGGGCCAAATTTGGTAAACAGTAATGCCAAGCCCTAACCTACGTCGATCAAAGCAGATAGGCGCGGTAGAAACAAAATTATAGGCTCTTTGAAATCAGCACTTTGAAATTATAAGCTCTTTGAAATCAGTTGGCCATTGTTAACACATACTTAATAGAGAAAAAAATTATACTTTTCAGGTTTTTAAGTACCCCTTAAACGACGCACCCCACCTACAATTAATTCCTAGAAGTTCATTGTTAAACATTATCAATGGACAGTGTGCCTCTGGATTTTTTTTGGGGGGGGGATGAAAAATGTGTGCCTGGAAACACAATTGTAACACAATTGTAAATGTTTTAATATCTAAATAACACTGTTGTCAATATCTTAATATCTTCAGATCTACTTTTACTATGCATACTAAATGCCCTCTGTATACATTTATCACATTTGCAGCATAGCCATCATCTCATCTCCCTTCTCCCAACAGACCAGAATGTCCCAAATGACCAACCATGATGACAGATGCTTTGTTGCCATGGACACAGAGGACGCCTCTTCCATCCCCACTGGAATAATTGAGGGCCCTGAAGCGAAGATGTGGTCCTATCAGGAAGATGGAAACACGGACACTTGTGCCAAAGACGGAGGCAGAACCATGATGGAGCTGCCAGAAGAAGTCCTTGAATACATTTTGTCTTTTCTTTCACCTTATCAGGAGCACAAAACAGCTGCGCTTGTATGCAAGCAGTGGTATCGCCTCATTAAAGGTAAGTATTTTTTTAAAATAACACCTGGAGGGCTAATAAGGGTTTATGATAACCCCTGTCGAAAATAATTTTATTTTTATTTTTCTTACATAGGTGTTGCTTATCAGTGCTATCATGGTTTCTTGAGAGCGGTCCAGGAGGGAAACATTCAGTGGGAAAGTCGGACATACCCGTATCCAGGAACGCCAATAACTCAGCGCTTTTCACACAGTCAGTACACTTCCAAGATGATTGAACAGTAGATGGAACCTACTGTTTTTTTGGGGGACTAAAAGACGCACCTAAAAACCCCAAATTGGCCAGAAATTTGAAAGTACGCCTTATAACCTGTTGCGCCTTTACATACAGCAGAAAATGGTGGATCAGATTGAAAATGCAGTTGAGCAATGATTGACCAATCAAAAATCATCGGTGACCCGGGTAAAAAAAAAAAGGTAGCTGATATAATTGTCCACCATTTGGTTGCTGCGGGTACCTTAAAAAAAGGCTGAGCCAAAAGTAACGTAAAGTGGTGCGGTTTGGTGACTTTCACTTTGTAATCTTCCTTGTTTTCTGGAGCACTTGTTTTTGGTTGCACTTCAGAATACAGCATCATCTAGTGGTCAAATATTACAAAGTGTTCTTTTAATATCCTCTATTCTTCCAGGTGCATGTTACTATGACTCCAACCAGTCCATGTATGTGTTTGGTGGCTGCACCCAGAGTAGCTGCAACGCCGCCTTTAACGATCTATGGAGACTGGACCTCAACAGCAAAGAGTGGATTCGACCTCTAGCTTCAGGTCTGCAACTTCAGATACACACATTAAAAAAATCATTTATTCATGTATTCATTTTAGGCAGTATCATTCTTTGCGTACACATGTAAATATCAGTTCATTGTGTAACATAAAGCCTGACAGGGAGTGGGAAAATGTATTGTATCCCCCCCTTTTCTCATTTATACAAAACCTAAAGTAAATTAAATTAAAATTTCCTGTCACTTTTGTTGAATTGATATTCCGAGCAAGTGCAAAACAAGTTGAACAGCTCATATGCAACTCATAGACAATACTTTGTAACACAAAGAAAATATTCGTAACTGTGTTCCTATAGGTAAAAGACCAATAATATTACATAGTAATATTTAAAGATGTACTCATCAGAGAAGCATCACTATCAGTCTGAAACAAGATAACGGAAAAAAAATCTATAATGCTGTCTTCCACTTCTTCTCTGATCAAAAATCCCTTCATTACATCAAGGACATTCCATAGGATCCAACCGTGTAAAATATTTACTCCAATAGACGTGATAGTGTCGACAGATAAATCTGAATCTGCCTTAAACATTTCTGCTTTATAGACGTTGCTTCCTGGAATTTGTTCGTTTTACCACATTGTTTTCGTTTACAAATAAACAGACTTATAAAATTATCCCCAAAATGATAGCCCTCCCGTCTCAATGGACACCTTTTCCATGATGAGGGTCTGTGCATGCTAGTTTTATTCATGCACAAACATAAAGGTACATTAAACTTGGGTCTTCCTCAACACTTATATTCCACCTGTTTCACTCTTACTTTTTTTGCTTGTGTGCCCCTGGTGACTGTTTGAAAAAAAAAAAGAAAGCATAAATAAGCCACATCATTGCATAAGCCGCAGGGTTGAAAGCTTAGGGAAAAAGTCGCTGCTTCTAGTCCGAATGTTACGGTACCGAAAATGAGGGCAAAGTCAAGAAAGGAACGCACGCAGGTAAACTTACCCTTTGAGGATCAACTCGCACAAAACAGAAGTCCCCCAGTGACACAGTAAGCAAAGTTCAAATGACTCCAAGCTGAAATGAGCACTATGCATTCACTGATTACCACAATTTTTGTCTGTTTTGCAACATGCTTCTTGTAGTTCTCCGGTGACGTTATAGCGCTAGAGCATTTGAGGTCAAACTGTCTACATTGAAAACTAATTTCTCGAGATCCATGGCGCGTAGAATATTTTGGTACATAGTTGCATGATTGTGGGGAGGAACACTACCCTTTTTTTGCCTAATTAAAAAAAGAAAGGGTCTTTTATAATTCCTTTAACACGTTGTTCAAATTCTAGGCATTTTAAATTCTCTGTGTCCTCTCAAATTATTAGTCCTTTATTAAATTTTAAACATTTTCTGCACATTTATGGGCAAGACCATTACTAAAAATGTGTTGTCACCTGCAAACAGAATGAGCCTAAGTACTTGAGACACAGCAAAATTCTTGTTTATGTACACAATAAAAAGTTTTGGTCCCAACACAGATCCCTGTGGAACCCCATATGAAATATCACGATTATTTGAGCTGTGTACTGTCCCATGCAAACGTATTGTTCCCTGCTGGTTAGGTAACTTTGTAATCAATTTCCAGCTTTTCCTTGAGTTCAATATTTTTCTAACTGACCAATATAAATTGAGTGATTGATTATGTCTAATGACTTCTCAAGATCCACAAAAATACCAACTGCATACTTTTTCTGATCGAGTGCATTTGTAATTTCCTCCTGCCTCAATTATTGCCATTGAAGTGTTTCTTTGTCATTAGAATTCATGTTGATCTACATTTATTAGATGTTTTTCAGGGAACCTTTCCAGTCTTGAATGAAAAACATTTTCTAAAAGTTGGGAAAATTGGGGCAGCAGAGAACGTAGTCTGTAGTTTGTAAAACTGTGGTTGTCATTACTTTTCTATAGTGGTATTACTTTTGCAATTTTCATTTTTGTCGGAAAACTACAAGATTGAAATGATAAGCTACAGATGTAAGTTAAAGGCATTGCAACATTTGAAATAACCTGTTTGACTACTAACATTTTATTGTCAGTTTACATTTTTGTACAATATTGGCTACTTCTTTCATCTGTAGCTTGTAGAAACATTGATATTGGATTTGGTTTCATGTTTATGACAGATATTAGCAGTTAGTGGTAGAAAAGAGCACATGACAAATTCCTTCCATCCATTTGCGTCTGGTCACAGGGGCAGCAGCCTCAGCGGGGAGACCACCCTATCCCAAGCCACTCATATCTGACGGGATCCCGGGGTGTTGTTGGGCCAGCCTAGAGACATAGTCTCTTAGGCTTGTCCTGGTTCGTCCCCGGGGCATCCTGCCAGTGTGACATCCCCGGAACATCTCCCGGTGGAGCCCTTGCCACCTCAACTGGCTCCTCTCAATGCGGAGGAGCAACAGCTCTAGACCGATTACCTCCCCGATGACCGAGCTTCTCATCTTATTTCTAAGGGAGAGCCCAGCCATCCTGTGGAGAAAACTCATTTTAGCCACTTGTATCTGGGATTTTGTTCATTCAGTCATGACCTGCAGTTCCTGACCATATGTGAGGGTAGGAACATCGATCGAAGGATAGAGAGCTTTGCCTTTTGGCTCAGCTCCTTCTTCACCACAACTGACCTGTAAAGGGCCAGCATGATGGCAGTCGTTGCACCGATCAGTGTGTCGATCTCCTTTTTTATCTTACCCTCACTCGTGAACAAGACCCCGTGATACTTGAACTTCTCCACCTGAGGCAGGATCTGATTCCCAACCCGAACGGAGCCACCCTGATCTTCATCCTGGTAGCTTCTCACTCTGCTGCGAACTGCACCAGTGAGAGCTCAAGATCACTGCTTGAGGAAACCGTGCACCATATAATTTGCAAAAAGCAGAGATGGAATGCTAAGGCTTCCAAACGGGACCTCTTCCCCACCAAGGCTGCGCCTAGAGATTATATCCATAAAAGTTATGAACAGAATCGATGACAAAGGGCAGCCTTGGCGTAGTCCAACTCCCATTGGAAACAAATTCGACTTACTGTCGGTAATGCGGACCCTACTCTGGCACTGGGCATACAGGGACCGCACAGCCCTGATAAGTCTGTGCGGTACCTGTTTGTCATGGGTGACCCTACCAGTGGCTTGAAGCCCCTAAAACTCACAAACTCCTCCATAGCAATAAGGTAGCAGCTCATGGAGGGGATGACCAAGATACTGTTCTCCATTACTAAACAAATTATCTCACAGGATGAGGTCAGGAACATTGTGCATTTGCTCTGCATGGTCAAAACAAAACGAGTTGATACATTTAATTTTTCTTACAGCGATTGAATTACATGATAGCTGAGGCTGTTTTCCGTGACACAAATGTTGCTCTTATAACTATAAAAGCGGAAATTAATAACTTGTGATGTTTTTTTTTTCCCTTAATACATTGCGCGTGAACTGTATGTGATAAACATGATTGAATGCTGTCTTGTGTCCAGGCTCCTATCCATCTCCTAAAGCTGGTGCAACTCTTGTGATGCATAAAGATCTGTTGGTGCTGTTTGGAGGCTGGACTAGGCCAAGTCCTTACCCATTGCACCAACCAGAGAGATTTTTTGATGAAATCCACACCTACTCCCCTTCAAAGAATTGGTCAGGGGGAAATAATTGACTGTTAAAAGTGATAGTCATCTGCTCATTTAGTTATATGTATGATGTTTTTGTGTTGTAGGTGGAACTGCATTGTGACAACGCAAGGACCGCCGCCTATGGCAGGCCACTCTTCATCTGTTATTGGAAATGTCATGGTGGTGTTTGGGGGCTCATTAGGAGCAAGACAAATGTACGATTATCGTCCTGTATTCATTCATCCAATGTATACATAGCTCTTTGCTCATTGTACGGCTATGAACTTCTTTTCTCATCAGGAGTAATGACGTTTGGGTTTTGGATCTGGAACAGTGGTCCTGGTCTAAACCAGCCATATCTGGCCCGTGCCCACACCCGAGAGGTGGCCAGTCACAGGTAGGACAACCTCAAATTCAAGTCATTTAAAAAATGATTTGAAGGGACAGCGTTTCTTATTTGGCAACGTCAGGTGGTACAAAAAAACCTACATCAAAAAAATAAAACTCAAACTATTGATTAGAATAATATGCGAAAATACATGAACTATCACATGCAATATTTTAGATACTTAAGAAATCATTTATATTACATAACTTAAGCATCACCTAAAGGGAGCTTACATGATAGTCCACTATCTTGCTGCTATAAGAGGGTTGGGCAAATGTTTTGATTGGTGGGCCACTTTGAATTAAAAAAATAACAAAAAGGCCGGGAGGAAAAAAAATTGCTTTTATTTCTTTGTATCTAAAGATACAGTATTGAATCAGATACCTTAGCAATAAGTTAGGTAAATCCAATTTTTCTTGTCATTGCTGCCATTCCAAAAAGACGTATCTCTGTTTTTTGGCTTTTTATTGTTTTCTTTTTTTGCTAATTACATTTAGGCAAAAAAAAAAAAGTTTTAACATTTTTGGGGAGATAAGTCGTTTTAGAAATTGCAGCAACAATATCCATTTATGAATGAACAAAAATATAAAACGAGTAAATGCTATATTTATTTTTGTCTATAAATTAACAATTTAATCGCAATTTAAGGGAAATAAAACATAAATGTCCCCTTTTAAGGCCTTAATTTAATAGCTTGCATTTTTTACTTATATCTGTACATTCAAGGAAACTGTTCGGGTCAGATGTATCGACATTTCGTTCTGTATACACGTGTACTAGAATGACAATAAAGTAAATCTGAATCTGAAAACTCAATACGGCTAGCTCAGAAGTTATTTTAAAATTTAAATTGACTAGAGTCTCGCCAAATAAGCACATTTCCATTTGTATTGTATTTTTAATTACTTTACCATTTGTTACAAATTGTCATTGTATTTTTAACCTGTTTGTTGGATGAGCCAGAAAAAAAAAAAAAGCCTGACAGGCCGCATGTGACCAGGAATCCATAAGTTGCCCACCCCTGTGCTACCCAAAAATCTCAAAAAGGTTGGGTCAAAATGGTGTGTCTTGGTCACTTTGAGTGATTCTTCCTTGTGCTTTTTAGCACTCTGTTTCGGTTGCACTACACTCGGGATCTCCAAATTTTTTCAAGCCGAGAGCTTCGTTTTGTTACGAATTGGCACAACCAGTTTGATAATCATTTTTAAAATAACTTCTAATAATATTATATGTTGTTACTATGTTATTACCAGGTTGGTTGTTGAAAATAGGGTTAAATAGACTAAGTCAACCACTTAAAAAATAATCATCTTACTCGAAAATTGCAATGACTCGGCACTGGTCTCCAAGCACTTCATCCATCCTTAGGTGGCGTTAAATAGTGTATTTTTGGAAATAAAACTGACACGAAATAACAAAAGTAGGATATGGATTATAGTTTCAAAATAAAACTGGTCATGGGTCACGACAAACAAAAAAAACTATATTTTTCAAAGATGTAATATTTTTATAATCAAAGTGCTGTCAAAAATAAAGGCAGCAAATGACTAAAGTGCTACAATAGGGATATACTGTAACTAGAACTGAGTTGTTTTAAAAAGTGGAGCAAGAGTAATCAAACATAAACATTTTCACAATTAAATGCAGGAAATAGTCCAACTTGAGTTAATTTATCACAAGAAAAATACTAAAGTAGAAAGCAAAGTGGTGCTATAAAGGAACTAACCATTAAAAAAAAAAGTCTGAATTCAAGTGTTCCATAATAAAAGCCCCCACCTTAAACGCTAAATCAAGGGTTTCCGACCTCTTTCAGGCACTAATTTCAGGTACTAATTAGCGCAAAAGGCACCCTGTTTGCTATTACTACTTACTGGTTAACTATTGGAAGTATGGTTAAACAGACTCGGTCAACCACTAGAGAAATCATTTTACTAGAAAAGAACATTGACCCAGCACTGGTGAGCTATTTTGAGAACAGGTCCATGGGCAATTCAGCTGTCCTTAGGGGGCACCGCGTTGGGGAACCCCGCACTAAATACGGCGACATCTAGTGGTCAAATAATAAACACTGTCCCTATAAACAAGTGTGCTCTTTGTTTTATTGACCTAATGGTTTTCTGACAGATTGTGATTGATGATCACACACTGATGATCTTGGGAGGATGCGGAGGCCCAAATGCTGTAAGTGTAGCAGCATGACGGTTTTGTATGTCATGTATGTCATTATTTCTATTATGTTATAACCACAACAAATACAGACAGTTCCCTACTTACAAACGAGATACGTTCCGGACTATTGTTTGTAAGTTAAATTTTTTCCCAAGTTGCTCCAGTGCTATATTTTGTATGAAATATATGTTTAAGGTTTAATAAGTATGTTTAAGACGTGTATAAGTAACCTGTATTGTTTCGTATAAAAAAATAAATAAACATTTCATAAAATAATATGCTCTAAATAAAGTAAACTTTTACTTACTTTTGAAAGCTTAGCTTCAAGAGTTAGGCTTTCTCCTCCGTGGTAGAATGTGGCCGAAAAAAAACGATCCAACAATTTTCTCAACCGCATCAAGCTTTCTTATTACACTTTCATTTTAAAAGAAACGGCTTGCCTCTTCTTTACACTTTACACCAACCATATTGAATGGATGCATGAGATATTAAACAATAAAAATGTCAAAGTTCTTGGAGATACAGTATAGCATGTTTTCACACGAAATAGGAAGAAGAAGACGGATTTCTTCTTCGGGGTGAATTCTAGGTAACTTCTCAGCGCCACCACCCGCCAGTAGCGGCGGAAAGAAGCACTAGAGTTCTGTCCTGTACTCCGAAAAGGGTGCATGATACAAAATCTAACTTTCAGCAATTTACAAGTATTTTTCGACATGCCGACATTTTTTTCGCATCTAGCGTTTTTCGTAACTCGAATGTTCGTAAGTAGGGTAGCATCTGTACAAGGGAAACAATCATTCTTTTTGGAATACTATATTTCACTTACGAAAGGATAGCTGTCGGGTTACATTGTTGTTGTGGGATTGACGTCCGTTCACTACTTTTTATGTTTTAGCTCCTCAAGGATGCCTGGCTTCTTCATATAGATGTCCCCACATGGAGGTGGCAGCAGCTGCAGGTGGAAAACGAGGACCATGGTGCCCCAGAACTTTGGTGCCACCCAGCTTGCAAAGTAATTCTTCCTCATCAGTCATATTCACAAAGTATATCCTTGCTATATCACATCAGTTTACACAGCGGCCTTACGGTAAAAAAAAGTCATTTAATGCCATAAAGGGCGTAAATGGCAGGCCCGTTTTAATTGACTTGGCAAGTTATGAGATAAATGTTTATTAATTTTTTTAAAGGTTGTCATTTGTGACAATGAATCAAATATAAGCTTTTTAATTGCTGGATGTGCATCGGCTTTTTGGGGGTCCAGCTTTTCCAACACACAGTATTTGTAACTTGTTTTTCCACTAAACAAGAACAATAATTTGTCATAAATTTAAGTATTAATATTTGTATTTTACTATATTTGTAACTTAGGTTGATTGTTAAATATTCATTTATTTTACTATTTTGCTTTTATTGTTTTTTTGTTAAATCAGAGGGGAAAAATAGTGTGATTCAACAGATTTTTTTATTTTATTAATAATCTTCCAAAGCCCTTACCTTTTCTGTAAAATTTGCCTAAAATCCCAATCCAAGAAATGTCCAAATTAAATTGAATGCTGTCCTTAAACGGTTTTGAGAATGTTTTTTGGTCTCTTCTGAAAGTTAACTCTCTGAAGTTTTGTCCCAAACTTAATTAATCACCGCAAGTGCTTCTAACATTGAGTAATCAGAGTTGGAGTACACCATTGTCTGAAATAACGTCTGCCTGGAGGCCCGGACAACTTACACAACGTCTCTGCCCGGGTGGCCGACAACGTTTTCAAGGGGAAAAAAAATATTTTGCTTTTTTTTTTTTAATAGACATTATGGAATAGTAGCTTGTTATAAACGTAAACCGAAATTTCGTTTCGATTGGCAATTTAATCACATGGCTTTTAGCAGACGTCGCAACACAAACATTGCATGAATGAAGATGAGTAAATACAGGTACATACTGATGGCAGATGGAAAACAGCGATGTCATATACATGCAACGAATGTTATAAGTAGATTTATAATGAACTTAATTTTAAAGTGTTGTTCTGTCATATATTCTGATTATTAATCCTTAATACTTTTTTTAAAAATTGCGATTAATTGTCTTATTGTGTTTCAAGTTGTGAAAAATGGGGCAGGCAACTTTATGGCTGGTGTCCGGTAACTCTTTCTCATGAGTTTCAGACACTTGAGTACACAAAAAAAATCAATTAAGTTTGATTTGATTTGAAGCCAGTTGGGCATTGTTGACACATAATAGAGAGAATATCTAAATTTCTACTTTTTTCAGGACCCCTCGAAGGATCCACCTCAACTTTAAACATTTTGTTGTTTGACTCTCCCACCAGGTGGGCCAGTGTGTGGTGGTCTTCTCACAGGCTCCTTCCGGGCGCGCACCGCTCAGCCCAAGTCTTAACTCTCGGCCCTCCCCCATAAGTGCCATACCCACGCCCCTAGGATCGGAACCCCCTACCTTGCGTTCCCAGTCCCCCGTGCGCAGCGGCGCGGCCGGCGTCGTGTTGGGCGCCGTGGAAGAAGCTCCGTGCGTCAACGGCCGTTGGGGAACGCTGCGCCCCCGACCTTCACCCCGAGGGAGAGACTGCAGCCCGTCTTCGCTGCAGTCGTCCCCTTTGCAATGTCCCGACAGCCCCCCTTTGCATCCGCCGCTCCTAAACGGTGCCTCCCCTTCGCCGCGGAACAGTCCGGCACAGGCCGCATCGCCTCCACTTCGCGCTCATCTGCCGGTCTCAGACTCCAACTGGGAGGCCGCACAGCATCCGGACGTGCCCAGCACTAACGGCCTGCACACACCTCCTTCGGGGTCACCGCCCACACCACCCGGCGCCGTCTCCCCCGCTGCCTTACGGAGAGGCTTGGAGGCGGTCAAAAACACACCTTCCTCATCGTTACCGTCTTCACTATCTGCGCCTTCCCTTCAAACGCAGGCCGGAACAAGTGGCGCGGGAGGGTCCGGACCACCTGGAACTCCGCCGTCATCCTCCTCCTCCAGTCCGCCACAAGCCTCCGGTGCCGAGGGGCACGCCCTACCTCCGATCGCACGGCGCCTCGGTCATCACCCGCCCCAAAGCCTCAACGTAGGTAAACCGCTGTATCAGTCCGTCTGTATCAATTGCAAGCCCATGCAGATGTACGTGTTGGATGTGTCCCGTGCCAAAACAGCCGGCACGGTGGCTTGGAGGGTTTACGGAAACGGAACGCCGGCTGCGGTCACGGGGCCGCCGGAGACCAGCCTGCACACTGTGGTGCAGGGCAGGGGGGAGCTTATTATTTTCGGAGGCCTCATGGACAAGAAACAGAATGTGAAGTATTACCCTAAAACTAACGCTTTGTACTTCGTCCGAGCAAAGAGGTAATATTGGAGCTCGAGGCGAGGCTCGGTCAATCACTACACAAGGGAACTGTCTTAAAAGGCCTTTTTTTCCCGGGGAATCTGTCCACGTTCCGCGTCACCATTGCCTCCTGCCCGACTTCTGCTAAATTGGATCATCTTAGCCACGCTTTGAGTAGAAACAAGACTTTGGAGAAGTGTCATTTTCGACCCTACATAGCTTCTCAACGGAGGATGCTATAGACAAAAGACAATTCTTGATTTTGGTATCACTCTTTAAGCCTGCAATGTTTACATTGAAAACTGTGTTTATGCGTGTGTGTACATATGTGTATGCCCGTGTTTTTGCGCGGTGGTGGTTAAAAGTGAGAGATGTGGCACTATACTATACACAAAGAACTATAAAGTCCTCCATTGCTCCTGTTTTTGTCTGTTTCACAGCTATTTGCTATTTCATTCACTACCAGTTCCTTTTTTTTCAGGTCATTCTTGTATTTTAAATGTTGGAGCAGTTTGTGTAAATCATCATTAGGAGTTTAAAAATTCAGTTTGTTGTGACCAACAGATTCCATTAAGGTAAGGGTGAGATTGTGTGCATTATTTTTATTCATATTTTTGTCACTTATATTCTAAATTGCTTACTGTTAGATTTTGTTATTCAGAATTTTTGAAATGATACCCCTAAACATCAAAGTCAAATTTTGCCATAATCCTAAATTGAAAAAACATACTTTGTGTTTTAGTGAACTTAAAGCAATCATTAATGTATAATTCCTCATTTTCAGAAGAAGAAAGGGGTTCTTGGGTTCTTCAGGGATAAGTATAGTGTAGTAAAAATGGATATAATAGTCACTACTATCAATCCATTATCTGCACCGCTTATCCTCAGTAGTTGCGAGGTTGCTGGAGCACATCCCAGCTATCTTGGGGCAGTGGGCAGGGGACACCCTGAACTGGTTGCTAGTCAGTGGCAGGGCACATAGAGACAGACAACTTACTCGCTAATTCACACCTAAGGACAATTTGGACCGGCTGATTAACCTGAGATGCATGTGTTTGGAATGTGGGAGGAAACCGGAGTGCCCGAATGAAACCCACGCAAGCACGGGGAAAACATCCAAACTCCACACAGGAGGGTTCGACCTCAGAACTGTGCCGCACAAGCGCTAACCACTGCACTGCCGTCCTGCCCTTAGTCACTATTACTGTATGTATTTTACAGTATAACATCACTTAAATTAAAGGCTGTGGAAATCGATAATAGATGAAAGAAGCTGAACTACAACACATTACCTCAGAATTGAAATATAATTTAAAACAGTGTACTGATATATATATATTGTTTCACCCAGGAAAAAATGCTATGATCCAATTTTTGATTGTACTTTATTATTTAATTCATCTTAAAATACAATTACTTAACGGACTGTCTCCGAAAACTAGAATATTGTGATAATTTTCTATAATCCTTTTTTAAGTCATACATTCTTAATTCATTCCATTGCAGAAATATTGCTATTAATCTTTTGTTATTGCAAATAATGGCAAAAAGTCAAATACCCTAACCTAGAATAATGGAATATTATGAGAAGAATTCCATCAGGCTGTGAGCCATCATCGGCAATATTGAAATAATGGGAGGCTTGCAATATTTCAATTGATTTGTAATGAATTCAGACTATTTAAAATTGCTTATTATACTAGCATGACCGAAAAAAATTTTTACGATATTCTAATTTTCCGAGACAGTATTATTGGGGATACTTGGGTCACACTATACTGTAATGCACATGTTTTCTTTTGAAAGTCCGCCCTCTAGAGGCTACGCGATGAGAGTACCGGTAGTTCTTTTTTCCTTTTGTCATTGTAACCCGATTTTATTGTTACATGGTTTATTTTAAAAGCTGAATTTCCTCACATTTCGGGATTGCGACCCCCTTACTCGATTATTTACACCATTTCATTTGGATTTGACCTTCGGTCAGCACCATTGGTGTCCCCATTTAAGCAAGACCCCAACCCCCTTATAACTTGGAGAGATGGGTCGTTTCTGAACGAAGAGGCTTCATGAGTCGTGTCCCTTCGAAACTCACTCTTTATCTCCCTTTCCAGCTTTCTTGCTCTGTATATCTTTACCCTTCTCTTTTTTTTCTCTTCCTCACCCTCTCTTTCTCCACATCCCTCCATTTTTCACAATTCCTCTTAATGGCGTTTTTACTGTAGCATTTTATCTTTTTTTCCCAGTCTTTCTCTTCTCCCTATCTTTTTTTCCTCGCTCTTTTTCTCTTTCAATTTTTCTCTTACTCTTTCACTCTTATTTTTCTCTAGATTTATCTCACTATATTTCGTTCTTTTTCTTCATCTTCTCCTAACTCTCCGAGGTAATACATTTTCTAAAGTAATTGAATTGGTGGTTAATGTTCCATCATTATCGGTAGTATATAATTTAAAACAAAAAATAGAAGAACCACTTGCGAGCCGAGAGAGTCGGCTCTTTGAACGGAGCCGAAAAAGCCGGTTCTCTAAAAAAAAGCCGGAATTCGCTTCGTAACGGACCATCGCTAACCTTTTACCCACAGAACTCGGACTGTAGAGAGCATCCGAGACATTTGATTGGTGGAGATGAGCAAGCGGGTGAGGTGGCGGACTGGCACGGGTTCCTATTGGCTGAGACAAGGGAGATGGGCGGAGTCACCGACAATGAACGCGCTCGTAATATGTTTACATTGCGAGAGTTGCGGAATGAAGTTCCAAAATTCGCCCAAGTGAGACTTAGCAAAGGGACTCGATGAATCAGGTGCGTTTCATTCATTCATACGTTTCTTTTCTAATCTTCAGCAAATAATGTCTTTTTGCACATTGCAGACTCTCAAAACCTATATAAAGTAGAAAGTTTACTATTCAAACATATATTTATGTTTAATATGCAGCACTGAAAGATTTGTCAATTACTTACATATTTGCTACTCTGAATCCGGGGCGATTCTAGGTTCAGAGCTTTGGGAGTGCTGAGCACCCAGATCAGGGGTGGCCAAACTACGACCCACTAAACAAAAATGGACAAAATAAACATTTAACAATACATATAGTACCACTAGAAAAATTGTGTGTGTGTGTGTGTGCAACAACAATCCTACATAACTAGATATCAAATTAAATGCCTAAAAACAGGGTCCAACATATTATTCGGTCTTATTCTCATTATAAAAAAGACTAGAAATACTACAAAAATGCATCCACAATAATGTTAAAAAATACTGGAAAAGTATGGAAATACTTCAAAAAATACCACTACAGTAACATTGTAATACAAAATACTGCTTCATAAATATTTCGACAGAATCAAAGCAAAAATACTGCTACATAAATATTATGACAGTAATACTATAAAAATACTACAGAAATACTGCAAAAATACCACAAAGCTAAATATCAAATTCAGTGCTTGAAAACAGGGTCTGACATATTTTTTATGTCTTCATTCTTATTGAGAAAAAAAATCTACAAAAATACTACTACAGTAGTACTATGGTAAAAACTATGATTACATAAATACATCAGAAATACTACCAAAATGAATCTACAGTAATATTAAAATACAGAAGCAATACTACAAAGATATTGGTATGGAAATACTTCTAAATACTTCTACAGTAATACTACAAAAATACCACTACAGTAACACTATAAGACAAGACATATTACAAAAATGGGTGGTTGGGTGGGTGGATGTTTGGTCCAGTGGATCTCTTAACCACTAGGGTCACAGGGGCACCATTTCCCGTGGTGTGTCTTAGGTAAATACAGCCTGGTGGCGCCAATCCCTTTACAGGCCAACAAATATTCCCACCCGGACTCGAATCGGAGACCTTTCACGTGTAAGGCGATTGTGCTAACCACTACATCGGCATTCCGACAGAAATACTATAAAATACAACTACAGTAATACTACTGATATACAAATATACTTCAGAAATACTACTGTGCAAATACTACAAAATAAAAGTACAGTAATACTATAATAATACTAAAGCGATAGTACAAAAGTACCACAAAACTAAATATCAAATTCAGTGCTTAAAAACAGGGTCTTAAATATTATTTTCCTGGTGCAGCTCAGTTTAACAGTTATTGGCGCGATTGCTTTGGGGTATTAGTGCCCCCCAGGTAATCATAGTTTGTGAAACCGGTGATGTTTTCCAATGTCCACTAGCAGGCGCACAGATGCCTACTCGGAACCTGATTGGCTAAACAGGCATCTTTCCTAAATACTGTTGTTAATTGTCTCACTGCCATTAGAAGACTTTGCGAAGGCCTCCGGGTAGATTTCTGAGCATAGCAACAACTAACAGCTGAAATGTGATTGGTTAAATCCTTAAAGGGATACCCAATTTTAAAACATACAAATGTGAGATAATAGTACATGTTTTTGCATATTACCTATCTATCGATCTATCTATCTAGTATTTTGGAATTATTTTAGATATAACACATTTTAAAGACAGTGTCTCGTCTTTAACTTCCTGAGCTCTGACATCATGTGAAAAACACCAGCACCTAGCAAACCAGTGGTAGTGACTTGGTTTACATTTTACTATTCGTAAAGGTTTGAGTGTTTAAAGCCAAGTTTTGGTAGTTATTGCGGAGAATACCTAGGCGTCGCAGGTGGTTGCAGCAATGGCACAACAAATGACAAAGTGGAAAAAATAACACACAGGAAGCTAATAGGGGTTAGCCAATTTTAGCAGCCTGGACATGGCAGGCTATCCGGCTGCTAAAAATGGCTAACCAGTACTGATTGGCGGAAAAATGGGATCCTGGCCGACCAAAAACCTGCAGTGAGCAGCCAGGATAACCGTGAGCCAACAACAACAAAAAAAACGATTACTTTAACAAACACGAACTCAGCCCTAAATATACCAAATGATTACAGCAGGCTGGAAAAAAGCATTTAGCACAGCAGGCTAACCAGCTGACCAACTGCACGCTAAAGGGGGAGTTCTCTGCATAATAGTGTATTTATTGCAAGACACGCGGCGAAAAACACAAAAGCAAAAGTCACAATCACATACCCAAAAGGAGGCGATGGCAAAAAAGGAACGCATGCTGTGCACGACAGAAGGTAAACCTACTGCGTGCAGCTTTAGATGATCAAAGCATGCAACTCTGACTAAACAGTCAGAAGTCCCCTAGCGAAAATGAAATGAAATGATCTGCATTTATATAGCGCTTTTTAAGTCAATGACTTCCCAAAGCGCTTTACAATGTGCTCCACATTTCCCAATAGCGGCCTTGTATTGCAGCCATGTAAGACGCTAACCTGCTTATTGGGGGTATTAGGGGTTCAGTGTCTTACCCAAGGACACTTTGACATGTAACACGGACGAGCCGGGATTCGAATTGGGATCCCTTGATCCCAAGACGAGCGTTCTACCTCCTGAGCTACTGCCGCCCCTGAAACAGTAAGCAAAGTTCCAATTACTCCACGCGAAAATGAGCGCTGATTACTACAATCGCCGTCAACAGGGCTCGCCATTGTTTTTATTCCTTGTTGTCTTCTGGTGACTTGTCAGCTCTAGGGGATATGAAGTCAAACTATGTACTTTGATTATTAATTCCTTGAGATCCATGGCGCATGGAATATATTGGAACATATCGGCATGATTATGGGGAGGAACACTACCTGTTCTGTGCCTGATTTTAAAAAAAGGTCTTTTGTAATCTCTTAAAATATTAATGAACCAAAGATAATCAACATCACATGATTCAGGTATGTTTGGGGCAGCAGAGAAGGCCTTGCAAGCTCCAGAAGGTTAACCACGACCTGATTTATGCCACCTCTATGAGGACAACTGAAACTCCATGTTTTGAGTTTGACATTCAAAGCAATGCATTCTCTTGTTGCAGACGATGCCTCCCTCGTTAGAAGACGGTGTTTGCACAACAGAGTAGCATGTGACATGTCAAACATGTAACAGAAGCTTGATAACTATTCACCCGCTGCCGTGTTCCAGCCCAGGACTCTTATCTCAAAGTCCAAAGTGTAATTCTCTCCTTGAAGACATGACAAAGAAGTATCCCACTAAAAACTGAGTATCCTTTCCACATGATGCCGTCCACTGTGTTGGCTGTTCCTCACGCCATGTTGGCCCCCTCGCCACCTCCGAGTCTGGACTTTGTCCTGGGGGCCTCCGCCTGCTGCGCCGCTTGCATCTTCACCAACCCTCTAGAAGTGGTCAAGACTCGCCTGCAGCTTCAGGGGGAGTTATGTGCGAGGGGCACCTACCAGAGGCACTACCGTGGGGTCCTGCAGGCCCTTTGGGTGGTGGGCCGCACCGACGGGCTTCGGGGCCTTCAGAAAGGTCTTTCCGTGGGCTTGATCTACCAAGGCGTGATGAACGGCGTCAGGTTGGGTTGTTATTCCTACTGCGAAGCTTCGGGGTTCACCAAGCATCATGGGGGAAGCGTTCTGTCCGGGGCAGGGGCCGGGGCCCTCGGGGCATTCGTCGCTTCTCCTGCCTACCTGGTGAGTAAATGACAATTTCGTTCCCTTTTTGGAGGATGTTGATGTCTCATGTGGAGGTCCGATACCGCCATATGTAGAAATAAATGCAGGGTATACATATATACCATAAAAATTAATGAATACAGACATAACTTATGTAACACCTAAATATATGAAATTAATGTAATTTATTCTTATCTCATCTCATCTTATTGGCTGCACCGCTTATCCTCAGAAGGGGGTGCTGGAGCCCATCCCAGCAATCATCAGGCAGTGGGCAGGGGACACCCTGAACTGGTTGCCAGCCAATCGCAGGGCACACAGTGACAGACAACTCGCTCGCTCATTCACACCTAGGGACAATTTGGACCGGCCAATCCACCTGAAATGCATGTCTTTGGAATGTGGGAGGAAACCGGAGTGCCCGGAGGAAACCCACTCAAGCACGGGGAGAACATGCAAACTCCGCACAGGAAGTCTGGTCGCTGGATTTGAACCGGAGGTTCCCAAGACCTTTTATTCTTATATTTATGCATTTTTTATTTTTTTATTTTGTAGTGCATTTTGTCATGGATTTGGTCGTGTAGTTGGTCGTGTATTCTGTCATTTTGTATTTTTGTCACATATTTTGTCTCGTATTTGGTCTCATATTTGGTCACATATTTGGTTGCGTATTTGTCGCATATTTTGTTGCATAGTTTGTCATGGATTTGGTTACCTTTTTGGCCATGTATTTGCTCGCATATTTGAATGTGATTTTGGTCACGTATTTGGTCGCGTATTATGTCTATTTTAGTGCAGATTTGGTCACGTCTTTGCCCTGTATTTGGTTGTGTATTTCGTCATTTTGGTGCATTTCTGTCTCGTATTTTGTCGCATATTTGGTCTCATATTTGTCACAATTTTGGTCACAGATTTTGTCACATATTTGGTCGTTTATTTCGTCATGTATTTGGTCGCATACTTGAACGTGTTTTTGGTCACGTATATGGTCGCGTATTACGTCTATTTCAGTGCAGATTTGGTGTATTCTTCGATCTACCAATAGATGTAAAGCTCCGTGGGGTGCACCCCTACTCATTTGAGTAACATTTTGGTGTAACAAAATATAACGCAATACATGACAAAATAAATTAATGACAATGCATAAAGGATGGATGGATGAGGAGCAAATGTTGAAGAGGATCTACAGAGCAGAAGTCAATATAAGGAGACCAAGAGGAAAGCCGCGATTGACGTGGATGGATGGTGTTATGAGTGCACTGCAGGAAAGTGGTCTAAATAAAATGGAAGCTAGAGCTCTTATTGGTGATAGGAATGTGTGAAGAGGTGTTGTGAAAGGATAGTGGGATTGTGGACGCGTTCTTAAGGATGAGCTGGGCACCCGTATGATGCGGCAGGGGTAAACCAGTGAAAACTGTCGGGCCCTGCTGTTGAACAGAAGAGTGTGTTGTGTCACCCTGACCCGAGTGACACGGCCGCTTTCTTGTGTCCCGTTTCATCTGGAGGGACGAAAGTATGACCATCTTAGGTGCCGAGGTGCTTAACTTTGGGTTGGCCGTGGTCCCAAAAAATTTTGTGTGTGTTTTTTGCTATTTTTTACCTTCTATTTTCTTTGTTATTGTATGTGTTTGTCTTGCTGTCAGTCACCCCTCTTCAGGGATTTGACCAAGGTAGATAGATAGAATAAATATATAAATGCATTTATGATATTAATTTCTTGAAGTATTACGTGATTTATTTATATCTTCATGTATTTATATGGCATATATTTGCAGGTATTAATGGATTTCTACATTTCTTTCTACAAATGGCAGGAAAGGTTTCTCATAGTCTTTCATTACTTCTCCGGGGTAGGAACGTGACACCAGGGTGTAAGTGAATCCCAACCTGAGAAGCTTACACACTCGGACACTAATGCTGGACAGGTACAACATTGTACCAAAAATGGGTGGTCAATAAATCATTTTAAACAAAACTCTACTGACCGATTTCATTAAAAAGCCGAGTTCATTTCTTTCTAAACCCGTCTTGCCTTTTTGGAGCACCACACTTCTTTTTCAGATCATTTTCTCAGGGAAACAGAGTGAGAAATAATATCAAGGATTGTTACATAGCAATCTTAAGTGAATTCTTTTTTCTGTTTTTGATAGTTAAAAATACTTTAATCAAGACACTCGGATTTATAGAGTTTTCTCTTTACTAGTCTACAGAAGAAACTTGAACACCACACAAACAAAGAGAATGAAATGAAAAAGAAAGATAGGGTTTGGTATTTTGGCTTTTGGTACTATTAATATGTAAGGCGGGCAGCACGGCGACGCAGTGGTTAGCGCGTGTGCAGCACAGTTCTGAGGTCATGGGATCAAATCTAGCTACCAGCCTTCCTGTGTGGAGTTTGCATGTTCTCCACGTGCTTGCGTGGGTTTCCTCCGGGCACTCCGGTTTCCTCCCACATTCCAAAAAAACATGCATTACCAGGTTTATTGGCCGGTCCAAATTGTCCCTAGGTGTGAATGAGCGAGCGAATTGTCTGTCCCTGTGTGCCCCGGCGACTGACTGGCAACCAGTTCAGGGTGTCCCCTGCCTACTGCCCTAAGATAGCTGAGATGGGCTCCAACACCCCCGCGACCCTACTGAGGATAAGCGGTGCAGATAATGGATGGATGGAATATCTAAGGCAATTACTTCAAAACATATTAAATTATTTTAATATGTTAATTATTTTGTAGTCCATCAAAATGCCTCGGTACACAAACAAATAATGAATTTGAGGTGTCAAAACACTCAACTTATTTTGAGCACCAGGAATTCTTTCATAGCATGTCAAAAACGACATATCATTTGCCCCTGCACCCAAATAGTTTGTTTTGAAATATTTTCTTGGTTTAACTCACGGGACCCGAAAGGTATCCTGTTGGAAGAGTTTTTTGAGACGGATAGCGGAGTAGAAGAGGCCGACCGCCTGTCACCAGGCCAGACCGCATGCAACTGCCTTCTAGAGTTCAAAGACAAGCCTGTAATTAAGTAACCCTGGAAAAATGACCAAATCATTATTTTTACCAAAGGATTAGTTTTCCTATTTTACAGGAAAAATGTTAAAAATATTGCCTTTAACAAAATTGTTGCTTATTTAAAGTGTGTATTATTTGACTACTAGTTGTCATCGATTGGTGTTGTGCAAACGAAAACGAGTGCTCAAAACCACAAGGAAGAATGTAAACTATGAAGACTCCGTGACAACAACACATCATTAAACTTGTAATTTATTTTTGCCGGGCCTTTTTGAGGTTTTTGGATTCCCGTAGCAACAAGAGGGCAAAACAATTAATTCACGTGAGGTTCAAGTTATGTTAAAATAAATGCTAATTTTTGATCTATAAGTATTTTAAAAATGCACGTATTTATGATAGTTTTTGTATTAATGCTTATATTTTAAATCAAGTATCATTAATTATTATTATTATTATTATTATTCAAATCAATATTGTTTTTTTTTTCAAATGAATTAACTTTCTTTAGCACTCAGAGGCACCAAACAATACGCACGGTTCCTTTTTAAAACTGTAATATCAGAAGTACTTTCAAAACGATTTTTCTAATTATTGTAACAAATTAAAACTCAGCAAAAAAAATAGAGAAAAAGAAGAAAAAATGAAAACAAATCAATATTGCTTTTTTTTAATGAATATTTTTTACCAGTATGAGGCGCTAACTAAAACACAATATCCTTTTCACACTGATAGAGAATTAAGGTTGCTGAGAGCAAAAGCTTACTTGTAATCAAGATATTGTTCTTTTTTCTTCTTCAATTCAATTAGTATAAATATTGGCACCCCCCCTCCACCACCGAATGCATGCATTTAATTTTTTTTCCAGGCAATTAGAATAAAAAATAACACGAGGTTTTCTAGAAAAACAACTACAAATGCAACCAAGGTTGACTATGGAAGAGAAATCCAGGAATTACTGAGAATGTTGTCACTGTTCTGGTCATCAAGCATTCTGCACTGTTATGGAAAGGAAAGCTCTGCGCGTTATGTACGGTACTTTATATATATAACCTGCGTATCGCTTCACTCACCTAGATTACATTTCGACTTTAGTAGAGCAGATATGAGCACAATTTCACCCAGATATATGTATGTGCAGTGGAATTCCCTCCGCTTCACAAATTTTGCAATTTCTTCAGGCCTGCACTTTTTTTAACTGCTCAATAAAACAAGAAACAATGACACAGAAAAGGTAGATCTCAATTACAGTGCCTAGCAAAGGTATTGCCCCCCGACCCTCCAAAGCTTCAAACTTAAAGACTAAAAAACGGAAAATATTTTTGAAGAACCAGCAACTTGCGAGACACAATCGTCAAGTGGAACCAAATTATCGGAGCATCTTATATTATATCTACAAGGAAACTTGAGAAGTAGGTGTTGAGAAAATATTGCCCCCCTGTTCTCATAGCTCGGCCAACCGATTCCAGAAGGTCTCTATTGACTTCTAAGAGATCCGACGCCGACCTAAATGGCTAGCAATGACAAACAGCGTGCACCTGTGTGTCTCAAAGGTCTGTGAAAGGTGTCACTTGAGAACAGGCAGTGTTATGAAGACTAAAGAAGACACTAAGAAAGTCCAGGATAAAGTTTTGGAAAAGTTCAAAGCAGGAATGGGATACAAAAAGATTTCACAACATTTAGACATTTTCCAGAGCACAGTGTGAGCAATGATATTAAAATGTAGAGAGCACAAAATTACTGCAAACCTACCATATCCTGGCCGTACCGCTAAACCAGAGGTTTCCAATGTGGTGCCTGTGGGCTACTTTTGGACAGCTTTGCAGTCCTTTTAGATATTTTGTAATTAAGAGCTGTACAAATATATGTCACTTGACTTGAGTAGAGAAGCAACCAAAAGGACAGTGACCTGCTGGCACACAAAGCTGATATGGGACAATCTGTGCATAAGAGAACCATTAGCGGTACTCCGCATGAATCTGACAGTTATGTTAAAGTGGCAAGGGGGAAGCCCTCTCTGAAAGAATACCATGAAAAGGCCAGTTTGACCTTTGCAAGAAACCACATGGGGGACAAAAATAACATGTGGAAACAAGGTGCGCTAGTCAGATGAGACCAAAATGGAACAATTTGGGTTGAATGCAAAGCCTTACGTTTGGCACAAGGGTAACACTGCACATTACCTGAAAAACACTATTCCCACCGTCAAACATGGTGGTGGCACCATCATGTCCTAGGTCAGGGGTGTCAAAGTCAAATGGACGGAGGGCCAAATAAAACATTTGGCTACAAGCCGAGGGCCGGACTGTCCAATCTTTACTGAAACCAAGATTTAACCTACTGAAAACACAACAAATATATTACAATATGATTGTATAAATAAAGCAATATTTTCTTATGACTCTGTCAGTCATTTTTAATTTCAGCAGGCACAAAATACAAATGTCCTTTATATAAAAAACTCATAACATATCTCATAACAACAACTCATAACCATTTTCTATCATTCAATCATCTGAAATTATTAAAAAGAAATATTGCCTCGAAATACAATAAAATAAAGTGCAAAAATCTCTTGTTACTTAAAACCAATAGCAATCAACACACTGGACCTCATCTGTCCTGCTCAAATGTACATTGACTTTCCTTTCTGGGCTTTCTCTGGGTTAGTGTGAAAAAAAGGAATTACTGATTAACAAATAATAACAATCAAAAGTCATTTTCTCTGCTAAATAGGAGACAATTTTATCAAAAGACTGTTGTCCACATCAAGATCTATTTTCCATGAAAAGCCGAAAAACAAGAAACACTCCCAGGACAGAGTCGACAAACAAAAACAACATAGTCAACATAGACGATAAAGCTTTAAAATTCCCGAGGGGAACAACAAAAAACAAGACCTTCTTTATGTGCATATTTAACTTTTAAACTTGAACGGAGTAAAAACTTCAAATGTGTAATTGCACAGGAAACATTACTGTATTATTACTGTATTTACATATATTTATATACAGTACTGTATTACTACAACTCTACATTACTTGTTTGAGGCTGACGCTGATACTTTTCCAGCTACCTCCGTGAACATGTACTCCAACTTCCACCTTGTTTGAAAGCCCCGGTTTTCAGTGTCCACCTTCCGTTTAGCCATTGTTGATGGGTATATGTGGGCTAATTTTTGCTGTTATGCTAATGACTGCTGCTGATCGACTGCTGAATAAATCAAACCGCCTCCTGCTTTGCTCCCGCTCGGCGCGTCCCCGTTGCATTGTGGGAAATGTAGTATTCATGCGTACTGCGGGCTGCTGGCTTGCAGCGGCCTGCGGGCCGGATCTAATAATATATTGATATCGTCACACGGGCCAGGTAAAACCCTCTCGCGGGCCTAATGTGGCCCGCGGGCCTTGACTCTGACATATGTGTCCTAGGTTGTTTTTCAGCAGGGACTTGGAGGATATTTATAGTTGATGGGAAGATAGGTGAAGCAAAATACAGGACAATTCTGGCAGAAAATCTATTGGAATCTGCAAGAGACCTGGTATTGGGGCGCAGGTTCAACTTCCAAGAGGACAACCACTCTAAATTGAAAACAAAATCTACAATGGAATGGTTTAAAACTAACAATATAAAAAGAGCAGACGTCAATCCTATCCGAAGGATGCTTTTACCATCAAACCTTAAAGAACTTGAGCTGTTTTGTAAGGAAAAATGGGCAATATTTCTGTTTCAAGAGACATATCCAAAACGACTTGTGGCTGTGATCGCAGCGAATAGGTAGTAAAGAGTATTAACCTGAAGGAGGGCAATATTTTTGCTCTTCCTACTCTTCAACGTTTTATTAGCACAATATAAATTGTTGAATACATTCGGTCCAAAGGTCTTAGGGGGGGTCAATACTTTTGCAAGGCACTGCATCTCTCCAGAGTTGCTGAAGACGTGCAAAAGACAACTATTTCTCAGTTTAGTTTAAAACCATTTTCATTTTCTGTTTCCTTCATAGGTGAAGACACATCTGCAGGCTCAAACAGTCGAAGCTATTGCTGTGGGACACCAGCATAACCATGTGGTACGTTTAATTTTGCTGGGTTTCGATTGCCCATCGTTTTATCTTCTAAAATATCAGAAGTATTAAAAAGTACTGTAAACAAAAAATATATATATTACACTTATCCACTAGAATCATCCAAGGATCATAAAAAACAAACCAATTGCTTTTATTTCTATCATAAAAACACAGTATCTCCTTGTATTTTTCATTGTACAATGTTTGACTCTATACCTCAATGAATTATGGGTAGGAACAAATTACTGTAACCTATAGCCTTGTACTGTTAAGTACCGTAAAATGTACTCCATCATTGTTCTGGCATGTGCATAATGTTACGTTTCTGGTAAATCCTGTTAGATGTCGGAAGTTAGAACGTTTCAGAAAATAGGGAGAAGAGGGACAAGTAAAATAATATATAGGGCATGTTTATTTATAGGGGCAGTGTGTATAATTTAGCGGCTCCTAGTGGTAAAAAGGACGTCATCTGCTTAAAAAAACAACAACCCATCATCACCATCGCAAAATAAGCAAAATTATACAAGCTATTATGTAAACAAGCTTTCCTAAAAATACTCACCTTTCGAGAAAATTGCATTGATTTTTACATAGATGGAACCAACATCATTGTCACGACCGGTACAAGCTGGGGACCCAAATGTGTAACGTTTCACACAATGCTTTACTAAGGGATTGGGGAAGTCAGGGCGAGAGGAAAAAGAGAGCAATCTGGTGCTCGCTGGGATAGAGGAGCAGGAAGCCCTCGCAAACGAAACATGGTCGGTGATCAGAACAAGTCGGGCAGCCGGGACGGGAGAGGGAGCTTGGTCGGAGATCGGAACAAGTCGGGCAGCTGGGATGGGAGACAGGGCGTATCAGAGATCGGAGCAAGTCAGGTAGCCAGGACGAGCGGGAAGCCAGGGCTCGGGGATCGATACAGGACACAGAATCAAGATACGGGTAGCTGGGACAGGAGAAAAGGAGCATGGATCGGGGGTTGATACCGAAAACGGAATCAGGATAAGGGTAGCCGGGACAGGAGAACAGAGCTTGGATCAGGAATTGATACAGGAAACTGAATCAGGATACCTTGGGCAAGGCACTGAATCCCTAATGCCCCCAATGAGCAGGTAGGCGCCTTGCATGGCTGACTCCCTATTGGTGTTCAGTGTGTGTGTGTGAATGGGTAAGCCTTGGGAGGTCTTCATTGACTTGAAAAGCGCTATATAAATGCAGACCATTTACCATTTAACCCGGAAACGGGCAGCTGGGACAGGAGAATGGAGCTTGGATCGGGGATCAATACAGGAAACAGGTCGGGATCTTAAGAAGTCTTGAATTGAACTTGCCTTAATCTGTAGGAACTCTCTATAGTATAAATATAAAAATTAGCCCAAGTCACTTTAGGAAACATCTAGCCATGCTCTAAGCGTGTCAGCCTAACTCTACCTGTGGTATAGATACTTCAGGAGTTCTGCAAAGGGTAGAACTCCTTTAACAGTCCCCTTAAAGTTTTATCGTTTGACTTTCTCTGTCCTACCAGGGAGTCTCTAACGCCTTTGTTACCATCTATAAAAGAGAAGGATTAATTGGCTTGTGGAGGGGTGTGAACGGGGCTGTGCCTCGCGTCATGGTAGGCTCAGCTGCTCAGCTGGCAACCTTCACCTCAGCCAAAGAGCGGGTGCTACATTCTCAGGTACGGCCGTTGCCGCTATAAACAGCTACAATTTTGCAGGGACCCGCCAACCTTTTCCCCTTTTTTTCCTTTGCAGTGGTTCACTCCTGGTGCCAACTGGCTTGTGGCTCTTATTGCAGCTAGCGTCAGTGGAGTTGCCGTAGCAATCGCCATGACGCCCTTCGATGTGATTAGCACGCGGCTCTATAACCAGCCAGTGGATAAGTTTCACAGGGTGGGTTCAAGTTTGGTGTTTGCACATAAGAGATTATGTTAAGTGTTAATGTTTGCACTCACATTTTGTATGTAGGCTTATACTTGAAACTCCATCCACCCCATAGGGGGGATGAAAACACCCTCTCATTTTAAATGCACTACACTCATTTGAACTTCTCGTTCCTGGGGGAACTAGATGGGGTAAATGAACCCCTCCTACCCCTCGTTTTTAATGGCATTACACACACTAGGGCACCCATGATGGGATAGTTGACTTTACGGTACAGGGTAGGGCTCGTCAGCCAGGGACCTGGTGAGCCTTGGAACAGGGTTAGTTTGTTGGCGTGGCTACTGGATCTCTTCTTGTCAGGCTTGTGGGGATTGGGGGTTGCAGTCTCCCCAGGAACTCCTTCTCCACTCTGTCTCCTTACCTCCTTCCTCGTAAGGGAAAACACCTCCCACCTCCCGTGGGGTATTCCTGGGTGCCTCTACAGGGCTGAGGTGATGCGTCTGACATGGTCTTATTTACCAGCTTAATTTCCTTCACCAGATGTAGCTTCACGGAGGCCAGTGCCTATCTTCCAAAGAAAACTAAAGGAGGAATGAAAATGAAATTAGCATCTGCAGATTGCTAGCCACAGATACCAGTATCATCTGAAAAATCTTAGATGGGATTATTCTCCTTAATCATGGTGAGCGATGGTAAAGATGATCATGCAAAAAACCCCCACATCATTATAAAAAAAGGTGTAGGGCCTAACATGGCAGTATCCCCTCCCATCACCCCACGCAACCAACTCCCCGAGGCCCCGGTAGCACTTGTGCACACCGACCCCACCCCTTGCAGAAACACCGACCCCAGGGCCTGAAGCAACGCCATTAGAACGACCAGACACCCCCAGCCCTGGGACGTGGCACAGGGCCAGTCGACCTCCCCACGAGCCCCAACCACTCGAAGATCTCTTTCTCCATTTCTGAGTACTATCCAAGAGGTTATTTTTTTTCTCCAGGCATGGTGCATTGCTAAAATAATTTTCCGAATAAAAAGTCCAAAACTCAGCACACCTTTACTGCTAATTCTGTGCTCACAGTTGTCCCATTGATTAACCTTTGGTTTGTTGTTCCTGTAAAAGCCACGCCCCATCCCCAGGCACTACTTACCACTCACTACTGGTGGCACACAGCCAAATAAGCGCATATTAGATGACCTCTAATTTGAGTATTTATTTTATAGTTGTAATTTTGATTTGGATGCAGGTATATACAGTAGGGAGAATATCTCCGTTATGAAAAATTTGACCAGCTCGGTGGCCTAGGGGGTATGGCGCCCGCCCCGAGACTGGGAGGTTGAGGTTCAAGCCTCGGCCAAGTCATACCTAAGGCTTAAACATTGGTACCCGTTGCCTCCCTGCTTGGCGTTCAGCATTAGGGGTTGGGGGGTTTGGTCACCTAATGACTCCCAACACCTCAGTTGGGTTGAGTGAGGGGGCTGGGAATCCCCTCCTCTGAATCAATCTCCCAAAAACAGTCAGAAAGGACTCTAGCCACCTCCCACTAGGGGGATATGGCTGTGGTATATATAATGAAAAATTTAACGACCTCGTACTCTCTGCTTGAGATAGCACCGCCATGAATCTATTCCGTTGTACATCACTTTGTAGGTAGATGTAAACACAACCACCCTTTTTTTTATTGTTGTTGACAGAGTATAGTTCACAATGTGAACGGAGCAGGACAGTTCAGCCATCAGAGGGCACTTTATTTCATGATCTGGTTTTAATCAGTTGCGAGAAACGCACCATGTTGTATTAACAGTTGAATTACAAAATGTATTTAATAAATATGAAGTATATGTCCTGCTCCTTTTACATAAAAGCATCAAAAAGTCAATGCAACAAGAGCAACACTCCTAGATGGCTTGACTGTTGGCTTATTGTTGTTTGGGACTGATGTGTGCGCCAAATCAGAATGAATTCTTTGTCTCACTATCGCCCTCTGCTATGAGGCAAGAAAATTGCATGCTTCACTCTGCATCTGCAGACACACTACGCGTAATAAGCGACACTAATAATAAGTGAAACAGTGATACAAATTCTATCAATAATATTGCGTCACAATTCAGCAATTTTGAAAAAGAAAATCCTAAAATGGTGCAGTTAAATAAGAAAGAACTTTAACACTGACTAAAGGTATCCGTCACTAGTTAAAAAGAGATAACTTTTAATATTCTGTTTCCTTTTTTTCTCTCAGGGACGCCTGTACAACAGTTTTTCAGACTGTATAGTGAAGGTGTTTCGATCCGAAGGCCTGCTCGGACTGTACAAAGGCATGGGCCCCGTGTTTCTGCGCTTGGCCCCGCACACTGTTCTCAGTATGTTATTCTGGGACCTGATGAGGCAACACGCTGTGAAAAACAGGAGGGCCCAAGGGCAAGGCTGAAATCACTTTCAAAACAATGAACTACTCCAATGTAAACAGTTGGGCGGTTGGTAAGAAGGATTAACTTAAGAATGACTTAACTAACAATGAACAGGTGCCATTTGGCCCCGAAGCTGCTTTTAAATCTTTGAAGTCTGATATTGTGTTTTGTTGTCATTGTATAGGGTAAAAAGTGAGTAATAACATATGTAGCATTGGTATCTTTTGTCTGTAAATGACATAAGAGTGTGTATAATGACCTAAAAACTAATGGGAAGTAAGTTTAGAACTGTGATTATGAACAAATCCACCATTGTGTAAAGACGGATACACTGCTTTCTAGTCATGACCTTATACATTGGCCCCTCTACATACAAGCTTCTCTACTTACAAGAAACAAGATGTCTTTTGGGCATAAACCTTGCGTGACTTACGAAGGAAAATCCAAGTTACGAGAATTTTCAGACGCTACCACAGCGCTGGTTGTCAAACTGGTCTGACTTGAGGACCCACTGTTATACCGTAATGAAAACCTGCAACCCTAACATAAAATGTTTCCATTTCAAATATGTATAAAATTGAAAGATTTTGCAGTTTAAAGCAGAGATTGTATAATATGTTCACTTATTTTCCAGAACAAAAGGACCAGCAAAACCAAAGTACCGTATATACAGTAGTCCCTCGGTTTTCGCGGTTAATGGGGACCAAGACCACCCGCGAAAACTGAAAATCCGCGAAGTAGCGGCGCCCCTTCAAAAATGCTTAAAAAAACATATACAGGTATACAGTATACCCCCCCTGTATACAGTACACCATTTAGAATACGGGTAGAGAGAGAGAGAGTGAAATTCATGTGATAACAAAAAAATACAAAACTAAAATATGTTGTATGTACACGGAATATGACTGCGGCGAAACCACTACGAACCATTCAGTATGATTGTATTAACCGCTCTCAACCACATGCAGCTATTTCGCTTTATTTTGCTTGTTAACACTACCGGTCACATATTGAAAATAAAAACAGTGAAAATGTGATATTTGAGAAGCGTTTTGGGAAACAACAGTTAAAAAAATGGTCTGTGTTCATTTTAATGAAAGTGAAAGAGCTACCTTCTGACAATAACAACATACTTTAGCTAGCGGCATCGAACGGCTTTTACAACAAATACACGAAACCACACACAATTAGCCGTGTTTAGGTAGTACAAACAACCGCTCGCTTTTGGTATAATAAAGTCAAACTTGAGATGAAATGTGACAAGAGAATATACTTACGTCGCGTCGCCCAGTTCCCTCCTTGATAAACTGAGCGCCACATAAGAAAGGGGTGAGGTGGGAGGAGTTGAAGGGAGCGGTGAGCGAAGCGGCAATGACTAAGCATTGTGTCAGGGCCTCCACCTCCCCTTCACAATAAGAGTGTCCACACCGTGTCCTCAGTTGACATAAGCTTGCGCTCAATGGCGTCAAGTCAATAAATGCTTTTATTGAGAGGGTAAGGTATATTTTTTTAGACCCGCGAAGCTCTGAACCCGCAAAAGTGTAACCGCGAACTAGCGAGGTTCCACTGTACTTGCATATGTCAACAACCGGAACAGGAGGAGAACCCCAATGCGTGACGTTTCTCACACAAGCTTTTATTTTACGGCAATGGGGCAGTCATGTACATTAACCCAAACGGCAGTGATTCGGCGATGGTTGGTGGAAGACGTAAGGCAGCAGTATGGCGTGGAAGGACAGGAAGCCAGAGGGATACCAATTGCCAATAAGCCTACATCGGATAAAAGCAACCCCTTAATACTGCTTTAAATTAGCCACATGCTAAAAGAAGTTCAAAATACTGAAAAAAAAAACTGTGTCCCCAAACATCAATAATTATTCATTCGTTTAGTCAATAAAGATTACTATACTGGTAAAAATGTTAAAATATAACATTTTGAAACTATTTACTGTACCCTCCAGCAGCGCTTCAAAGGCCAGCACTCATACACCATTGTTGTGTTTTGCAATCGTTTCCTCTTTAACGATATCATTGCTGCCACTGTCTTCCACTTCTCGTTCCCCTTATCACTGACTTTTTGGGACTCATTATTATGGGAAGAAAAAGGAAATAGAACCAACAAAATCACAATTAAATGAGATGTGGTCCCACTCAAATGCACCAATTGACTTAAACAAGAAGAAGAGATTAAGCAGAGTATTCTTAAAGAGTGCAATCCACACTTCGATTTTTGCCTCTTGCACAAACTGGACTGTGATGAGTGTTGAAAAAAGAAAGAATGAAACATCTAAAGTGTGGACGGGGACTTCAGTCTGGAATGACTACTTTAGAGTGCCTCGTTGTCACGGTGAAGAATAGCCCTAATATTTACATGGGTCAGACTTGTAAGTATGTATCTTACTTTGCACTGCAAACTATTTAAAAAAAAACAATGAAAATATATCCCAATCAATAGTTAATTTTGCTCATTTTTAGTATATTTTTTTATTTTACTATATTGTAGAATAAATGTTCTTGTAAAGTAAGAAAAGATATGTATATATTGTTCTGATGACTATCTTTCACGGGAATTTTTAAGTAAAATAAGAACTGCTGTCAGAGTTGTTCCACAGAGGAGAATATTTATTCCTCATGCCATGAGGCTCTTTAACTCTACCCGGGGGAGTAAAAGCCCACATTAAACCCCACCCCTACATTTGCATATGACCCTATTTTTATTACAGTGTGTATTTTCCGTAGCACTATTTAAATACTCCATAGCAAAACGTCATACTTTTGTATTCTATATCTTTATTCTATTATTTTATTTTTCAACACAAGGATGCTGCTGGAAGTGTGAATTTCCCTACGGGGATGAATAAAGTATCTATCTATCTATCTAAAACTTATCCCTAAAATGAGAAAATAAATCATTATTTTCTTCACCAAAATAAATCTAAAAAAAAATTAGAACGAGCAATGTCATTTAAGACTATTTTGTTCTCTAGAATGATTATCTATGGTGCCATTGGCTGTTAATTTGGCTCATTTTAAGTATTATGTTTTATTTTACTGTATTTAACAACTGTTTTTCTAGCAAGATAAGAAAATATATGTACACATTGTTGCTGTGCAGTTTGATAATTTTCTAGTAAAAATAAGAAAATGAACGCTTAAAATGAGCAAACATTTCCGATGTGGCATATGGCGAATTAGTTTGGTCATTTTTTTAAATTTTGTTTTTTTTTTCCACAAAACTTTCATAAACCAATTGGGCGCCGTGGCAACCGTGACACAAGTTAGCTATGCCATTAAGAAGAACAATGCCCTTTTTTAACTTTCTTTTTCACGAAGTAATTTTGTTGTTTTACAAAGAAAAAGTTGAAAATATTGTAAAATATTTAAATATACAGTACTTGCCAATGGGGCAAGAAATCTTGTATTTTTTATGTGTACATACAGAGACTGCCCTGCTTACGGACGACATTGGTTCTGGACGATCGTTACAAAGTTGAATTCGTTTTTAAGTTTCTTCAGTGTTATATTTTGTATGTTTGATGTTTATATAAGTATGTTCAAGGCTTGTATAAGTAACCTGTATTGTTTTGTACTAAAAAATAAACATTTCATAAAATAATATGCTCTATAAAGATAAATAATCAGAGTTTAGCTTAATCTTGGGAGATACGCTTCAAAAGGTCCTCCTCCGTGGTAGAGAGTGGCCGAAAAAACAGCGATCCAACCATATTCTCAACCACATCAAGCCTCCTTATTCCACTTTAATTTCAAAAGAAACGACTCGCCTCTTCTTTACACCATACACCAATTATATTGATTGGATGCACAAGATATTAAACAATTAAAATGTCGAAGTTCTTAGCGCGCTGGAGATGCAGTGTACAATTTTGCACACGAACTAGGAAAAGGAAGCGGATTTCTTCTTCTGGGTGGTAGCTGGGTGACCTCTCACAGCGCCACCACAGGCTGGTAGCGGTGGTAAGAAGCACTACAGCCATGTCCTGTACTCGGAAAAAGGTGCACACAATACAAAATTTAACTTACGGCAATATTTTACGACATCCCGAAAAAATGTTCGTATCTACCGTTTTAAGTCGAATGGTCGTAAGTAGGGGAGCGTCTGTATAACATTTTGACTTTTGAATGGGGCACAGTTTTAGCTGCAATCAGCAGACCTTCGCTTTCGGAAAATCACTCCAATTTTTCATTATTTTTGCCAATTTTACAAGGATATGGCATTCATCTTTAATTTGCAAGGAAGTCAGTTTAAGTCTAAAATGGATTGCGCCATGACTTAAATTTCCCTTTTTATGCAATTAAGTTGATTTATCTATTTTAAACTAGGGCTGCAACTAACAAATGATTTCAGAAATTTTTCGATAAATCGATGAATCGGATTTCTAATTTCCCTCATTTTTATTCAAATATTGAAGTTTTAGAGGGATAGACGAGTGCAAAAAAATATTCTATGATATAAAACAATAAAAAGAATTACAAGTGTGTGTCAATTAACCTGATAATAAAAAAATTACATAAAAATGTATACAATACACCTGCAAATATGTAAGATACAATAAAGAAAAAGCAATACATTTCAATTTTTGTAGATTTTTTTATCCACCAAAACAATTGTCAAAAATGTAAACAAACCCACTTTTCTAAATGTCAACAAACTTGTTTTGGGGGGGTTACATTTTGGAATATGATAAACATTGCCAATATGCAAATGATATATTTTCAAGAATTTGCCCCTTTGTAGAGTTTAACATGTCAATATTATTTTTCTTTTTTCAATATTTATTTTGTACTTATTTTCTGATTGCTTTTCTCTGTATATCCGTCTGTTTCCTTGAAAATTGTTAACTTTGTTTCATGATGAAACAGTCAAACACTACAAAGTTGAAACTTTCAGGTCAATTTTGTTTGTAAATGATCCAATGTTCAAAATGTAGTACAGTATATAAAATTCTTTAACATAGCTTTTTTATAAAAACTGTCTCGGCGCTCTCTGCTGGACTAAATCGGTACTACGATTCCTAGCGTCACCACAAGATGGTGTGCACTCTAATTTGCATCGATTCAACCTTCTTGGTGGCAAAAAAAATCACGTGATAAAACGAATCGAAGATCTAATTAGTTGCCAGTGCTTTTATTCATCAATTTTAATCGATTTTGTCGATTCGTCTTTGCAGAACTATTTTAAACACATTAAATTAAAAATTGTTCTGCTCAAAATCACCCCAAAACGTTTTTTAACACAGAGGTCCAATTTTTAAGGTTTTGAACTGATAAGTTTATAGTTTCGTAGACCCTCCAAATTAGGAGAGAAGACGTCAATGGAATTTATACTTGCAATGAGAACAGGAGAGGACTGTACAAAAAAACCCTCAAAATGCGAAATTTTAATCTGTTCAACCCACGGGTTGCATGCGGCCCTTTGGATGATGTATGTTAAAAAATCGAGTCTCTAGGTCATTTATATCAAAACCTTTTTTATTTATTTAAATGCAAACCAAATGCTCTCTTGCCGCTAGAGGGCAATGTTGAGTTTGTATAGCGTGGTGATTTGCTTAAGGTGTTAAACCCTTTTCACTCAATTGTCAAATAAACCAGTTAACACACCCAATGCCAAACATGAGAATATTTTCTACGCATCGTTTGTGAATATATGTGTTGTTAATAGAATTATAATATGTAGGATAGGTTAGCAATGCAGGCTGAATGATAAAGCATACTGGAAAATAAAGCAAACATTTTGGAGTTGAGCTTCTTAATCATCCGTGCCCACCTGAGAACATAGTCTGGATCCGGCCCCCGAGCCAAACTGAGTTTGACATGCCTGATCTATTGCATCCTATGCAATCTCCTTTGCAGGTGTCAAGTCAAGTCATGTTTTTTTGTGACACCCTTAATCACAAGGCGTCTTAAAGAGCTGCACAGACCACAGATTATTGCAAACTACAGACTATTATGACACCATCCCCTGATCTAAAACCTACATGAGGGCAACGAAAAACTCAAAACCTCAACACGAGGTAAATGAAACCTTGAGAAGGGACCGCATATGAGGTAATCCCTCTTCCAGGATGACCAGGCTGCAATGGATGTTCTTATAACAATTGATACACAGATATTGTCAACTGGAAATATCGGTCATTCATAGGCTATAGAATAGAAGTGAGTTTACAGAGTCTGGAATCCAATACCTCTACAATATTTGAAGAAAAAAGACCTATCCAATCTTTCTCAATAAATGTATTTGCAGAGTTCTACATGTTATATTTGATTTGATATTAGTTTAGAAAAAAGGCAATATCATCAAAATGATTTTAATATGTGCAGAATATAAATAAATTAAAAAAATATTACGATGTGTCCCTTTTTTAAAGCAATACGTTTGATAAAATGCGTTGAAAAAAAACCTCAAAATAAAATGGGACTACTTTTTTTGCAGTAAACTCAGTTAATATCTTGGTAAATATAATAAATACACAATTAAAAAAAATAGTATATCAAAATATTTCATGATTTAGACCTACAAGAAAAGAGACTGGGGAATGTAATTGCCTAAATAATGTGTCCAATATTAAAAACAGAAACGGGAAGAATAAACTTATCATGCACGGATTTTTGGGGGGAAATGTATGAGTAACTTCTTCCATCCATCCATTCATTATCTGCGCCGCTTATCCTCAGTAGGGTCGCGGGGGTGCTGGAGCACATCCCAGCTATGTTCGGGCAGTGGGCAGGGGACACCCTCAACTGGTTGCCAGCCAGTCGCAGGGCACACAGAGACAGACTAATTTGGACCTGACATGCATGTTTTGCATTTTGGAATGTGAGAGGAAACCGGAGTGCCCGGAGGAAACCCACACAAGCACGGGGAGAACATGCAAACTCCGCACAGGAAATTTCGATCTCATGACCTCAAAACTGTGGAGTGGACGCGCTAACCACTCAACCACCTTGCTGCGCAGTACCTTCTTGTTTAATACTAATCACCGTGTGATGCATCATGTCTGTGCACATTGCAGATTAAACATCGTATGACACAGTTTGAGTCCTCGTGATTCCTCTTCAGGGGTTTTTATACGCCGGGATTTTCAGCCTCTTTCATCAAGCACTGATTACATCGACAATCGCAGTCAAATCACTTTTGACCTTTGGAACTCGACCGGTCGTCGTTTTCACAATGCAGATATTCGCTTAATCTTTAGTGGGAGGCTCGGAAGCCTGGCTTTACGGGAATGTGCCGTAAACAGGCGTGGGGTTTCAGACTTATCTCCATGTAATACAAGGCGAAAATGTTTTTCCCCTTTTCTTGGATCCTCGAGGTCCTTCCACTTGAATCCAATCCAATTGACTGCTTTTTTCAAGGTGAGTTAGTCTGTAGGTAAATTATATCCTTCAATGTTTTGAGTCAAGTGTGTAAAAACTCATATTGGTGTGTGTTTTAAGGCGTTGTAGCTGCATGTGGAATATCAGTGCTGTGCAGTCTGATGAGAGTGTATTATTTCACTCAAATATGCAGGTGAGATTTTTGCTAGACTGAATCTACGTTAAAGTCCAAATGTGAGCTTTCATCTACCCACAGTACTATTTATTTTCTTTACTGGGCGGCGAGGCAGGAGAAAAGGAGTTTCTTAACTTCGCTTCCTTGTTTTCCACCAATCACTGGCCTGAATGGAAACCGAAACAAAATAGGAAAACAGGGCAATTTCAATCACTCTCAGGACTCCCAGTGTACATGATATGCAACTTTTGTGCTAATATTTAGCTACATTGACTGTAATCAATTCATGAAGCCGCTAGAGAGAAAGAGTCTAAAAACTTTTGGATTAGAATTGTCTCTATTGTCATTGATTTCAACGTTGAAAAACATTAGATTAGACATGGCACTCCAAGGTAAAACATGGAATAATGAGACTTAGAAGAGAAAAAGGACAAAAGACTATCGGGATGAATAGGCAACAATTAATCATACAACATAGTGCTTAGAAAAACTGGCCTAAGGTATAACAATAATATTCATAATAATACAACGAAGAATATGGAATTGTACTAGTAAAATGAAAATATGTGCAATAACATACAGCAGCCACATTTTTTTAAAAAGCAATATTATTCACAAGGTATATGTAATTACATATACATTTTTACAGTTTTGTGCAACAACAAAAGGAGTCAAGCCATATCAAGTCATGTTTATTTGGATAGCCCTGAATTTCAAGGAGTCTCAAAGGGCTGCACAAACGACAGATTATTGCAAACTACAGACTGTTATGACACCGTCCCCTGATCTAACACCTACACGAGGGCAAGGAAAACTCAAAAACGTCAACATGAGGAAAATGAAGAAACCTTAAGAAGGGACCGCGCATGTGGTAATCCCCCTTCCAGGATGACCAGACTCCAAAGGATGTTGCAAAGACAAATGATACACAGATATTTTAAACATGAAATATAGGTCATTCATAAGCTATAGAATAAAAGTGTGTTTTAAGCCAAGGAGGAAAAAAATAAAATTGTGGCAAGAAATGTTTTCATAGTGTGTTCGTTTAGGGTTGTGATAGCCCTGGAGAAGAAACTGTCTTCGAGCCTGTTTGTTCTTGCTTTGAGTGAACTGTAGCTCCTAACAGAGGAAAACAGGTCAAAGAGGTCTTATAATATTAATGTTAAAATAGGGGAAAGTCAATAAAGGCTGTATGCTAGAATAAAAAAAATTTGATTTGTTGGCACATGAACTTTTCCAATGTATTTTCCGGACTAAAAACCGCTCCGGATTAAAAGACTCACCAGCCCAAAAATGCAAAGCATATTTGTTAGTCGCACTGGAGTACAAGTCGCTCCCCCGGCCAGGCTATGAAAAAAACTGTGACTTATAGTCCAAAAAATATATTGTTTCTCGTATTTTACAGAATGGGGGGAAAGAAATAAAACCGGAACGATTTGGAAATTGAACCTAGTGGTGGATCACTCTATATTTTGACCCGAATTAAGTTTATTTTTACAATCCATACCAATCTTTGTCAATTTTCTCAGTGATTCTAAAACCGAGAGTGAAGAGAAAACACCGTCCTCTCAAATCCAGCTCCAAACCAATTGGCGGTCATCAGTCAAATTCTGGGTCTTGACCGGCCTCCTGTCTTTGGTTGGACCGCGAGTTTCTTCTCTGATCGTTCTGGAATTTTCCTTAAGAGCCGTCTCTGCTTGGATATCAGCGCGACTTGTGAGTGAATACAAAAAGAAACACGCTTTCCTCATGTGGCCTGGATTTGAACTTATTTTTCTCATCAGGATGCTGGTGGTAGAGGCCTGGGACTGATCCTCATCCAGAGCCACTTTTCCCTCGGTTGCGGCATCTCCTGTTCTTTAGACTTTCTCCATCAGGGAGCGCCGCACAGTTCCTTAAGCTTGTTCCTGGCTGCCGCCTTCAGTTGGGCTCTAGCGAGTTATTGCGGTTCTATGTGGAATCACGTGGGACGACTTTACCCGTTGCACAGCACTGAGCGATACTGTGGGAGATGCATCACTCTTTTGACCTCAGGACACACCCTGCTGGCTTTTGTGCAGAGCTCTGTCATCTTGGTCTTCGCCGTGGCGGGGTTGGCCTCCTTCGCCACGGTTTACGACCACTTCCTGTCCCAGAAGGATTCGCTCAAGTTTTGGACTCCCCTCACGCTTTGTTACACAATGCTGGTGTTCTATAACCAAGGTAGGAATCTACAAAAAAGATTAAATCTTAGAATTACAAATGTCTTCATAGTATTCCAGGATAAACACATCATAAAGACTTAAAAGTGAAAGAATGTCAGAATAAACTGGAACAAATATTTACAAGGTAACTGAGGAACTGAAGCAGGGGTGCTCAAAATAAGGATGGTATTTGACAACAAAACCAGGAACAAAATAAACAAACAAGAAGTCACAAAACAAATAACATGTCCAAACAAGAAACAAAACCCTGCCAATATCCAAACCAGAAACAAAAACCAAAATGCTAATGCAAGGAACAAAGTAACAAACAAATCAGGGGGAAAATAGAAGATAACATATATGTCAGTTACCTTAATGAGGCTCATGTTATATCAAATAAATTCAAAATTTCTTGCCTATGAGTATTTAAACAATAGCACATTTCTATTATGGTTAATGTATTTTTACTTTTTGTCCAAATCACTATTGTTTATCTTAATGAATTATATTTATTGAACGCCTAGGACATGCTAAATAATACACATTGTCCCTGTAACGACTTTAACCCACTAAATATTTTTCAGGGACCTGAAGCATTATACAAAAGAATACACTTGATAAATGGATAAATAAAAACAAACAAACAAAAATAAACAATAATTAATAATTAAAAATATTTAGTCAGACAAAAATATACACTCGCTTTTAATAAATGTGTTCAAGCAACTGTACTACTTGCAACTATAAAGGTATTTTTTCAATATACAGTAATCCCTCGCTGTAACGTGATTTACTTTTCACAGCTTGGCTACTTCACTGAATAGCGTCGTGCAACGGCACAGTAGTGAATTGTCAAAATAGGTAAATTAAAACTGTACAGTACTATTATTTGTTGAACAAATGCTTGAGCCTGTAAAAGGGGGTTTGTATTTTGGTTTCGGTGTTTAATCGAGGATTTAATTTTTTAATAATCATAAAATGTAAAAATAATAATAAAAATGTATAAAAAAATACAGTTTATACTTTACAGATTTTACCATTTGGTGGTTCTTTTTGTAATTTAATCGAGGGATTAAAAACAAGGGATCACTGTACTGTAAATGCTTTTATTTAAGTACATTTACAAACTAACCTTTTCCACTCTTAAAAGAGTTGGGTCAAAAAATAATCCAAATTGAGAGTGGAAAAATCCACTACTCAGGTTATTACTCTTTTTGTTAAAAATAAACATCCCAATAACTGCTTTATTTTATGTAAACGAACTCTGGAGATATGATTCTTTATTTTAAATACCATCTCGTTTAAGAGTGTGAACAATCTTTCAAAATACTAGTTTATTCAGAACAAATTGATTCAAGTACTGCATCTGTTTATATCTAACCCCATTTTGATATACGGTCTTTTGGGAGTGTTTAATGTCTAAATCCCCAAATGAAACAAGCAAGAAATAAACAGAATAGAATAAAATTGTAGTGAACATTGTTTGGAAGGAGTTTGGGTATGACACTCCCGGCTAAACACGTAATAATGACTTACATTAAAAAAATAATATAATAAAATGTCAGCATCAATAGGCAAAAATATTTACTTAAAGCCCAAGTTACAATAATAAAATAGTGCATCGTGACAATAGTGCAATCAAAACTGGTGTAATAACACTAGCAGCAACAAAAATTCCCAAGTAAGCTGGAAGATATATATATTTTTAGTTTTGCACACTTGTTTAGGGTGGTGATAGCCCTGGGGAAAGAAATGATTTGCGTATATTTGGTCAAGAGATGTTTATTTGTGATGCCCTTAATCACAAGTCTCGAAGGGCTTAACAGACCACCGTAAACAGACTATTATTACACCATCCCCTGATCTAGAACCTACATGAGGGCAAGGAAAAGCTCAAAAACCTCAACCTGAGTAGAATGAAACCTTGAGAAGCGGCCGCACGAGAGGTAATCCCCCTTCCAGGATGACCATGCTGCAATGTATGTTGCAAAAACAAACGATAAAATTCAAGATAAAATCTAAAATAATGTAAGTAATTAAAATAATGAATGAAATAAAAAGGATGATCGAGTATGTAATCGATTCAGCATTAATAACGACAGTAAATTGTATTTGCGGCTCTCGAAGAAAATCGTTCAGCTTGACATAAAAGATAAACACATTTAATACATGACGTGAATGTCTGAATTTGTGTTTGCTTTGATTCTTCTCAGAGGATCAAAAGCGCCAGTTAGGGGCCGAGACCCTATTGCACACGGCGGTGTTGCGTTTGGGGGCCCTCCTGGTGCTGATGCTAACCATGGGGAATTGGTCCGACGTCCTCCACGTCCTCGTCGGTTTCATCGGGGAAGCCGTCTGCCTCTTCTTCTCTCGAGATCTCTTACGCCTTGCCTTAAAGGTCTGTAAAAGAACAACCTACAGTATCCATCCATTACTTTGACTTTAACATGGCGCATATGCGCTGCTATGTTTTGAATAAAAGCATCAAAAGATTATTATGAAAGAAATGAATAATAAATAATGCAAATGAGAATGGATTCAACGGGACATACTAGTAGTAGCACTTTGGTCCGTTAGTTTTACTGTACATATTTGCAGGTGTAAAGCATACATTTTTATGTATTTTTGTTTATTGTTAAACTATTTGACAAACAATTAGATTTTTTTCATAGTTTTACATGATAGAATATTCATTTGTTTCCAAATTTTGAATAGCTGGAAGCTGAAAATGTCTTTTTTTACAAATCAGACTCATTGATAAATCGAAAAAAAATAATCGACCGATTTATCGATTATTAAAATAATCGTTGGGTGCAGCCTTAATGAATACCTAGCCCTACTATTATCAATAATATTCTTTAGGGGGGGATAAGCCTCCCTGTAGTCCCTTTCCTTACTTGGTTGGTCTGTGCCTATTCATATATTTATATTGTCAGGACCAGAACAGAGACAGGACCCACTTGGGTATGTTTCTCGCAGTTTTATTGGGAAGAAGGGAAAGGATTGCACACACGATCCGGTGAGCGCTGGTCACGGGGAGCAGGTCGCTCTGAACGCGGAAGTGGCACATCTGTGCCGAGCGATGGAAAAACAGGTCAGTAGTCGGGACAGGAGAGCAAAAAAGCGTGGTGGAGATCAGGAACGAGTCGAAAGCCAGGAGAGGAGAGTAGACGTGGTCAAGATCAAAAAAAGGGTCGAATCCGGCTAACAGACGTGAGCCAAAACAGGAGTGAGTCAGGGTCGAAAATCTTGCCTAGAGTTAACTGAGGTTTGCTGACGGACTGACAACAGGTGCCAGATAGACGAGGGTTTAAATAGTGACAGGGAGTCCGAGGCAGTTGCACCAAAGGAGAGGGGAACAGGTGCCCCGCATAAGTAATCATGACATATATTTTATTTATATTAGTATTCATTTCTTTTTTATTGCATTCAAACCATTGATTGTGTATGTGTATATGGTGTTTCGAGTTGTTAGGTGGGAGTGAATGTGTTTGTACAGCAAAGTAAGTAGATATGTATTGCCTGAGAAGTGTTCCACAAATACATTTGATGTCATTTGTTTTTATTTAAAGTTGAAAAAATATACTGCTAATATGGACATGTCATTCTATTATAGGAGGAAGAGGACACCAACACGACCAAATATGGACAAAACTCCAGTTCCGGAAAAATGGAACATACGAGTAACACAACATCGAAAAGCAGCTCAACACATAAATGATTTTCTAATGTTTACTTTATAATAAAAGATTTTGTGACCTATTGATTGTTTCGAACATAAATGTTTTCATTTTTTACCAGAGAAAAGTCCCCTTACCATTGATACTCAGGCTGGTTGTTTTGTAAAATGATGCTCAAGAAAACCATCCATACTTTGGTTTTAGTGTGTAAATTATATTCTGTCAATGAGTGGGGGGCCCTGCATTTCACATCTAGTCCTTCAGCTCCAGTCTGAATTAGAGACGTGGCGTTGCCAACCGTAGTCCGCAACGCCGGCTCCCCGAGCGACACATAAAGCCTGTCTCTTGAAATGAAATCTAAGTCAAAGAAGACTGTATAAACAGAGACCAAGATGAACAATGACAGGTGGACATTAACAAAAAGAAGTCAGCAAGTGAGAAGCTCAGACCCACCCGATTGTAATGATTGATATTTTAGGCCCAACTGAAGTTTGTATCTGGTCAGGCTTGGTCTCTTGGATTGCAGGTTCGATTCTCAGCTCCCCTGAGTTGAATGTGGAAGTGTTGAACCCCTAATGCCCATGATAGGCAGCTAGGCGCCTCGCATGGCTGCCCCTGGCTATGGGTTTTTGAGTGTGTGTGTGAATGGGTAAGAGTAAAGCACATTGTAAAGCGCTTAGAGAGGTCTTCAGTGACTTGAAAAGCGCTATATAAACACAGACCGTTTACCATTTCTTACCTCTGAAAGTGTCAGACAAAACCTTTTCCGCTTGCGAAAGGCTTGCTCATTTCAGAGTTGTCCAAGTTTTTGCTACTAAATCAACACAACAATATATTTCCGTGTGCAGCTCGGTCTTTTTAAGTTTAATGGCTTTTGGTGCTATTGGTTTGGCAGATTACCGCTCCCTAGCCAGCCATAGTTTGTAAAAACGGTGATGTTTCCCAAGGCTTGCAAGCAGGTGCTTAGAAAACCAACTCGGAATCTGATTGACTAAATCAACACCTTTAACACGGATGTTACAGTACAAGGTCTTCAAGATTGATTGTGAAGGCCTCTGGGTAGATTTCTGAACCTAGCAACAACTAATGTCTGAAATGGGATTGGTTCATTTCTTAAATATGAACACACACATCTGGACACGGCGCAACCAGGGAAAAGCAATGAAAGGAAGCTGACAGACAAGTTGGGATTGTTTAATAAGTATTCATGGACAAAATATAAAAAAGAATTTCCCCTATGTTCCAGTCCAGAGCCTTTGCTCTGAAAACGCTGGTCTACTCGTGATCCCAAGAGCTAAGAAGAGATTCGCAGGTTAGAGAGCATTCTCAATTCGGGTCATGGTGCTGTAGAATGCTCTCCCCACTGAGATTCGATCTGCAACCTTAGTGGAACTGTTTAAATCTATGATTAAAACACACTTATATTCTGTAGCTTATGAATGACCTATATTTCATATTGACAATAGCTGTGTATTATCTGTTATTGCAACATCCATTGCAACCTAGTCATCCTGGAAGGGGGATTACCTCATGTCCGTCTTCTTCTCAAGGTTTCTTCATTTTCCTTATGTTGAGGTCTTTGAGTTTCTCCTTGCCCTCGTGCAGGTTTTAGATCACAGGACAGTGTAATGATAGTCTGTGTCTTGCAATAGTCTGTGGTGTGTGGAGCACTTTAAGACTCCTTGTGATTAAGGGCTATACAAACAAACATGACTTGACTTGACATAACATTATTCAGATATAGGCCGGCGAAGAAGGCCTTGCAGGCCCTGACGGCCCACCACTGTGTAGGAAGAGTAGAAGGAAGTACAAAATAAGTGATGCAAATAAATAGTTGAATTTTGCCAGGAATCCTTAGGAGTGCCAAATGACAGACTTTGCTTCTCGGCAATGGAAACTTTATCAAGATTTTATGACACTAGCGATCATAAAAACATGTTTCGTGTAGATTGTGCAAGCCTGGCCTGGCTTTCTCATTGCAGTACCAGTATCTAAGATAAGCAGTTCTTACGTAGTAAGTTTACCTTTTGCGGTCATAGCGGAAGTGATGTTGCGATCTGGAGAGAGAAAAGGCAGAGTGTAGATGAACAAAAGTACAGGTGGGTAAGCAAGGAGTGGCTTTTCTGACGATAAAATTGCTTTCTGCATAGTTAAGTCCGACAAAGAAGATCCGAGTGACGCAGTATTGGTGAGAAGTAGACGAATACTTCAGGTAAGTGGCCTTTACTGTAATTTTTTCAAAATACATTATATAAATCAAGTTAATACCAAAAGTGAAAATATAGGGAAATAACAACAACGATTCTTTGAATTATTATTGTTTTACTGTATTGTGGAATCTTTCTTAAGTGCAAATGGAAACTCCATTCAAACAGCAGTTAAAGGGACAGTGTGTATTATTTAGTGCTTCCCAGTGTTAAACCAATCTCTATTTATTTAAAAAAACAATATTGATTCGAATAATAAGCAAAAGTACACAAACTATTATCTAAACTTGCATTTTTATATACACTTAGGTCAAGAAAATTTCATTTATTTTAAATAACATAATGAAGCTGACACGATTGTCCCTTATCTTGCTGCTACAGGTTCTGCAAAAAACCTTGTAAAAGGCTGGGCAAAAATACTGGTAGAAAAATTATGCGATTTGGTCACTTTGAGTCTCCATAGTTTCTTCCTTGTGCTTCGTAGCACTCATCATCGGTTGAACTACTCAATACAGCGAAATCAAGTGGTCAAATATTACACAGTGTCCTTTTAGGCAATATTCATCTTTATTCGAAACGTACTTTATATTTATACATAATTCAAAATCACGCTTGTTTGTGGACAGGCTAACCAGCTAGCATGTGCTAAAAATGTTTAAAATATTTTGTCATGATTACCGATGTGAATCACCTGTGCCTGCTCATTTGGCGCCAACTGCCGCGAGTTCTGATTGGCTCCCTGTCAGTATTTGAACCGAGTCCTGTCAATCGCCTGTTGTCAGTCCGTCTACGAATCTCCGTGTATACAAGGCAAGCCTTTTTTCGACACTGACCCCCGCCTGTCCCATTTTTGCTCCTGTTTGTCTCCGGCTACAACCCGTTTTGATACCGATCGCATCTGCTCTCCCGTCCCGGCTTACGACCCCTTTTTGTTCCCGACTACGTCTACTCTCCCGTTCTGGGCTATGACTCGTTTCCGACTCCGACCACGTCTTGCTTTCCCATTCCCGGCTACCAACTAGTTTTCCGCCCCTGACACCACCATCGTTCGCTACGGAAGATCCACTTCCTTGTTCGGATCACAATCCGAGTTCGAGAGCGAACACCGGATCATGGGCGCAGCCCTTGCTCTCTCTTTCAGTAAAACTTGTGGAAGACATTTTCACTTAAACTAAAAAATGTAATAAAATAAAAACAACAATATGTAAAGTAAGCAAAATTGTCTGCCCCAAAAAGAATCAGAGAAGGGGTTGTAGCTGTGGCTTTTCTTTATGTGACAAAAGAAAATAAATAAGGCTATAACTACTTTAAAAAAAGGACAAACGCCAGCTAGCATGAAAAGCTAAAGGGTCTTATTAGCTATGTACATCCTTCTAACATTATTCTTAAGTGCCTTTCAGAGTTCATTTCCACTTTTGCCTAGTACATGTACTCGTATATAGAACAGAAAATCATTGCAGAAGAAAGGAGTCACTCTGAACCACGTATTTTCTCCACAGCATGGCCTCGAAAGATTCAAGCAAAAAAGTGTCTTCTATCTCCATTACCCTGACAACTCCTCAGCAAAATAAGGCCAAGCCGCCCGTTGGCAAAAAAAAGGGCTGGGTGCATGCTGGGCCTTCCCCCAAAAAGTCTGTAAGCCAAGAGTTTTCACCTACGCCCTTGAACCCTGGGAAACGTTCATCCATCCATTCTGGAATATCGGAGGAAAATGACAACTGGGATGTTACAGGTATTTACAAAGAAGTTTTGTTTTATATACTTTTTTTTTTTTTAGAAATGGGTGAATATTAACACAAGGGGTCAGCGTCACGTTGATACAATGTGTTATTTTAAATGGATATTGTGTATAGTTGTTTGAATAATAAACAAAATGTTGATTTGAACAATAATGTTATGTTTGGCTGGAAAGGATCCTAATGCGGACACACTTGTCAGATTTACAGTCTTTGATGAGGATAAGGGAAGTAACAAAAGGACCGCATCGGCTCCACCCCGTGGGGTATGTTGCTGGAGGTTGGTGGAAAGTGACAACAGATGTGGGGGTTCCAGTCAGAATGCGAGCTCCCGCTTTTGCTCTCATTGGTAGTTGTCCGACCGGATGTTTTGAACAGTCATGTCGTTCAGATTCTCCGACTATGTTCCCATCACCAACGTGTCGTGGATTGAGTCATTTAGCCCTCTACAAAACGTGCATTGTAGCACATGCTCTCTGCTGCTGGAATATTGAATTCTACTGCGTAGTCAGCTGGGGGCGTGTCTTCCTTAGCGTATAAAGAAGAGCTTGTCTCCAGTACACCCGGCGTGATCGGGCCAATGGAAGACTTGCTAAAACTGTGACTGGAGCCGGAGTCCGCGTGCGCCTGCTGAGGCCATTCTGTCCTGATTGTTCAGTTAGATTTGAGTAGAGAGGATCTTTTTTTTCTGTTCTCTTTTTCTTTGCTTTTTCTTTCTTTGTTTCTTTTTTTCCTTTCTTTGCAAAGCGCTGGGCAAACAAATGCTGCAGTTTGGACCCTTTGAGTCTCCACAGTTTATATTCTTCCTTGTGGTTTTTATCACTTGTTTTCAGTAGCACAACTCAATACAGAACCATCTATTAGTCAAATATTCCATATTAAGGTCTCTATTTCGACAGGAATTATTGAAAGCATTTTCATGATGTTACGGTTACGATATATGGGTATTAGGCTTGTCCGTACGTAAGATTTAGCATTAGAAAGTACAGTGGTACCTCGGTTAACGACCCACGTATCTTACGAATGTTTTCAGTCTCCTAAATTTGCGGCTGTCCGAAAGGGGAGAGACAAATGGCTTCCGCTTATAATCGTAACAAAGTAAAAATATTATCGCAAAATATGAAAGTGGGGGTCAAGTTGCAGATTTGGCGAGGGAATACGGGCGAAGAATATCCACAATTTACACCGTCTTAAGACAAAAAGAGACCCTTGTGGCGACGGGTATCACTGTTTCATTAAGCCAGAGGATGGCAATAAATGAAGAAATGCTTGTTACGATTTAGATACAAGCTGCTGCGTTAATTGCACTTTGACCATGACAATAAACCAGAGCTGTTGGCGGGCAGAAATTAAGGAAGATTCGCCTGCTGGAAAAAACTGCAGGCTGTTATCACAAAAAGACGTTCCAAAAAAGCCAAAATGGGACGGTCAATAGGGATGATTGATAAAAACTGTCTGAAATATTTTTAAAACAACAAAGAACTAGACAAAAACTACCAAACCGACACTGTGTGTGGAAGAGTGCTAATTGGATAAAATATAACTGACTTTCGCATTTTAGAATTTTCATTTGTTCGTTGTTCTTGTTGTTTTGTAAACTGTTCTTGGCTATTAAAGCCTTGTACTATACAGTACGACATCTTTTCTTGTTTTATTGCAAGGTGGTATATTTACCAACATTGACTGAACATTAAGTCAAGTCAAGTCATGTTTATTTGTGACGCCCTTAATCACAAAGAGTCTCAAAGGGCTCCACAGACCACAGATGATTGGAAACCACATACTATTATGACACCATTCCCTGATCTAAAACCTACATGAGGGCAAGGAAACAACAAAAACCTCCACATGAGGAAAATGAAGAAACCTTAAGAAGTGTCCGCACATAAAGTAATCCCACTTCCAGGATTACCAGGGTGCAACGCATGTTGCGATATCAAATAATACACAGATGTTGTCAACAGGAAATAAAGGGGATTCATAAGCTATAGAATAGTAGTGTGTTTTAAGCCTAGATTTACACAGTTCCACTGAAGTTGCAGATCGAGTCTCAGGGGGCAGAGCATTCCACAGCACCGAGGCCCGGATGGAGAACGCTCTCGAACCTGCGGATCTCTTCTTGGCTCTTGGGATCACTAGTAGACCAGCGTTTTCAGAGCGAAGGCTCCGGACCCGAACATAGGGGGAAATTAAATCTGAAAGATATGAGTGAGCAAGTCCATGCATTACCAACAGAACCTTAAAATCACATCTTAAGCTAACAGGGAGTCGATGCAGGTTAGCTAAACTCGGGGTAATGTGATCAAACATTTTTGTCTTAATTAAAAGCCTCGCTGCAGCATTTTGTACCAGCTGAAGGCTCTTGATTTTGGACTTGTGGAGACCGGAGAGTAGTGTATTACGGTAATCGAGACGGTACGTAACAAACGCATGAATTATAATCCCCGCATCCGACTGAGACAGCATAGGGCGAATTTTAGCAATGTTGCGAAGATGGAAAAAAGCTGTTCTAGAAAGATTCTTAACGTGTGTTTGAAAGGAAAGATTGGGGTCAAATGTGACACCTAAATTTTGGACTGTGTCACTCTGGGTGATATTACATTTGTCAATGTTCAGAGCAATTTTTGAGAACAACTCACGGCATTTAGATGGACCGAAAATTGACAATTCCGTCTTTTCAGAGTTGAGGCACAAGACATTAAATGACATCCATCTTTTTATCTCAGTGAGTCAGGCCTTCAAATTTCCAAAGTTTAGTGTGGCAGATCCTTCCATCGGAAGATATAGTTGATATAGTTTATCTGCGTAGCAATGGATACTGATATTATACTTGCGAATAATATCACCTAATGGAAGTACAGTGCATCCGGAAAGTATTTACAGCACTTCACTTTTTCCACATTTTGTTATAATACAGCCTCATTCCAAATTGTATTAATTTAATCTCTTATCTCAAAATTCTACACAAAATACTCCATTATGACAATGTGAAAAAGATTTATTTTTTTTTAACTTTTTTTGAATTACAGGGCAGTTACAGTTGATTTAACGGGGGTTTGGTTACATTAGATGACTTTAGAACGGAATAATCTTGTTTTAATTCATTTCAATGGGAAAACTGTTTCATTATACAATGTCATTGCTGGAACCAATTACATTTGTAAAGTGAGGTACCACTGTATATCCGATTGATTAATTTATTGTTTTTCAGGTTCAATAGATGTATTCTCACCACCTCCACTTCCTCCTCCTTCTGTGCAACATTCCTTCCCACCAGCTCCATTGCCCTCACCACCAGCACCTCCACCTGCCCAGGAACCCGTCTCAACCCTTCCAAATTGTCCCCAATCTCCACCTTCACACAAAGAGGTAAACGTTTCAGCGTATGTTTGATGGGCTTACCTTTCCCTTTGCAAATAAAGAACATTCCTCCGAAACAAGCGTGTCTAGATTCGATGGGATATGGCCTGTGCCATCAATAGTACGATGACGTGGCGCTTGTTCAAATATGAGAACCTCTTTCAACATGTTGCAACACTGTCCTGAGTTTTATAATAAATGTAATATCAAGTACTTGTACTCTGTGAAAGGTTCAGTTACAAAACAAGAGAAACTAACCAATTTCAAACCTTATTGTTTCACATATTTTTCTGAATGTAAAAATCCTTAAACAAATGATGGATTTTCACCTAATCATGTTCCATAACTGATAATTATGTTCATTTTAAATATTGCTTTTCTTATTTTACTCAAGTTTGAAATATTGTACTACTAATTGTTTAACAGCGGATTATTATTTTACTAAAAAATGAGATTAAAATATAATAAATGAGGATACAAAATAAATATAGGTAGAATGAAAAGATTATGAAATGAACATATTGAATAAAATAAACCTGCTAACATAAATATATTTATTTACCATATGTAGGAATTTTTCCAGCTTTAATTTTGAAAATCGTTACGAATTTGCCTCTAGGCGTTGCTGGTGCTCCACCATAAATCTTTATTTTCTCTGAAGGATGCTAGAATATCCTAAACTGATAAAGATGTTTATTATGTTATTACTTTAGGTTCTTTGACTTCTGATATGAATTACTAATCCAAAGAAAATTGATTCAATGAACCAGGCCAATTGAAATGGGACACACAGTTTATTAACAGAGAGTTAATCATAAGAAAAGAAAAAGGGGAGCGGGAGGCGCCGGAGGTTATAGGAGTTTTCGACCGCTGTCTTGAAGTAACAAGCACAAAAAGAAAGTTTCCGCTATAATGTTAGTCGATTTGGGGAGATTCCCTTGTACAGGGGCGGCAGTAACTCCTGAGGTAGAGCGATCGTTTTAGGATGAAGGGATCCCAGTTCGAATCCCGGCTTGTCCGTGTTACATGCCGAAGTGTCCTTGGGTAAGACACTGAACCCCCAATACCCCCAATAAGCAGGTTAGCGCCTTACATGGCTGCACAGATCACGGCCGCTATTGGGAAATGTGAAGCACAATGTAAAGCGCTTTGGGAAGTCATTGACTTGAAAAGCGCTATATAAATGCAGATCATTTCATTTCATTTCATACAGAAAGAAACGCTCATTCCGAAGAACCAGCAAACATGGTGTTAAATCTGAAACCGTCCTCTTACTTGTTGTTGGGGAGAGATTTGGTCTCGTGCTCAGTATGGTCTCAGTGTGTGACCTACGTGTTGAACTCAAGGACGCAGGGCAGGCCCGCATGGCAGCTTGGTGCGGCTGCCATGCGTGCAGTAGAATAGCAGACGAGTTATTGATCAGCTTCTCTTTTTATATGGACCAGGGACGCTTGACCAGATCATACCTCTATGGACGTAGTCTTAGATATCTAATACACTCAGTACCATATCATGCCTCTATGGGCGTGGTCTTATATACCTGATACACTCAGAATTGGGTGACGTTGTTTGAAATTGTTAAACTTGTTAGAAAGTCAAGGAAGTGAGAAATTTGCGTAATGTTCTATACCTGAGAATGCCCCTACAATCGACAATTTTGTACGATGAGAATATAATTTTATCAATACATTGAAGTTTCTGCAGAGTATTTTAGAAAAAAAACATACAATTTGCAATATTAAATATTGTGGGTTGTTAGTTTCATTTTTATAATAAATACGCAATGTATGTGCTTTGTTTAAAGGCGATCAAACCAGCACCATCTAGTGGGACAAATAGTATTCAAGAGGAGAATCATACCCCGAGCAGAGGTGAAACATTTCTCTCTCTCCCTCTCTCTCTCTCTCTCTCTCTCTCTCTCTCTCTTTTTTTCTCTCTCTCTCTCTCTCTCTCTCTTTTTTTTCTCTCTCTCTCTCTCTCTCTCTCTCTCTCTCTCTCTCTCTCTCTCTCTCTCTCTCTCTCTCTCTCTCTCTCTCTCTCTCTCTCTCTCTCTCTCTCTGTGTGAGAGAAATATGTAACATTGTATTAATTTTGCATGCATTGCAGGATTGTGCGGTCTCTGCCAAAAGCCCGTGCCTTTTTTTGGACAGTTTATAACCGCCATGGAGAAGGTTTACCATAGCAACTGCTTCAGATGCAGGACTTGCGGTTGCCCTCTTTCCGGAAAATCGTTCTACAAAAAAGAGGAAGAGCCCGAATGTGAAGCATGTTTTGAGGTATAGATGCTAAAACACAATGGTGGGCAATGTATTTCACACCTAGGCTTTCAGTAGGCTGAATCAATCCAACCCTCAATAACTATTTTACGGCTATAAAACATTTACTACAGCTATGACACATATAAATAAGAAAAGCAACAATAATAACCTAAATTGCAATATTGTTGAGAAATATAGTAAAGTCAAGTCAATTCATGTTTATTTGTATAGCCCTTAATCACAAGGAGTCTTAAAGGGCACCATCCCCTGATCTCCAACCTACATGAGGGCAAGGAAAAACTCAAAAACCTCTACATTAGAAAACTGAAGAACCTTGAGAAGGGATCAGGCTGAACCTGATGTGGCATTAACAAACTATACACATATATTGTCAGTACGAAATATAAGTCATTCATAAGCTATAGAATAGAAGTGTGTTTTAAGCCTAGATTGAAACAGCTCCACTGAGGATGCAGATGCAATCTCAGGGGGCAGAGCATTCCACAACATCAGAGCCTGAATGGAGAATGCTCTCAAACCTGCGGCTCTCTTCTTGGCTCTTGGAATCACTAGTAGACCAGCATTTTCAGAGCGAAGGCTGCGGACCGGAACATAGGGGGAAATTAAATCTGAAAGATATGAGGGAGCAAGTCCAGGCATGATTTTGTATAACAGCAACAGAAACTTAAAATCATATTTTAAGCTAACAGGGAGCCGATGCAAGTTTAGCTAAAATCGGGGTAATGTGGTCAAACTTTGTTGTCTCAGTTAAAAGGCTCGCTGCGGCATTTTGTACCAGCTGCAGGCTCTTGATTTTGGACTAGGGGAGAGCATAGGGCGAATTTTCACAATTTACTCACCAAATGCACTTTTTATTTCAATGACTTTGCCATACAGATTGTCTCTGCGTCTCAGTTCCATCAAAAAGTTCTTTTCCATCGCCGTCAAAGCTCATGCTGAAAGTCGAGCCTGTAGGATTTTTTTTCACTTCTTCGTTGGCATACTTCCGTTATCTCCCCCTAGTCAATCATAGTTTGTAAAACTGCTAGTGTTGCTAGTGCCTTTTAGAATGCCCAGGCACCACCTACTTGATATCTGATTGGCTAAACCAACAGCTATATCGACACTGATGATATGACTCAGGGCCTGCAGAAGTGATTGTGAAGGCCTCTGATCAGATTTCTGAGCCTGGCAAAGTGTAATGGCTGAAATGTGATAACGACAATTTCAATATTAAAAATGGCAGATTGTTCATTTCTACAATGAATACACAGTATGTGCTTTGTTTTAAGGCGATCAAACCAGCACCATCTTGTGGGACAAGTGGGATTCAAGAGGAGAATCATAGCCCAAGCAGAGGTGCTTCATTTTTCTCTTGTCTGCTTTGATATCTGAGGCATTAATGATGCATGTATCATGTCATATCTTACTTTTTTTGCACAAAACGCAGGATTGTGCGGTCTCTGCCAGAAGCCCGTGCTTTTTTCGGAACATTCTACAAACGCCATGGAGAAGGTTTACCATAGAAACTGCTTCAAATGCAGGACTTGCGGTTGCCCTCTTTCCGGAAAATTATTCTACAAAAAAGAGGAAGAGCCCGAATGTGAAGCATGCTTTGAGGTATGGATTAGGGTTGGGCGATACTGGGAATTTTTGTATCCATCCATCCAAATAGACACACGGTAGTATCGATCGATACTGATTTGATACTTCTACTTTTTGCTAATTATTGAATAATCGCTCAGTTAGTTTATAATTACGATAAGCACTGCGTAAATATTTAGGTACTAAAATGATTTCTTTTTTTAATGAAATAACTAGAATTTAATCTTTATCAGTAACAAATAGAAATATTTCTATAAGCACTGTTTCAGATCAAAAGCCAACAGAGTCAAAAAAGTGTATGACAAAGTCAACTAAAGAACTAAAATACCTTCCATTGCAGAACATTTTCAAAATAAAGTCAGAAAATGTCTTTTATTGGCTCTGTTGCCCTAATGTTCATGGATTTACAGGGTTTGTTTTCGACAACAGTGAGATATTTAACATTTTTGGGTACAGCTCGTCGCTCCTTGCATGATGGGCTTTCTTCATGTGTTTATGTCAATTTCTGGAGTTGGCACAGTAGTAGACTACTTTACCAAACAAATAAGACCTGGCAGTCATTTTCTATAGTTGAAAAAAGTCCTCACGGCATTTGTGGCTCCCGTAAACCAGCTTGGTGGACATAGGGTTTGCCCCCCGCTCTGAGACTGGGAGGTCCCAGGTTCGAGCCTTGGCCAAGTCATACCTAAGACTTACATCATTGGTAGCCATTGCCTCCTAGCTTGGCGCTTGGGATTAGGGGTTGGAATTGTGGGGTTTGGTCACCTAATTACTAATTTTAAAAAATCGTCAGATAAGAATTACGCTTCCTGTTTGCACCTTTCATTTTTGGCTACTGATGGGGGTGGTAGCATATATTTGGCCCTCTACTCTGCCTGCAGGCTGGATGCAGCGCAGCAGCGGGCCAGGTAGTGAGAGTTGCTAAAAGTTTCATAAGGCATGAACTTAAAATATGTTCGACGGCGCTGCGTGAGAGGGAGAAGGGCTGCACTATCTACGCTTTAAGGAAATTTTTGGAGGAGTGAACTATCCATTCCAGTACAATAATATCGATCCGATCCAAGTACTTGCTTAAATATCCTTTCTTAAACTTTGCAAATAGGCCTCAAGTGTCATTCCAATTACATTCTCCTGGTTGAAGTCCGGAGAACTCCAACTTCCCACTATTCTGGAAAGCACCCTCAGTATCAATAATATCAACATTTGGATCGATCCGCCCACCATTAGTATGGATGCTGAAACATCATCAAAGTGGCTTGGGGCTCAGCTAAGGACCAATTACGGCTTTCTAAAGCAGAGCTAGGATTGGTCCTTACCTCAGGCCTGACCTACTGTGACGTCATCGTCACTCTAAAGGTTTTTTTTTTTTTTTTTTTTTTTTTATAGTCCACATTTTCATTTATTTAGCCGAATCAAAGAGTTGAACACACCGGATCTTTCTTCCTTGCCAATTACAATCGTGTGTAGAAAAAGAGCGACGGGGGCTCCCGGGTTGCCCACTTTTATAACACATGGCGATGAAATGTTCACGCCCCATGACCAAGCCTCTGGCTGATTGGTCCGCGCCGTCGTCGATGCAAATTTCCCAATAGTCCTTTGAAGTTTGGGAGAAGGGTGACTCTAAAGGTGGGCAAACTACGGCCCGTGGGCCACGAGGAGCTCGTGAGGCTATTGAATCCATCCCGCCAAATGTGAAAAATATAATAATAATATTTATTAAATGTTAAAGAAGAAAAAAGTACTACGAATGAAAATGTAATTATTTGGTGTCTCTCTTGTCCCCAGTGTCCCCAACATTCAAATAAATGGCTTCATTGTATTTCAGCAAAATTTTCGAATTTCTTTGTATTCAGATGTAGTCTTTTTAGAAGAAACCAGCACATTAAAGACATTTTCAGTCCGGTTATAGAATCTACCACAGTACAGAGAGAGCCCTTTTAATATTTTAAATGATATCGGCCAAAATATGAATGAATGAATGAAAGGGAGTTTGAAGAAGTATCTGCAATATGTTTTTTAAGGAAAAAGAAAGGAATGTTATTTATATTTTTCTTTACTCGCTATTTTTTAATCAAGCGGCAGAAGACCTATATGATCTATTAAGATTATTCATGTATTAATTAGAGAAATTCAACAGGGAAAAACACACTTGCTGATATTGGATTGTGGACTGTATTGGTGAATCTATCTATCTATCTATCTCTCTCGCTCTCTCTCTCTCTCTCTCTCTCTCTCTCTCTCTCTCTCTCTCTCTCTCTCTCTCTCTCTCTCTCTCTCTCTCTCTCTATCTATCTATCTCTCTATCTATCTATCTATCTATCTATCTATCTATCTATCTATCTATCTATCTACCTACCCTGGTCATATCCCTCGAGAGGGGTGACTGACAGCAGCAAGACAAACGCACACAAAAACTAAGAAATAAAAGAAAAATTTTCCAAAAACACAAAAATATTGACCATGGCCAACCCAATTGCCCAAACGCCCAAACAAGTTAGGCACCTCGGCACCCAAGTTGGTCATGCTTTCGTCCCTCCAGATGAAACGGGACACAAGAAACGGGTCAGGGTGACACAACACACTCTTCTGTTCAACAGCAGCCCAAAGCCCAACAGCTTTCACTGGTTTACCCCTGCCGTATCATACAGGTGTCCTTCCCATCCCTTAGATTTCACACTGTATTTCTCTTTGTTTCTCTCATTCTCATTTTCTTTAACTCTCTCTCTCTTTCTCTCATTTTCCTTCTTTCTCTTTCGCTCACACTTTCTCTATGTTTTCTTCTCTCTTTCCTCTTCTCTCTCTCCATTTTCTCTTCCTTTCCCAGCCTCTCATTCTTTCTTTATTTCTGTTTCTGTTTCTGTTTCTCTTCTCGCTTTTTCTTTTCTCACACTCTTTCTTTTTTCTTCCTTTCTCTCTCTATTTTACTCTCTATTTCTCTGCCTCCCACTTCTCCTTCTTTCTCCTCTCTCTTTTTAACTATCTTTCTATTTCTTTCTCTTTCTTATTCTCTCTCTCATTCTCTTTTTCCAACTCACTCTTATTTTCTCTTTCTTTTTTTCCTCTCCTTCTCTTTTTCGTTACCTTTCTTTCTTTCTTTCTTTCATTTTCTCTTTATCTCATTTTTCCTCTTTCTCTCGCTCTCTCTCTCCCCCTCACTCTTTCTCTCTCTTTTCTTCTTCTCTCTATTTCCTGGTCCCTCCATTTTCTCTTTCTTTCCCTGTCGCTGCTTGTCTTTCTTTCTCTGTTTTGCTCTCTACTTCTCTTCTTTCTTTCTCTTTTTCTCACACTCTTTCTTTCTTTCTCTCTCCCTCTTTCTCTTCTTTCTTTCTCTTTTTCTCTCATACTTCGACTCGTTCTCTCTGTCACCCCCCCTCTCTGTCTCTCTCGTTCTCTGTCTCGTTTTCTCTCTCTTTCTCTTTTTCCAACTCACTCTTTCTTTCTCTCTCTCGCGCTCTCTCGTTCTCTCTCTTTCTTTCGCTCATTCTCTTTAATCTCATGTTCCTGCCCCTGTGAGAACGTTTTTTCTACCATGTCGCCCCCACGAGCTAAATTTAGTTTGACGTATCTGGGGTAAAAACCCGAAACAAACCAAAAATGTTAACCTTTTTGTCTTCGACCTTGCAGAAAACCATGGAAGAATGCTGGGCATGCGGTAAAAAAGTAAAAAAGAACGTACTTCGAATCCGTCAGCGAGCGTATCATCCCGACTGCTTAACCTGTGTAATGTGTAAGCAGCCTGTCCAAAATTGTATCTTCGAAGACAATGGAGACGTCTACTGCGTTCTAGACCACCAAAGGTGAGACAATAATAGCTAAATGTTTAATATGCTAGGTCCAGAATGTATGCCACTTTTGAGACTATGGTCTCTTCCAGTGTTTTTCAACTAGTGCGCAGTCAGGCCTTGAAAATTGCTCAATAATATTTTGGCGAAAAAAGCTACAGGTAACTGTAACATTCACCTCTATCAGTAGGTGGCAGCAGATGACTATTTTTTTTCCTTTTTAATTATCTACTCGCGAGTTAGAACGGGAAATGTATTCAATAGCTTATTTAAACTGCAAAAAATGATAAAAACATAAAAATGAAGTCAACATCAAGCACATTAGTTTCCTGATTTGATTCGTGTTCGGGTGTAATCCCCCACTCACCCTAAAATCTGATCTAGATTAAACAATGTTGTTCCACTGGCACATCATTTTCACCCTAAGCCGACTAACACCCTAAACCAGGGGTGTCAAACTCATTTTAACTCGGGGGCCACACGATAGAACAAACATTCTGTCGGGGGCCGGACTATTAGGTTAAAGAGAAAGAAAAAGAGAGATAAAGAAATAAGATAAAGAGGGAGGGAAAAGGAGAAAGGGTGGGACAAAGAAAGAAAAAGAGAGAGGGAGAGAGCGTGAGAAACCAAAGATAAAAAGTCGTGACAGAGGGGGAAAAGAAAGGGAGAGGAAGAAAGAAATCCAAAGAGAAATAGAAAGACAGAAGGAGAGAAAAGAAAGCTCAAAGTGTATGAAGAGAGAAAGAGAAAAGAGAGAAAAGGAAAAAGGGAAGTTAGAGCAAAAGAGGTTAAAAGACACACAGAGAGGAAGAGACAAAGAGCAACAAAGGAAGAGAAAAGGAGAGACACAGAGAGTGAAAGAGACAGAGTGGGAGAAAAGAGGTGGAAAAGAAAGAAAGAGGGATAAATACAAGTACAGTGTTTTTGTTAGAGGCACCTGCCTTTGGCAACATCAAGTTGACATATTTCAACCTGCAGCTTGTTTTTCTCTTGCGCTTCTCTGAGTGTTGTCTCGCGGGCCGGATTCAATCCCTTAGCGGGCCTGATCTGGCCGCGGGCCGCCTGTTTGGCACCTGTGCCCTAAACCCTAATGTCTAACCCATGCTAGGATTACCTAGCACTAACCCTAACTCTCTAACCCCTAACCCTCTAACCCTTACCTTAAACCAGGGGTCTCCAAACTGGTGCCCACAGGCACCAGGTGCCCCCTGAGGACAGCTGATTTGCCGGATTTGTTGTGAAAATATCCCACTCGTCCTGGGTCATTGTGATTTTCTAGTAAAATTATTTGGATTTTTATTAGCTGACTGAGTGAAATTAACCATACTTCCTAATGATCTCTCGTCCTCTCTTTATATCTTTTCTCTCTTTAATTCTTTCTTTCTTTTGCCTTTTGTCTTCCTCTCTTTCTCTTGCTCTTGTTCTCTTTCTCTGTCTCTCCGTCATTCTGTCTCTCTCTCTCTCTCTCTCTCTCTATCTATCTCTCTTTCTCCCTGTCTTTCTCTTGTGATTTTCCAGTCATATTATTTTTTTTATTAGCTGACTGAGTGAAATTAACCATACTTCTAATGATCTCTCTTCTTCTCTTTTGTATGTTTTTCTCTCTTTATTTCTTCCTTTCTTTCTTTCGCCTTATGTCTTCCTCTCTTTCCCTTGCTCTTGTTCTCTTTCTCTGTCTCTCCCTCTTTCTCCCTGTCTTTCTCTTTCTCTCTCATTCTCTCTCCATCTATTTCCCTCTTTCCTTGTCCCTTTCTTTTTCTCTCCTCGTCCCTTTCTTTTTCTGTCCTTGTCCCTTTCTCTGTCTCTTCTTTCTTTCTTTCTTTCTCTCTTTCTTTCTTTCTCTCTTCCTTTCTGTCTCTTCCTCCTCTTATTTCTTGTCTCTCTCTCTTTCTCTTTCTCCCTCACTTAATTTCTCTCTTGTTTTCTCTCCATTTATTTATGCCTTCCCCTCTCTCTCTCTTTCTTTCTATCTTTTGTTTTTCTCTCCATCTCCATATTCTGTCTTTCTTTCACTCTTTTTCTTCCTTTCTACCTCTGTCTTTCTCTCTTTCTCTTTCTATTCACTCTCTCTTTTTCTTTCTCTTTCTTTCTGTCTATTTTCTTTATTTCTTTTTTCTACTTGCAATAATTTACCTGGTAATAACATAGTAATAACATAGTAAGTATTACAAGATAAGTTATGATTTTCTTTTCTGGGTGCCCTTTGCACTAATAAGTTGCAAAAAGTAACTCTCTGGTTGAAAACAGTTGGAGACCCCTGCCCTAACACTTTTCGATTTTTTTAATGAAAGAAAATCTGCCTTTGCTTCAAAAAAGGTTGAAAAACACTGGTCTGTTCCTGTTGAACGTTTCCTTCTCCTTTTTTTCCTTTTAAGGAAATTCGCCAAGACTTGCCATGCTTGCAACAAACTCATCGTAGGAAGCAACGGAAGTTATCCAAGATACATCACAGCTAATGGAGACCACTTTCACACAGAGTGCTACAAATGTGAGGTACTCACATCATCAGACTCGAAATTCCTAAAAAAAAAATAAAAACAATTGTGGAACCAAATAGTTTGTTTTCCTCCCTGTTTAGGTTTGCCACTTCGAGTTTTCTCTGGACAACAATAAGGATAGCTGCTATCCTTTGAATGGGAAAAGGCTCTGCTTCAATTGCTGTCAAAAACTTTCAAAAACATGAGATTTGGGTCGGTGTGCAGAAGAACGAATGCTGTGCTTTTAGGAGTAAAAGAAACGGAATCTGTTAATTGCATTGCAATCGACAAACGTTGTCGAATACGTGTGCCGATGATCCAAATTCTTTAATGACAACGTAAACTATCAAGTCATGTTTATTTGTGACACCCTCATACCTGTCAAGCTCCAGGGCTCCGTGCCCGTACAAACGGTCCTATTTTCCCTTACAAAATACAAAATAATCTTACACCATGTTTTTTTTCAAACGTGTTCATTTATGTAGTTTGACATGTTATATTGTACATGTGTTTCGTTATATCATATATATTGTTGATTAACATGTTTTTGTGAGATTCTGAGTTGCTCGACATGAATGAGGTTTATTATAAAAAAAGTTCAAAAATGAAGTAGCTTGGACGTTCACTGTAGAAGGAAAAAATAAATGCAGATATAATTAAGTAGAATAACACATTTTCTTATAAAAATTAATAAATCATTTTCTGCATTAAATTATTGTTGGTAATATACTAATTAAAGGGATAACCACAAACCTGTCTTTTTTTCATTTTCTCATTTTATACTTCCTTTTTTTCTTAACTTCTTTATACAACATAATAATTCGTAATATAATGTTTCAAAGCAAGTGAGCCGTTTGAGAGCCGGCTCTCTTTAATAGGTTGAGCCGAAAAAGCCGCTTCTCTAAAAAGAGACGGACTTCCTTTCACTACATCAAACCGCTCGCTTTGTTTGCAACGAAAAAAAACGATACAGAGATAGAGGCTTCCGCGGCGAACTCGTTTGACTTGATTGATTTGCCGTTTTGTGATAGTCGGATGGTACCCATAATTGACAAATTTGCGTTTTTCCGTGCAGATTTTCTCGTACATCGTACACGTCTTAAAATGCATAATAAACGTACATTGTACAGCAAAAATGTACAGTACGCACCCTTAATCCCAAGGAGTCTCAAAGAGCTGCTCAGACCACAAACTATTGCAAACTACGGACTATTATGACACCATCCCCTGATCTAAAACCTATATGAGGGCAAGGAAAAACTCAAAAGCCTCAACATGAGGAAAATGAAGAAACCTTGAGAAGGGACCGCACATGAGGTAATCCCCTTCCCACGAGGCTGCAATGGATGTTGCAATAGCAAATAATACACAAATATTATCAACAGGAAATATAGTCAACAACAGCGGGGCCCGAATGGAGAACGATCTCGAATCTGCGGTTCTCTTCTTGACTCTTGGGATCACTAGTAGACCACAATACCAACATCAAATTTATAATGCAGTTATTTAATGTTCTTCAGAGTCTGATTCATTCTCAGATACTCCAAAGATTTGTTTTCCTTGCCATTGTTAAGCAGTGGACCCAAATGCGTAACGTTTCACACCATACTTTATTAAGGGATCGGGGAAGTCAGGGACAGGGGAAAGACAGCGATCTGGTGCTCTGGTGGAACAGGAAGCCCCCGCGGCCGATGAAAGATGGCAAGGCGTACAGGCGGGGCCAAAAAGCCGAGTGTCATTGTGGACAGGACAAGTCGGGTAGCCGGGACAGGACAACGAAGCGTGATCGTGGCTTGGAACAATTCGGGTAACCGGGACAGGAGAATGAAGCTTGATCGTGGATCTGAACAAGTCGGGTAACCGGGACGGTAGAACGAGGTGTGATCGCGGATCGGAAGAAGTCGGGTAGCAGGGACGAAAGAACGAAGCGTGATCGGAACAAGTCGGGTAGCCGGGACGGGAGAAGGAAGCTTGATCGTCGATCAGAACAAGTCGGGTGGGTACGGTGGGTATGGACTCCCAAATTGAACTTGGCCAATGCCAGTTGTAGCGATTCTGCTGATCGAGGGAAGGTGGACTCTATCGAAACGACTAAGGAAAATGACTGACGAGTAGATCGAAGCGCAGACTGGGGTCACTAAGATCATGCTACACCTCAGAGATGCCATTTTGCCCAAGAGACAGCCAAACTCGAAAACGCCTTGATCAAGCTGACAACATCTGAGATGCGAGGATGCAACGGAACTGGGGGCTGAGCACAAGCTCTCACTGTCACATGCCAGAAACGGAGACAAGACCAAAAAGCGTTCGTTTACTCAGTTTTATTGGTAAAGAGGGAGAGCAGTGCTTGCTTCCATGATCCGAGGATCGACGGACACAGGCAGCAGGTGGCGGTAATGCGGAAGTGGCACTTCCGTGTCGAGCGAGGATAATCGTAGATTGAATGGATACTGATCACTAGCCGGGACGGGAAAGCAAGGGCGGTATCGAGTTCGGAAAAGAGGTCGGCAACAGGTATCAGGCGGGAAACAGGGCAAAACAGATCAGTGGTCGGGATGGCAGATCAGGGCAGAAACCGGTCCAGAAACGGGTCGGAAACAGGTATCAGGCAGAATAAAACAGGGCAGGAAAATGTCAGACGGAATGAGCTCGCCTACCTTCGAGCATAGGTTTGCAACGATCTGACGGCTTCCTCTTGAAAGCCGGGGGTTTAAAAGGAGTCTCTTAGCCAATCAGCACTCAGGGCTGTTGGCGCCAATTGGGCAGTCACAGGTGCTCTGAATCGGCAATCATGACACTCACTTGGTCTTGTGAATCCCTTGTAACTCACTCTTGGTACACGTCCAATCCAGTTTCAACATTTTCACCCAGACATGTCCTTTTGTTTTAGATTTGACACGTTATATTGTTAATAGAGAGTAGATTAAAGGATAGGAAAAGAAAGCATTCTTAGAAATTGTAAAACTGTGTATATATAGTGATTCAAACAAGGTGATCATTTTTAGATGGATTAACAAATGATTGTTGTAACAATATAAGACATAATCATTTGTGTTTTTGATATAAGAAGCATCCAAAGTTATTTTGGGTCTCTCATAAGCCTTTGGCTTCTACTTGTCATCCCTTTTTCGTTTGTAATCTTCCTTGTGCTTTGTAGCGCTCGTTTTCGGTTGTACTACACAATAAAATGACATATTGCGGTCAAAATTACAACGCGTCCCTCTAAGTGTTGTATTTCAAACGTCGCAACGTTATTTTCATGTTTATTTTCCAGTGTTGCCTCTGTGATGCTTGAGGAAAACTGGAAAAAATAAATATATTTTTTCTTTTAAAATACAATTGTATTTGCAAGATTTCTTTCATATGTTAATGAATATTTTAAATGTTTTTCCCAAGTTTTACTAAATTTTATGTTCCTTCTTTAACACAGGGGAATTATGTTGTTGTTTTCTTTCTTGTTATGATTTGTATGAACAATAATGTTTCTTAATAAACTGATTTGCATTAAAAACGTGTATTGACGATGACTTTGACAAATATTCTATTGGATGCGGCCTGCTCCTCTGATCGGATATAGAGAAAAAAGTGAAAAATGAGCTTCATGTCCTCAAAGCCAGGCGCCAATTACAAAGCAACTGTGGCTGTTTTTGTTGATCTCTGTCTCTTATTCTCTCTTTCTTTCTTTCTTTCTTTCTTTCTTTCTTTCTTTCTTTCTCTCCTCTCTCCCTACTTTTCTTCTTTCTTTCTGTCAGGACCAGAACGGAGACAGGATCCACTTGCGTTACGTTTCTCACAGTTTTATTGGAAGAAAAGGAAAAGGTTGCCCCCACGATCCAGTGATCGCTGAGCGCGGGAAGCAGGTCGCTCTGAACGCGGAAGTGGGACTTCCATGGCGAGCGATGGCAATGTCGGGAACAGAAAAACGGGTCAGTAGCCGGGAAAGGAGAACAAAAACGTGGTTGGGGTCGTAAGCCAGGGAAGGAAGGTAGACGTGGTTGAGGACAAAAAAGGTCGAAAGCCGGGACAGGAGAGTAGACGTGATCAGGATCAAAAACGGGTCAAAGCTGGGGGACAGACAGCAGCAAAAAACAGATTTGAGTCAGGGTCAAAAAAGCTTGCCTAGTGTAAACTGAGGTTCGCAGACGGACTGACAACAGGTAACAGAAAAGAATGGGTTTAAATAGTGACAGGGAGCCAATCAGAGTCCGAGGCAGTTGGCACCAAAGGAGCGGGCACAGGTGCATCACATCGGTAATCATGACACTAACTCTCTCTCTCTTTTTTCTCCCATTCTCCCTCTCTTTCTCTCTCCATTTCTCTCTCTCTTTTGTTCTTTTCTCTTTCTCTCATTTTTTTCTCTCTCAGTTTCCCTTCTGGTTTACGTCTCTCTTATTCTCCTCTCTCTATCAATCATTCAGTCTCTTTCTAAATTTTTCTTTCCTTGTCTCTCTCTCTTTCATCCCCTATTCCTCTTTATCACTCTTTTTTATCTCTCCATCTCTCCTTTTTATCTCCTTTTCTTTCACTCCCTCTCTTTTTCTCTTTCCTTTTATTCTTTCTTTGATTCTCTCATTTTATCTTTTCAGCTCTCTTTCTCTTTCCCCTTTCTCTCTCTCTCTCTTGTACTCTTTTCTCTTTCTCTCCATACTTTTTCTCTCTCTATTTCTCCCTTTCTTGTTCTCTTCTTTTTATGTTGAAAATAAAAATGACTTGACCCTCTGTTTTTTCCCTTCTCTCCTTCCCTCTCTCTTTCTCTTCTGTCTTTCTATCTTTTTCTCGTCTTTATTTTCGTCTCAATTGGTTTATCCTGTTCTCTTTTCTCTTTCTCTATTCTTTCATGCTTTCTTAATTTCCTTCTGTATTTCTCTTTCTCACTCTCCTTTTCACACTTTTCCCCACTCTATTTTATTCTCTCTTTCTTTTTCCTTGCTCTCGTTCTTTTTTCATCTTTCTCCCCTTTTGTTCTGTCTTTTCTTCTCACCTTGTCTCTATTACACTTGCTTTCTCTCTCTGTTGTTCTCTTTTCTCTTTCTCTCCATCTTGTTTCTCTCTCTCTCTTTGTTTCTCTCTTGTTCTCTTCTCTCTTTCTAACAGCCCTTCTGACTCTTTCTCTCCTTTTCTTCTCTCCTTCCCTCACTCTCCCCATGCTTTTCTTTGTCTCTCTGTTTCTCTTTTTTCCATCTTTATCCGTGTCCAAATTTCTTTCCCCTGTTCTCTTCTTTCTCCCTCTTCTCTTTCTTTTATTCTCTCCTCCTTACTTTTTCTTGCTTTCTTGATTTCCTTCTGTACTGTATCTCTCTTTCTTTCCCATTTTTCACCACGAAGTAAATGTTAAAAAAAATATCTCCACGCAGATAAAACGTGCGCGTGATTTGGTGAGGGTGCTGCAGGGGGCGGGTGTTGTCCTATTCAAGTCAACCCCGCCACTGATAAGTCAACAAGTTGTCCGCGTCCCTCCCATAGGACGCGCGCATCTCGTGCACGCGCAGCTCGCCACCCCCCACCCCCTGAAGCGCGCTCTCGTGGCCGACTGGAGGACGCACCGCGGCTAAAAGCTACAAGAGCGGCGGGGTTAGCTAGCTAGGAGGCCCGGCGTCTCCTCGGCACAAATACGCTGTCGCTCATTTTGTTCCGGCGGACCTTCTGGCATCTCAAACCCGCCCGTTCATATGTGTGTGACGGGGCAAAACACAGCGCAAGATGGTTCGGGAAACCAGACACCTGTGGGTGGGAAATTTACCCGAACACGTTCGAGAGGAGAAAATCGTGGAGCATTTTAAAAGGTGGGTTACGCAAGAGGAGATTCTGTGCTGGCGGAGCAGCGCGCCATATACAACACTGCTTAGCCCATGGCCGATGCTAACGATGCTAATGCTAGCGGGTGCAAAGTTGGGAGTGGGGGGCTTTTTTTTCCTCCTAAACTCATTTCGGTTTTAACTACACACATCGCGGTTTAAAAGGCAAAATCGTGTGGAGCTAACACACCCGAGCGTCGCCATTGCCGATAGTGACTGATTTTACTAACTTTTTCCCTAAATCCGAAAAGCAAGCTAGCTACCGCACACAGCCAACCATTTTGTGGCAAGTCGCTACCTTTTTAGTCCTCTTTACAAAAGACTCAATGACTCACCGTTAAATACTGCTTTCTCCTAAACTTTCAATGCGTAACATGTTTTTGTGTGTATTTCGGTTGTGTTGCTGATATCGTTTTCTTGGTTAGGTTTTAGTCACTTACGCCTTAAAACACGTCTACCCGATTTTGCGATGAAATGAGCGAACCAACCGGGTGGGCCTATTTTCAAAATTTGGAGCTTTTATTCGATTTCAGCAATAACGTTCATGCTAAATTCCGTGTATCCACTCTGCTAAAACGAGAGCTGGGTTTTCTATTTTTTGCTCGAAAGGTTGGAAAAGGTTAGCGTCACACGTCGTTATCGTGTGGGCAAAAGGGCCGCTCGAGGAACTCTGCAACACCCGTGCTTATGAGAAAACAAACCACAGCAGCTCCCTTAACGAATTTAGACCTCAATTTACACATTTTTTCCATAGTTCGACAGCTGTATAAGCTTCAAATCGCTCCCCTTAATAAGTGCAATTGAGTTAATCGATAATACACCTTTTTACTCACAGCAGCACAGACTGTGAAATAAATTCAAAGATAACTTGTGAAAACGAGTTTATTTCATTTACCAAATAAACACAAAGAATCCTTACAGCATCTTTCTTAGTTCTTTTCACATTTTCTGTGAGTTCAGCGTTGTTTAATATACGCAGCAGTGCAGGATTCCACAAACTGTTCTGCAGATGGTTTTACCATACCTGTCAACCTCCACGGCTCCATGCCCATACAAACTGTCGTATTTTCCCGTACAAAAGAATCGTACACCATATTTTTTTCCGGAATGATGCATGATGGGAAATCCCCAGGCGGCAGACGCATGCGCACAGTTGCATCAAACCGCTCGCTTCGTTTTCAACGGAAAAAACGATACCGAGATAGAGGCTAGCGCGGCAAACTCGTTAGACTTGATTGATTTGCCTTTTCGTGATAGTCGGCGTTTACTGGATGGTACCCATAATTGACAAATTTGCGTTTTCCGTACAGATTGTCTTGTACGTCGTACACGTCTTAAAATACATAAAAAACGTACTTTTTGCGTCAAAACCGTACAGGTTGACGGGTATGTTTTACTATGCAATAGAAACCGTCACAATTTATTTTTTGCAACAAAGATGTCAAAATATCAGATCCCTTTGGCTTTCATTCCTGTATATTGTTAACCTCATGCGAAAATGGTATTGGCAGCAATTGGTCTTCTAGAACAAGGCTAAAAACTGTTGAATTACAAAATAAGACTAAGAGCAAGTATTATTTTTTTGAAACACCAGGTATTTTGCATTGATAACACCTAGTTTTTCGAAACAATAAAAAACTTGCGAATAATTAATTAAAATATTTTACTGTGTGATGATGGCCTTACTGTTTACGGATTTCCCATGCGACCAACATCTGATAAATTTGTAGGAAACATTACTAGAAAAATACTTAATTTAAAAAAAAAATGGTCAACGCCATTATCACATGCCAACAATTATATTATAGAATGTAGAATGTTGTTAATACCAAGATTGAAAAGTTAATGAATATACAAATAACTGAGACAGTCTTCTTACCTTCCACGCATAAAGCAACACATTTAAAAAAAAAAGTTCAGTAGCTGATCTGTATAGTACTTTACTCATCATTAGAGTGAGAAAGGCAGATCAATCCACACATTTAATAAATCCTTTATTTTGCACAACATTTGATAGTGTATATTGGGAATCTATGATGACATCATTGTGTGCTACCAGTGACCAAGACGATCCAGATTAGAGCTGAAATGGGCAAGGCAAAATCGGTACCACAAAAAAAACGATTATTTTTAATATTTCTATTTTCTCGTACAAATGTATTTATATGGAATACACTATTTTAAAATGATATAAATTTATAAATTTCAGGGGAAACCTGGAAGTTGACAAATAAGTACATGATTGACTAATGCTTTGTTTTACCTGTCCATTTTACAAATGTTTGGGTGACCCATATTTCTTATTTTAGATTAATAAATCCAGTTCGATTTAATCCATATTTTCAGGTATGGACGTGTGGAGAGTGTTAAAGTGCTGCGGAAGCGGGGGTCAGAAGGCGGTGTTGCAGCCTTTGTGGATTTTGTGGATATCAAAAGTGCTCAGAAGGCTCACAATGCCGTCAACAAAATGGGAGACCGGGACCTTCGGACAGACTACAATGAACCTGGGTCTGTCCCAAGTGCTGTTCGGGGCCTCGATGACAGCTCCCCTTCAAGCAGTCGAGACGTTACTGGTTTCTCTAGGGGAACAGTTGCACCGGTGTTTGCCCCACCGGTGTCCCTTCACACCAGAGAGGGACGTTATGAACGAAGGATAGATGGGTAAGTGGACATGGTCGCCAATCTGCGGAAATCTCGGTATGAGATAGGTGTAACGCCAAATCACATAGATCAGTTTGTTCTAAAGGGATGAATGCCTCGGGTAATTTAGGGATCTTTTCCACTCATCATAATTGACTTGCCATGCCCATGGGATTAAGTAAATTAACCACACGCATTATGATTTCTCAAGGTTGCATTAATACAAGGTCTGTTTGTGGATATTACACCCAGAAGGAATATACTGGCGAGTTCTGGATTTATGTTGTTGGAAATTACCCCTTTCTAGGAGCTTTTGGATTTTTTTCAAGCCATTCTTGTGGATGTGGATCTAAGTTTTTATTTTTTGAATGAAGACCCTAAACTGGAAGTAAATCCCTTCCGTGGTGGATTTATGGGTATTTGGTGTTCTATCAACCCCCTTCTCTGGACTACCTACATCTGGTTATCCTTTTGTCTACTTGGGCAACTGCTGATAGCTGGATTACTTTTTTGCCACACCCATTTTTACATCTGTGGATACATCTTTCTCTAAATCTGGAACAAAATCGATAAATGAGCCAAGGCCTAAAGATTTAGCTGCTTTTTAAGCCTATTTCATGAAACAAAGTAGCTCAACTTCCTACACGATGGGAAAGTTGCACCAAGAAGACTCCAAGAAACAGGGGATCTGTCTACCACCAAAAAGGTCCATGGAACTATTCCTGTAGATGCCAGAAGACTGCACCATTGGACATACTCCCCGGATGTATGCAATGGATGTACTCTGTTGAATTCTGTATTTTGGATTGGTGTAGCTGCCATTCAATTGGATTACTAAAGTCTGGATGTAGCTGTGTAAGGTCCCCTGGTGTGCAAAGAAACAAAATCCGAAGCCAAGTTTTTCAAAGAAATGTCACAACAAACTTCAAGCCAGCTCAAGCACATCGGATACCTCCATGAAGTGTGGAACTAATTATGCCATACCCAACAACTGGAATCTTACGGGTGGAGTATAAATGTGAACAGTCTGTTCCATTTTCCATATTATGTTACTATGACATAACCGAAGGAATACTTTTTTCTTTTATCTATAGTGGGATTTTTGATAGCACATTCGCTTAACACTCGAAAGATTCCAGGTTCGAGACCAGGTGGAAACATTAATTGGCCTTGAGAGGAATGGGCGCCACCAGGATGTACTTGCCCAAGGAACACCACAGGAAATGGTGCCCCTACGACCCTGTTGGTTAAGGGATACAAGCACTTTTTTCCCTAGACGGTCTATTTGGATGTTCTGTCATGGGGACACAGACTCTACTATATAATCAAGAGGTTAATTGTTTTAGGAGATTTATTTTCCTGCGTTTTCGCACAGCTCTACATGCTTAGCAATCCATTAATTCTGTGGTGGTTTTTGTTTTCCATTTTTTTCCTTCCCTCATCCCGTGAAGGAAATTCCATTGCCTAACAGTGGATTATCTGCCAGCCTCATGCTCCACAGTAAACGAAGAATACTTGCAGTCTGATCGGAGACGGCCTTTTTTGGCACATTAGAAAGGTTTTTTTCCTGGTTTTTTTTTCTCCTTTTTTCATTCCGGCTCACATTTCGACCATCTAGAATATATATGGAGTTGTTACAGTAACTTCTATTCGAAAAGGTTGGTATTTCTGTCCTTTTCTTATTCATATTTCATTGTGTATGTCAAACATTTCATCACTTTAACATTTTTTTTTATACCTAGTCAAGTAACTTTAGCAAAGTGAATTCAAAATATTAAACATTTTAATATGTACTGGTAGATTAAGTCGCAGCATAAGCACTTTAAGTAAGATGAAATCTATTCTTACTGGCTAAGGCTTTCTGAAGTGAAGAATGTTCTCCCCTGCATGCATCTGTTTTTTTTTTTTTTTATGGTTTCGTGTTCTTAATGCATTTTAAAGCAGACTACCAGTTTGGCTACTGTTGCCCTGTGACTGACGGGCAACTTGTCCATGGTTAACCCCTTTTTTCACGTAAATGTTGCTGGAAAAGTCTCCTGAGGCCACAAACTAAACTATTTTGTAAGCATCCATATTCATTGTATCCAATTCCTGTTCTTTTTTGGGGATCACTGAATTTCAAAAACAAATTGTAAAAGAAGAAACGTGCTTAAGAAACTGATAAGTTAAATTCAAAGTTGTTATGGCACCTAAAACTTGACATATTTGTCAATACTTAGCTCGTAATTTTAGGTGGCAGTCTAACAGGTTATTAAACAGGAATTAATTATTTTAATAAAACATCTGGCCTGAAAATATAGAATATTTGACATTCTTATCCTCATTAATGAATTCTGGGGGAGACTACAGCCTACCCTGCTGACTTTTCAATTGTTTACACAAGGGATGTCATACTAAGGCTAGGCTCACACTGCAGTGCATAGTGATCAATTTGGATGTTTTTTGGGGGTGAAATTTGATGTTTTTGTGAGATCCTCCTTGATCTGCTACCTTATCGTGGTGGAGGAGTTTCTGTGTCCCAATGATCCTAGGAGCTATGTTATCGGGGGCTTTAAGCCCCTGGTAGGGTCACCCATGGCAAACAGGTCCTAGGTGAGTGGCCAGACAAAACGCAGATCAGAAGACCCCTAATGATGAGACAAAACTTTGGTCCTCGATTTCCCTCGCCCGGACGCGGGTTACCGGGGCCCCCTTCTGGAGCCAGGCCTGGAGGTGGGGTCCGCTGGCGAGCGCCTGGTGACCGGACCCTTACCCACGGGGGCCGGCCGGGCACAGCCCGAAGGGACGACGTGGGACCCTCTTCCCATGGGCTCACCACCTGTAGGAGGGGCCAAAGGGGTCGGGTGCGCAGAGAGCTGGGTAGCAGCCAAGGGAGGGGTCCTTGGCGCGACGATCCCCAGCTACAGAAACTGGCTTTTGGGACATGGAACGTTACCTCTCTGGCAGGGAAGGAGCCCGAGTTGGTGCGTGAGGTTGAGAAATTCCTAGTCGGACTCACCTCTACGCACGGCTTGGGCTCTGGTACCAGTCCTCTCGAGAGGGGTTGGACTCTCTTCTACTCTGGAGTTGCCCGTGGTGAGAGGCGCAGAGCCGGTGTGGGCATATTAATTGCTCCACGGCTCGGCGCCTGTACGTTGGGGTTCACCCCGGTAGACGAGAGGGTAGCCTCCCTCCGCCTTCGGGTGGGGGGACGGGTCCTGACTGTTGTTTGTGCTTATGCACCAAATAGCAGTTCGGAGTACCCACCCTTCTTGGGGTCCTTAGAGGGTGTGCTTGAGAGCGCGCCCCCTGGGGACTCCCTCGTACTGCTGGGAGACTTCAACGCTCACGTGGGCAATGACAGTGAGACCTGGAGGGGCGTGATTGGGAAGAACGGCCCCCCTGACCTGAACCCGAGTGGTGTTTCGTTATTGGACTTCTGTGCTCGTCACGGTCTGTCCATAATGAACACCATGTTCAGACATAAGGGTGTCCATATGTGCACTTGGCACCAGGACACCCTAGGCCAGACCTGGGCACTCCGGTCCTGGAGGGCCATACGTCCTGCCAGATTTTGAAGTTTGCTCTTCTTTAACTCAGGTGATACAAATTATAACCTCGTTAGCAAGCTAGCAAGTGCTCGTTAACGATACTGGTAATTGGAATCACCTGTATTGGATCAGAGAAACCTCAAAAATCATGCAGAACATACGGCCCTCCAGGACCGGAGTGCCCAGGTCTGCCCTAGGCCGTAGTTCGATGATCGACTTTGTCATCGTTTCGTCGGACCTGCGGCCGCATGTTCTGGACACTCGGGTGAAGAGAGGGGCGGAGCTGTCAACTGATCACCACCTGGTGGTGAGTTGGCTTCGATGGTGGGGGAAGATGCCGGCCCGACCCGGCAGACCCAAGCGTGTTGTGAGGGTCTGTTGGGAACGGCTGGCAGAATCTCCTGTCAGAAGAAGTTTCAATTCACACCTCCGGCAGAACTTCGCCCATGTCCCGAGGGAGGCGGGGGACATTGAGTCCGAGTGGACCATGTTCCGCGCCTCCATTGTCGAGGCAGCTGATTGGAGCTGTGGCCGTAAGGTAGTCGGTGCCTGCCGCGGCGGCAACCCTCAGACCCGTTGGTGGTCACCGGCGGTGAGGGATGCCGTCAAGCTGAAGAAGGAGTCTTATCGGGCCTTCCTGGCCTGTGGGACTCTGGAAGCAGCTGGCAGGTATCGGCTGGCCAAGCGGAATGCGGTTTTGGCGGTTGCCAAGGCAAAAACTCGGGCATGGGAGGAGTTTGGCGAGGCCATGGAAGCCGACTTCCGAACAGCTTCGAGGAAATTCTCGTCCACCATCCGACGTCTTAGGGGGGGAAGCGGTGTGCCATCGACACTGTGTATAGTGCCGATGGGGCGCTGCTGACCTCGACCCGGGACGTTGTGAATCGGTGGGCGGAGTACTTCGAAAACCTCCTCAATCCCACCGGCACGTCTTCCTCTGGGGAAGCAGAGCCTGAGAACTCTGGGTTGGGCTCTCGTATCACTGGGGTTGAAGTCACCGAGGTTGTCAAAAAACTCCTCGGTGGCAGGGCCCCGGGGGTCGATGAGATCCGCCCGGACTTCATTAAGGGTTGGGCTCCGCCAGGGCTGCCCTTTGTCACCGATTCTGTTCATAACTTTTATGGACAGAATTTCTAGGCGCAGCCTTGGCGGGGATGGAGTCCGGTTTGGGGGCCTCAGCATTGCGTCACTGCTTTTTGCAGATGACGTGGTGCTGTTGGCTTCCTCAGGCCGTGATCTTCAGCTCTCGCTGGAGCGATTCGCAGCAGAGTGTGAAGCGGCCGGGATGGGGATCAGCACCTCCAAGTCCGAGGCCATGGTTCTAAGTCGGAAAAGGGTGGTATGCTCCCTCCGGGTCGGGGAGGAGGTCTTGCCCCAAGTGGAGGAGTTCAAGTATCTTGGGGTCTTGTTCACGAGTGAGGGTAGGATGGAACGGGAGATCGACAGACGGGTCGGTGCAGCGTCTGCCGTCATTCGGACCCTGTACCGGTCTGTCGTGGTGAAGAGGGAGCTGAGCCAAAAGGCAAAGCTCTCGATCTACCGGTCGATCTACGTTCCTACCCTCACCTATGGTCATGAACTTTGGGTCATGACCGAAAGAACTCGATCCCGGATACAAGTGGCTGAAATGAGTTTCCTCCGCAGGGTGGCTGGGTTCTCCCTTAGAGATAAGGTGAGAAGCTCAGTCATCCGGGAGGGACTCGGTGTAGAGCCACTTCTCCTCCGCGTTGAGAGGAGCCAGTTGAGGTGGCTCGGGCATCTAATAAGGATGCCTCCTGGACGCCTCCCTCGGGAGGTGTTCCGGGCATGTCCCACCGGCAAGAGGCCCCGGGGGCGGCCCAGGACACGTTGGAGAGACTATGTCTCTCGGCTGGCTTGGGAACGCCTCGGGGTCCCGTCGGATGAGCTGGAGGAGGTGGCTGGGGATAGGGACGTCTGGGCTTCCCTTTTAACGCTGCTGCCCCCGCGACCCGACCTCGGATAAGCGGAAGACAATGGATGGATGGATGGATGTGAGATCGTTCACATTTCCACCTAAATGCGACTAAAAAGTGACGTCACATGCAATGTGCTGATGTTTGCGGAAGTATTCACGGATGGTGAAATTGTATTATTCTCCCCTCAACCATAGTTGTACCTCTGCTTACAAATTTAATATGTTCGGGGAGTAGTTTTCTAATATGAAACATTTGTAAGTAGAGATGCCTTTTCAATGTAACTGTACAGTGGGACCTCGGTTATCGCGGTTAATGGGGACCAAAACCACCCGTGATAAGTGGAAATCCGCAAAGTAGTGGCGCACCTTTAAAAAAAAATATATATTTTTTTAAAAAAATTATTTTATTCTATAATTTTTTTAGGCCTGCGAAGCTCTGAACCCGCAAACGTGGAACCACGAAGTAGCGACGCCCCTTCAAAAATGCTCAAAAATTTTATTTTTGAAATTTTTTTGTTTATTTTATTTTTATTTTTTTAGGCCCGTGGACCTCTGAATCCGCGAACGCCGAAGCGCGAAGTAGCGGGGTCCCACTGTATTCCGTTCCCAGCTCGGCAGAAGTAATGTTTTCAAATAAATCATTAAAGAGCATCAACATGAAATGTGCATTAAGATTATATCACAGCACATAATGTATTCAAAATATCTAGAATAAAATAATATTAATTTACCTGTTTACTGGTCCTCAGCTGTGATTTTTGCCTCGCTTTTCTTAAAAAAAAAAGGTCTAATGACGTCTGCTTTTGACAACTGCATCATCATAATGAGTGATAGCCTGACCTGTCTACACTTATCCTGGGTGATTTCCTTCCACAAATTCAAAGACTTTGTGGATCTTTGCAAAAATGTTTTAAATTTGAGCTAACTAAATGAATGTTGTGTCGTCCTCCTTTGTCGTCTCTGAACTCCTCCTAATAGATTGGTATGTGTTTTCATACCTTTCTATTATCTCTTGCTCTGTTTCAATGGCCAGTAAAAGTTTCCTTCTCTTATAGTCTCCTTGTCCACTTTTCTGCATGTTCTTTCGTGGTGTCCATTGTGAATAATAGTTCTTCGTAGCGGTACCATACAGTAGACTGTATACAGAGCGGGAAGGGGACACGAAAAGTATGCCAGGATTCCCGCATACGTAATGGGTTGCCAGATAAAACTCTGGGAGCGGCGAATCGCAGCACGTACTGTACTGTATTTTTTTTTTACTTTGGATCCTGAAAGGCCTTGGTAACTAGAAGCAATTTTTTCCCGTCCAGTTACTTTGTAACCTGAAACTTTTGTATGTATATGCATTTGTAGGTAGAGGTACCACTATATTAATTAAATCCCAACCTTGCTTTCTTCCCCCAAACCCCCCCCCCCCCCCATTAATTGCGCTCTAAGTGGTGTGATTTTAATGTAATTATTGTTAACTACCACTAGAGGATACTATCGCTTTCTCAACGAGCATCACTGTTGTTAACCGCAGTGATGTCGAGCAACATGTTGCGAATCCGGATCCATGCAATGCAATGTTGGCAATATCAACTCGTGTTCATATTCCATGAATGAGTAAATTAATGACACTCTGTGTTTTCGTTCGTTGCTCTGCTTCCCCCCCTGGTTGAAGGCAGAAAAGTGACCTCTCCCGCCTATCGATAACGTGCAGGTCGCATGAATGCGTTTCAACCGTTCACACAAGTCACATTCCAAAAGATCGTATTGTGGAACGCAAATGAACGTGGCATGAGTGTAGTGCGAAAAAAGCTGCTAAACAGACTTTAACAGATTGGATATAGGTTGCGTCTGTGCAAAAATTTTTGATTTCCCTGCAGTGTTTACCTAGCCTAAGTTTGGCTCCGGGGCTGGACCCAGACTTTCCGCTCTGACAGGCTGGATCAGTAAAGGATGTAAACTTAAATGTTAGCTTACTGTAATTTTTCAGTATTATGTTTTATCATTCAGCCTACTTTAGTCGCCTACCCTACATATTATAATCATGGATGACATGGAATCTTTTCTAAGCATAACCCATCTATTTACAAACAGTAGGAAAAAATTACTTTAATGATTGGCATTTATTGAGTGTAGTTTTACACCTGAACCAGGTAACCACGCTATACAAACTCGAGTCGGATCTTTAATTTTTGTCTTAATATTTATACTCGTTTAAAATGTATTAAAAAATAAATAAAATCTTAAGCAGTGCTTGGGCCATAGGATTAGAGTACTTCAGATCAAACTACTAAGCTGGCCCTGCTAAAGCTGAGAGTGGATGTACTGGCCTCTAGCAGCCAGAGCGAGCATTTCAAAACGTATTACCTTTGATTAGAAATGACCGAAAGACTCTCTTCTATTCATGACATACTCAGAAATTTGTAGGGCTGGGTCCGGCCTATCGGACTAATGATTGAGATGCCTGTTTTACACATTACGCACCATAAAAATGCATTTACACCTAAGGGCAGTTTAACAGACACAAGTTTTTGGAATGAATGTGGGAAAGCCAAAAGCAAGCACGGAGAACATTCAGACTTGATACTGGGAGGCCAAAGTAGGAACTGAGCCTTCTTAACCTCCGATTGAATTGGTTAAACTCTCCTTTTGCCATAGTATTGATGTCCTCCCTAAAGCATAACTACGGATTTTTGATGATAAAAATAGATTTCTGCAATTTAGAAAAGTATTTTTAGCTGTGTCAATCTGCAACTTAGAATGCATAGATACATTTCAATGATCTTATGGGCATTTTTCTCTTCTGTCCTTTTTTAATTTCACAGTAGCTCAGAAACCCGTGAACGTACGTTTGACCACAGCTCATATGGACATCATGACCGCAGTGGATCATTTGACAGACAGCGGCACTACAATGCAGACTATTACAGGGAGCGGTCTTTGTTTGCTGCTGCCGGTGCTGGAAACAGTGCGATCAGTGCGACCTTTGATGCATCGGACCCTCATTTTGACTCGAGAATTAGAGACACATTCTCACTTGCGACTGCCACACGTCGCGACCTCTACAGAGATGACCGAGGAAGACGTGTCGATAGAACTTACCACCGCCGGAGCCGATCATCGCATTCTTCACAGTCTCGACACCCTTCCCCCCAGCGGACAACCGGACAGACTTCCAAAACTGCTCATTCCCCTAAACGAACCACTCTCTCCCCCGGAAGAGGCCCACGATCTCAATCCCGCAGCAGATCTTCAAGCTCTGATTCTGTCAGTAGCACCAGCAGCACGGGCAGTGGCAGGTGTGGCAGCTTCTTTTGTTTGTTGCACCCATACTAGCTCCCCACCTAACAATTTCATAATCAATAAATTTGATTTCTTTGTTGTTTCTAATTCCCTCCTCTTTATCCAATTAATCAAGTTTTGGACTGATAGAAAAATAGAGCACAAAACAACAAAATATTCTGTAGTATAAATCAATAAGTTACAAGTGTTTGTCAATTCAGTTGTCAATAAACAAAAATACATAGAAATGTATGCTATTCGCCAGCAAAAATGTAAGATACTCTTTTCCTACCACCTTATCTTAAGATAATTTTATATTTGGACCGATCATACAAGGCAAAGAAAGAGCAATACATACCAATTTATGTGTAGAATATTTTTTTCCTCAAAAAAAATGTAAAGAAACAAACTTTACAATTTTGTCAACAGATTTTTTGGGGGGTTAAACTTTGGAATATGATAAACATTCCCAATATGATATACGCTCGAGTTGTAGAGTTGTCGCCTTGGGTAAAGTTAAACGCGCCATTATTATTTTTCTTTTTAGTTTTTTTATTTGATGTACTTATGTTCAGATTTTCTCTCTGTATATCTGGATCACTGTTTATTAATTTGATGCAGGACTAATGCGTTACTAAAAATCCCAGCGTCACAACGGAAAGGTGTGCACTCTTATTTGCTTTCATTTAACGTACTCATTGGCTCATAAATCACTTGATGCATCTAATCGATTATCTAATTAGTTTCCAACGCTTTTAATCATTGATAAAATCAATTTTATCGATTACTTGTTGCAGTCCTAAACACTGTACCTTTTTAATTGCAGTGACTCCAACAGCAGCTCAAGTGATGGATCCAGGGCACGCTCTGTTCAGTCGTCAGCTGCACATGTACCACCTCAGTCAGCAATGCTGCTTGATTCAGACGAACCACGGAGAAGTTTTGGGATTAAAGTGCAAAATTTACCTGTACGGTCGACAGGTGAGCTCGGCCCCTTTATCAAATAAGAATGGGCTTATAAAACAAGGTATTTCCAAATTTTTAAACATGGAAAATGTGAGGAATTAGTACCGAGGCATGTAAACTTGCCGCACGCAGTTTTAGTAGGTCAAAGCACTCAACTCAGAAAAAACAGTCACGAAGTCGCCAGCGACAGGGTTAGCAAAGCTCCAATTACTGTAAGCAGAAATATGCAGCATGCACTCGCTGTTCACTACTATAGCCATCTGTTTCAGAGCTGCCTCACTTGCTGTGTTAATGGGATTCGCCGTGTTGTTGTCCTTCAAATTTCTTGAGTCCCCCAAAACGTGTAGTATTTTGCAACAGATTTGTGGAACTGTGAGGAGGAACTCTCAAAACCCATCTGTTTTGGGAAACCTTTGTTGTCAAAACCTTTTGGGATTTCCAGTAGAAATCACATTGACTAATGTGAGGAAACTGGCCTGAAGTACCAGCCAACATGACTAGTATGACACCATCTACTGATTTTGTGTTTGTCTGAATTTTGGCCGTAAGTTTTTTTCGTTTGTTTTTTACATAAGACTTTCTACTTTTCTTGCAATAAAACAACCAATCAAAAAATGGAATACTACAGTTTCCTGGGCTTTGTGAACAAAACTGCATAGACACTGTCATATGCTCAGAGATTGAATTGTTAAGTCTTGTAATGATGTGTTTAAATAATCATTATTCTGTAGACTTACAAAGTTTCCCCCCTGCAGACACAAGCCTAAAAGACGGACTGTTCCATGAGTTCAAGAAACATGGTAAAGTGACCTCCGTGCAGATACATGGAGCCTCAGAAGATCGCTATGGGTTGGTATTCTTCAGACAGCAAGAGGATCAAGAGAAGGCCCTTAGTGTCCCAAAAGGAAAACTTTTCTTTGGCATGCTGATTGAAGTTACAGCCTGGAATGGTCCTGGTAAGTGATGGTTCCTAAAGCGATATACAGTATGTCTCAAAAGTGAGTACACTCCTAACATTTTTCCAGAGATTTCATTTATACTGTTTAATAGAACTATACTAAAGAAATATCACTTAATGATGAACTCTGTGTAAAGCTTGTATAGCTGTGTAAATTTAATAAATATGAATTATTAAAAACTTTCAATAGTTATTATATACAAGTTTACAAAAAGTTGTAAAAACAACAGCTTTGATTAACAACTGACGGAACGGAATGAAAAACAGTGCAGACAGAAAAAAAGCCAGAGCTTGATAGGTCAACAATGGCCATGGATTACTGGGGGGGGGTCTCCTGATCTGATGAGAGAATGATTAATTAATTTGGCTTGGGCGATGTGAAGCATGTATGGCAGCAACCAGGTGAGGAACACAAAGTTGTTTGTGTCGTGCCTATAGTCAAGATTGGAGGTGGGAATGTCATGGGTCAGGGCTGCATGAGTAAAACAGGAGTTGGGGAGTTACATTTCATTGAGGGAGACATGAACTCAAGCATGTACAGTGAAGAACTGGGGCAGAGAATGATCCTCTCCCTCCGGAAATTGGGTTGTAGGGCAGGGTTCCAGCATGACATGACACCATACACGCCTCTAAGATGATTGCGGCTTTTCTGAACGGGCTAAGGGGAAAGGTGATGGACTAACCACCCATGTCACGTGTCAACATCTTGGGGCATCCTCAAGCGGTAAGTGGAGAAGCACAAGCTCCTAAATTTTGGAATAGCATTCCAGTGACAATTTGTTCAGCTCTGGTGAAATCCATGGCCAAGATGATTAAAGTAGTTCTGCTAAATCATGGCCGCATAAGATATTGACACTTCAGGAACTTTAACTCCATTGTGTATTCACTATTGTTACCAGGGGTTTAGCTACTAATGGCTATACTTTGATTCTTTTTTTGAAGGGAGAAACAAATTTACAATGATATATAAGCTTTACACAGATTTATTTTCATTGTTTCAATTCGATATTTATTTAGTGTTAAAAGTTGTAAGGAAAAGCTGCAGAAATGTGAGTGGTGTACTCACTTTTGTGACATACTGTACGTTTCTAATATTTTTTTATTGCTGTCTCTTGAGATTGTATATTAATAAGTATATTATGCAAACACAAACTATCCTTGATAAGGTGCCGAAGCCACTGAGGACAAAAGAGCCTAGCAAAACATGTCTCAAAATCCTGACTGTTAAAATAAAACTGTTGTCAACGGCTAGTCAATCATTATTTCAGACCAGGACTCCCATACATAATTGATCATAATGCTCCCCAAAGTGAATTGCTAATGCTTCACATATCTAATTTTATTATTAGAAATCCACAAAATGAAAATAAAAAGTCTCAAGTAAATCCAATAAAAGAAACAAAATACTGTATGAATGATTTAGACAAGTGTTTTTGTTATTGTAAATTTCATAGTTTTTTTTTTTGTTTCCTTTTGTGAAGTTTATGCATTTTATCATTATCTATTTGGGTTTTGTATTAAATATATTATTGAAATCCGACTGCTATTCACCTGAAGTGAGTCAACAATTCATAAAAATAAAAAGGGAATATGAATAATGAATTAATAATGGTGGAAATAGGAATACTGAAGTCCCCAAATTACAATTAGTATACTTATACTTTACAGCTGCAAATCGTACGATTTCTATACATTTCATGACTCTAGTTTGTATGACAATAGAGATTAGTTGCTTAACTCATTTGTGTGCAAGATAGTAAATATGGCTGGCCATTAGTCACTTATTCTACTTGGGTCAACAGTTGTCATTGAATTAAATTGAATTGTCTTTTTATTTGTCATTGATAACAACGTAAGGGCACGTTGTATGCAACAAGATTAGACGTGTCACTCCTGGTTAAACACGTAATAAAGACTCAAAAGAGAACACAAGATGTAAGACTCACAAAATATTTACAATACTTATTCTGGTTGCATTTGTGGAATTTTAAGTGACTGAGCACCTTTCTGTTTTTGCCTAGACTTATTTGTTCCCCCAAAGTGCACTCTGTTCTGTCAGTTAATTATGATATTTTCCTCTAACCACACATGTATCCATACTATATTTTTCAGAAACTGAAAGTGAGAATGAGTTCAGGCCCTTAGATGGGAGGATCGACGAATTCCACCCAAAAGCCACTAGAACGCTATTCATTGGGAACCTTGAGAAGACAACCAGCCAAGAGCAACTTTTTGAAATTTTTCAACGCTTCGGAGAAATTGTCGTAAGCTTATTTAAGTATACTAAATGTTTGTTCTTAGTGTTTTTCATAGACTTATAAACATGTTTTCTGTGTGTTTGTTTTCTCTAAAAAGGACATTGATATCAAGAAAATAAACGGAGTTCCTCAGTATGCATTTGTACAGTATTCTGATATTGCAAGTGTTTGCAAAGCCATCAAAAAGATGGATGGGGAGTATCTTGGTAGTAATAGACTAAAGGTAATGCAAAACAAATTTGTTATTTATGGAGAGTTTTTTTCAGGCAAATACTTACTTTCGCTCTCTTTTGCTCTTCTTTTTTTTTGTTAGCTCGGTTTTGGGAAAAGTATGCCCACAGCATGTGTTTGGCTTGATGGGCTGACAACCAACATCACAGAGCACTACCTCACACGGCATTTCTGTCGCTACGGACATGTTGTCAAGGTTAGTTTTTTTCAGATAAAATTTAAATTGCTCATTTGCATTGTTCTTTGACCTCTCAAGGTAACAAAGTTTATCCATGGCTTCAAGCTTTCAGGGCCAATGTGGACCCTGCCCCATCCCTCCTGATTACGCTCACTAGATAGTGATTACACTATGACTTGCTAAGACTTTGACCTTTTTTTTAAAAAAGAGAATGTATTTTTGGGATTTGCATTTGACTGTTCAGCAGTTTTGAACATTCTTTTTGTGGCTTAGTTATTTGTGCTCTTTTTCTTAGGTTTTGTTTGACAGATTGAAAGGAATGGCCCTCATTTTCTACAACAACACAGATTTTGCTCAGACAGCTGTACGAGAGACCAAAGGCTGGAAGATTAGTGGCAGCAAAATTAAGGTGACTTAATTTCTTGACTTTGGCCATTTTATTAAAGGTTTGAAGTCTCAATATGTGTAATCTTTTTTGCAACAGGTGGATTTTGCAAGCCAAGAGAGCCAGCTAGCATTCCTCAGATCTATGCAGACATCTGGTCAAGACATTAGAGAGCATTATGAAATTCCTCCTGAACGACGGTAAATCATCCTCATTTTTATTATGTGATTCATTTCAATTCAGCTATTTGCAAGGATTTAGAGTACCGTATTTTCCACACTATAAGGTGCACCTAAAAGTCTTAATTTTTTTCAAAAGCTGACCATGCGCCTTATAATGCAGTGCGCCTTATATATGGCTCAATATCAAAATTCGCAAGGTCTCGCAACTTACGCAACAGCCGCCGACTCGATTTTCCCCCGAATGTGGAGTAGTCCGCGGTGTATGCTGGGATTTATATACCAGCGTTTCATTGGCTGACCAATGTGTCATCTTTTGAATCGATCGCTATTGGCTAAAGTTATTCGGAGCTTCGGATTGGCTAGAGGGCCAAAACAAACCCTGCAATTGGCCGAAAAAGATGTGTCAATCATCCGTTAAATCGATCTCTATTGGCTGAAGTTATTCAGAGCCTCGGATACGCTAGAGGGCCAAAACAAACCCTGCAATTGGCCGAAAAAGATGACTGAATAGCAAGCTTGCTAAACAACGCCATAAAGAAACATGTTTCATTAGTCTGTATCTGTAGATATTTTACTCTCCTGGATTTACTACACTCACGGTTGTAAGAAGACCATGATTGCGTATCATTATTGAACGTGAGAACTTAGGTGAGTTATGCGGCTTTATATTTTCCCGGTATCTTGTTTTAGAACGATCTTGATGTTGCTGTGATGAGTTGAGTGAATTAAACTCAATTCCAAGTGTTTATTGTCATATGCACAATAAAGTTGCAAGCGAAAAAGAAAATAGAAACTAAGCAATGGTTGCCATTTCTTGAATTCCAAGACTTTAACCTTTTAAATGATATTTGAAATGACGCATTTAAGTGACATCGTACGAACACCGCATCCGCACGTGTCTACGACACGTATTTGCTTCTTTGCAAGCTTTGGGAATGTTAAGGGGGTAATCAGTTTGACTGAATCATCTGACTGTTTTGTGGACGTTCCCATTGTAGCGCCTTATAATCCGGTGCGCCTTATCTATGGAAGATATAGGACCAAAAACTATTTTTTCGGGGTGTGCCCTATAGTGCGGAAAATACGGTAGATGTTTTTGGAAATGTATCCAAATGTTTCATGTCTAAAGAAGAAAGCATTTGGTCAACTCTGTTGTCTGTTTCCCTTCTGTTCTATATTCATGCAACAGGGAAGAGCGAAGGACCCTTTACCACGATTTTACAGCCGAAAGAGCATACTATGAAACCATACGCACACCGGGACTTTACACAGAGGATGCCCGAAGAGAATATGCGGCCCGCAATAGGGAACGTTTCCCTGAATTGGAACATTTTCAAGGTGATCATTATGACCCACGTTACCATGAAGATCCCCGGGATTACAGAGACTACAGAGATCCTTTTGAGCAAGACATTAGAAAATACACGTATATTCAAAGAGAACGAGAACGCTTTGAAGCTGACAGAAGCAGATGGAGTCCATCTCATCATCGTCGGCCTATAACCCCAGCAGTGTCACCATCATCTTCAGACCGAGCTCCTAGAGAATCTGAGCGACGGGTTTATAGCCAATCCTCTGAAAGGAGTGGTAGTGTAAGCTCGCTCTCTCCACCGCATTTTGAAAAATCTGAAAAGACTTTGCTAGAATATGCTTCAAAGACTGAAAAGAATGAAAAAAACAGTCAACAAGATAAGGTGGTGGGAGCTGAAAAAACCAAGCGGCCAAAACGGAAAGAGAAAGGTGAAAAAACAGAGAGAGTCAAATCAAGGGTATTAAAGGGTCAGTGTCCCCCTAATACTCTACCAGAAATGGAGATTGACACTTCTTTAGAAGCAGGCATTGGAAAAGGAAAGGTAACTGACCAAGATACCCAAGACAGGCAGAAATATAAGATGGATGACTCTATATCTGGAAGTCAGCCTTCTGTTGCTCATCATGAATCAGAGAAAAGTGAAAGGTCTGAAACAGCTCAAGCTGACAATTCTGATATTGACGGAAAAAATCGCCTCAAAAAGCATACAAAATCTGAAACTGGAAATGACGGAAGGGACCCGATAGTGGATTCGGATCGGCTTGCCATAAGAAAAAGGCGTTTTGCTGACTCTGGTGGAAAGACATTGCATCAAAAGCGAAGTAGGCTTGATGAAGAAGATTGTAATCAATCACAAGATCCTAATTCGAATACACTATATGGAAAAGAGAAAGACTCTGATAGGCATAAAGACACCCAACGTAAAGATTCAAGATCTAAAAGTGGAAATTCAAAGGATATTCAAGAGGACGTTAAAGGGCAGAGAGAGAAATCTGAGGGATCATTGGACCTGCCTGAGCCAAAACGACTCCAAGCCCATTCTACATCTCGGAGATATTCACATGATGGAAATGGAGACCAATCTTCTTCGAGAGAACAGGAGCACACCACAATTTTAAAATCTAGTATTCAGGTGCCTGATCTTGCCAAAAGAGGCAAGATCAAAGATGAACACGTTGACATTGACCTGTCCCAGAGCTACCGCAAGCAAATGGAACAAAATAGACGTTTACGTCAGCAGCAACATAGAGAGTCAGACAAACCCGGAAAACGAGACAAATCAGGAAGTCCACTAGTAAATGAAAGTGAAGATCTGGAACACCGCAGTCTTGTACATGAAGTTGGTAAACCGCCTGAAGATGTCACAGATAATTTCCCTTCCCACAAACAAAAGAAGCTTGACCAATTTGACACTGAAGGAATTAAAAGAGAGCGTGTCTACAGAAGCTTCAGGCAAAAAAGTGAAGATCCAGAATGGAACAACATTTCATCTCCAGGACACCAGTTTTCCCAACATACAGAGGAGGACTTTAATCATTCTCAGAAAGATCTTGCTAGAAGTGAAAAGAACGACGCTGATCTGGAGCTCCTTGTCAAACGAACACATAGCACTCATGTAAATAAATCAAACGCGCATAATTCAGAAGACGAGCAACAAAAACGATGGGAGAGCAGAATTAAGCAGAACATGTTACCTGACGTAAATCTTTCTAGAAATCTAAACAGAAATGTTCACAACCGCAAGCGTTTGGAATATAGTGTTTGGCATGATACAGAGCCAGGGGAGCTGAGATCAGACTCTGAAGAAGATCGAGAAGCCAAACCCCATTCTCCTGTGGCCTCTACCTCAAAGCCTTTTTCAGAGAGGGCAAGGAGTGACAGATTTTCAGATCCAAAAACCGCACATCTGGAAAGAAACAAGTTCTACTCCTTTGCACTTGACCAGACGATCACACCAGATACAAAGGCTCTACTTGAGCGAGCAAAATCCCTCTCATCTACTAGAGAAGATAACTGGTCCTTCTTGGATTATGATTCTCACTTTGCAAATTTCCGCAACAGAAAAGATACTGAAAAGATTGAATCAACACCACGCCCTACACCATCATGGTATATGAAAAAGAAAAAGATCAGAAGTGGATCAGAAGACAAACTCGATGACAGAAAAGAGGAGCCCAAGCCAGAGGAACAAGAGCGAAGAGAGTTGTTTGCATCCCGTTTCCTTCACAGCCCTGTTTTTGAATTGGACTCCAAACGACTTCAGCATTTGGAACAAAAATATGCCGAAGCCGAGAATGTTCAAAATCAAATAAATCATCATGGAAGTATAGATGGCGAACTTGACCCCGGTCCAGTGGTTCTTTTCCATAGTCGTTTTTTGGAATTCACAAGATTGCAACAACAGAAGAACAAAAACGAACTGCGTGAAACGGAACAAGAGTTAATTATCGGTAAAGCTGAAGATCCACAAATGTTACAATCACCTGAAATCAAAGACTCTATCACTGAGCCAGAAATAAAACCCATCAGTCCTGCTGAGTCGATTTCTGAACCTAGGATAACCTCCCCCATCTCACAGATGGTTCTAAAAGACCCACCTGCTATAGAGCAAACATCTCAATTGCCCCCTGATACATCTCCGACAAACATCGTCATGAAACAGGAAAAGGAATTTGAACACGTCCCGGTGCATTATTTGCCAACTGAGAACACCACTTATTCTGAAGATGCATTGGTCAAAAGCGAAACCAATTACTCAGATATAAATTATAAAGTTTCTCCGGCTGAAATTAGAATGGATGTTGCAGAAGATGTAAAACGTGCGGTTGAAGAGGATTGTAGCTTCAATTTACAAGAGTGTGATACTAAGTCTGAACCAGAAGTTCATTTGGTAGCAGCACAGAGTGAAGTCTCTCAAGACCCATGTTGTACAGTACTGAAACATGAAGACTGTATACTAAAGGCAGACACATACTGTGCAGTTTCAGAGCCAGAGGAAGAGAAAACTCCTAAGGAGTCTGCTCATGTTAACACAGAGGAAAGTTCTACCAAAAAGGAGATTAAAATGAAAGAAGTGAAAAGTAAAAAGAGTAAACCACCCCCAAATGATATTGCTTTGACTGTTGTGCCTGCATCAACTCCTGAAAAACCAGTAACGCGAAAGAGTGAGCGCATTGACAAAGAGAAACTAAAACGTGGTTCTTCTCCAAGAGCAGAACATAAGTCTACAGGAAAGTCTCCTGTTCACGGCTTGGACATCGATGTTACAGAGCAGAGCATTTCATCAGGCAGAGCAAGACGTCGAAATGTGAAATCTGTGTATGCAACCCCACTTGAAGAAGTGCCATGTCGTACTGCCAAGGATAATCATGAGTCTCCGCGTTCAGCAAGAAAACGTGGCACAGATAAAGATCATACACAGCAGCAGATGAATGAGCAAGATTCACCTGCCCCCACTCTAATAGTTAAACGGGGCCGTCCTCCTAAGAATCGTAAGCACGGTGAGGAAGCTTCAGTGGTTAAAATGGACAAACTAAAACCGGACAATAAAGAGGCAGATCAAATTGAACCAGAGAACTGTGAAAAAGTTCCTAAAACTTTGAAAGGAAAATCCTCTCCTAGTGCCACAAAACTTTCGATTGGTCAGTTGTCTACAGCTCATCAGTGTGAAGAAACAAAGAAGGAGAAATCAGAGTTGACTGACGGTAACAATCGCAAAATTGATTTCCCTATTGAGACTACGTTGGATTTGCTTAATGTATCTAAAGAAGCCCAATCACTTCAGGCTGACCAAAAGAAAGAAGAAAAAGACAAAATCAAAAGTGAAATGGTCAGAGACTGCGATCCACCATTTCAAAAAATGCATGAAGATAAATTAAAGCTCAAAGATGAGTATGCTCCGGTGTTAGATGAAAAGACCCCCCTAGAAAAAGATAAGCCTGTTAAAGGAAAGCTCAAGTCACCAAGGCACCCCAAATCTCCTGTTCTCAAGAACCTAAAAATCAGGCTAAATGTGAAAGAAGTGAAAGATCATGTGTCGAAGTGTACCAGCAAAGGTGTTAACACAGAAGACAGTGAATTGTCTTCTTTAGAAAAGAAAGACGATCTGGAAAAGACTAAGGATTTAATTTCACAGGAGATGGAATTGGAACAGGCTGTGGAGAACATTGCCAAACTCACCAATCCGGCTTTTCCAAGTGAACCTGAAACCCCGACTGGCCCAATCACAGACTTGAAAAGTTTTTCAGATGAAGAAAAAACTAATCCAGCCAGTGAAACAGAACTTATTGCTGCTATCGACTCCATTACTGCTGAGGACGTGCCAGTCGCGGTATCCCAAGCAACATCAATAAGTGTTGATGTAACTTCAGAACCAGAGCTGCAAGACCCAGTTCAGACCCCCAAAGGAGAAAAACCTGAAATAGATAGTGTTACTATCCAAGATGAGCCTCTCCTACAAACTACACCCAAAAAAGTCAAGGGAAGACCCAAGAATTCAAAAGGTCCCAAAGGCCAAAAGCAAGCACGGAAAGATTCAAAAGAACCTCCGACAAGTGACGAAATTGCAACACCTCTCGTTCAGAACACAACAAATTCAAATATAAAGCTTGTCCCAGAAGTTGTTCCACCTTCAGCTACTGCTGCTGTAATCACACCCACTGTGTGGAAGCCAGAACCTGAGCCTTCTACCAAGCCACTTGATGTGAAGGAGTCAGAATCACCGACTGAAAAGCATGTTCAATGTATAAAACCTTTGTTCCCTCAATCTAAAAGTCCTGCTGTGCCGACGCCGCAATCACCCTCGCCATCACCAATGGCATGCAGACCAAATATAAAACCCACTCAAAACAATAGAGTGCCTGTGTCTCCACCAGATTGGCTGCGCCAGCCTGTCGATACAGGGATTCCTTCGGTACCAGGATTGCCAGCAGCATCCAAGGAAAACCAACCTTCCCCTGACTCTGAAAATACAGAAAGTGATCGTGGCTCAAGTGATCTGCGGCAGATTCTTTTGAAACACAAAACTATGTCTATGGCAGGGAGCAGTTATGCACCAACTAATCTACACACTGTCCCAGAACAGATCCAGACTCCGCGTAATGCCACATTAACAGTTGTCCCAAATAAATCACCACTCCCCGATTGCAGGATGCCGTCACAGTCCATTCGAACACCAGCTGCTCAAGCGTCTCCTGAGACAAAGTCTGTGATATCTGTCATAGCATCAACTGCATTGCACTCCTCTGTAATTAGTCGTGTATGCATCCCCCCTGAGCATGAAGACAAAGTGAGGCAAAGTGTGGACATGGCTCTACCTAAACACAACTATAGGCCCAGCAAAGATGACATTGGACCCTATCATGGACCAAATATTGGTGACGAAGGGGGAAGTTCTACACGCTTTATTGTTGAAAGTTCCAGTCTTGGGACAGGACCTTGCTCAGGTCTCCGAGTAAACACATCTGAAGGAGTAGTGGTACTCAGCCACTCAGGACAAAAAACGGAGGGTCCCCAACGCATAAGTGCCAAAATAAGTCAAATTCCACAGGCAACAGCAGGTGACATGGAATCTCAGCAGCTGGTATCTATGCCCCAAATTAAACAAGAAATGTACAGTCATTCACCATCAGGCCTTCAAAAAGGCTCTTTCCAGACAGACCATGGGCATTCTGGTAAGATCCATTGTTCTTCTAAGCAAGAAGGCACAGGTTTAGACAAAATGGAGACCTCTTACCACTCTGCGCCGCAAGGAGTTGTAAAGCGTCTTGCGCAGGGAGTCGGCAATCAAAGTATAAGCTCAATGTACTTGCAGGAGTACATGCCTTCAAAACATCAGAAAAAAGTGGACAGTGGAGATTCACATAACCTAGACGGTTCTAAGGCACAATGGGCGTCTGCCATAAGTCCGGCAATAAGTCCACATTTGCCTTCCCCTCCTGGAAATCACGTTAGCTACGTTACCAGCAGCGGTGACAGAACGTCTTCGCATCTTGGAGGTATCAAACAGGAACCACGATCCCCACGCAAATCAAGCCATCCTCACTCTCCATTTACTAAAGTGCCCTCCCCCATTGGGTCTTCATCACCTAAGGGCATACCTGTCATGTTACCCACTGGGCTGCCTGCCATGCAACCGTTTATCACGGGCGTGCATCATCCAGAGCAGTCTGTCATCATGCCGCCTCACAGCATGCCTGGAGGCCTGGGCCGAATGTCTCCGCACCCTGCCACCCAGTCAATCCCGGTAGGACACCTCGTCCAAGGAGACGTCCGGGTCAATACCCCTCCACTTTCCGTGATGAGCTATGGGATGCATAGTGAGTCACTTTCGTCGCCCTGGCCCGGTCCCATGCAGCAACGACCCACTTCACCCCAAACGGTGGCCAGGGACAAGGTACTCAAGGTGAACCCGGGAGCTTTGAGGAGCCATGAAGTCGAGCAAGACGATTCCAGACGTTTCCACCAGCAAGTACGACAGCCTACGGCACAGATCAAACCGGACACCATGCAGCCCGATCCCCGTGCCGGATTCCGAAGCGGCGTGCCGATGGAAGCGTATATGGCGCAGAGAGAGATGCGCACGCTCCTTCACCAAGGGGAGCGCTCCTCCACGGACCCTCATTCCGGGCATCTTCAAGATACTCACCCTCCAACTTCTGCACCTTCCAGTCTGCCTATGTCCTTGTCTCCACGGGCACACATTCTGCCTAAGTGCATCTCTGAGAAAGACCTAGGAAAGCCGTTGGAAGCTAAAAGGCCACACTCCCCTCTTCCTAAAGACGGCTTAATAGGGATCCGACAGCCAGGACCTACAATCTCATCTCCTCAGAGAGCTTCGCTCATACAACCTGGACTAAGCGGCGCTTTCCCGGAGTATTCTCAAATGTATTCAAACCCGTCAAGAGGCGTCCATTCCCAGATGCCAGACACGACGCATATTGTTTCTGACGGAAAGATGACACACCCTGTCAATATGGTGCAATTGCTCACGGTAAGACTCAGCCCTTTGCAGATCTCCACTTTACAGCCCTAGGTTTTTTTTTGTTTTAATCCTATTCTTGTCTTGAAACTTTTATAGAAATATCCGATCGTTTGGCAAGGGCTACTTGCCCTAAAAAACGACACGGCAGCAGTCCAGTTGCATTTCGTGTGTGGCAACAAGGCTTTGGCTCATCGATCGCTGCCACTCCAGGAAGGTGGCGCCTTCCTGCGAATTGTCCAGAGGATGCGCCTCGAGACGTCACAGCTAGAGAGCGTAGCCAGGAGAATGACTGTGAGTTTTCATTATTGGCTAAAGAATCCTGTCAAGTTCCCTCCATTTGATCACATTTTTGTTTTGCTACAGGGAGAGTGCGACTTCTGCCTCCTGCTTGCTTTGCCTTGTGGACGAGATCAAGATGACGTTCTGAACCAGACGCAAGCCCTGAAGTCGGCCTTTATAAATTACTTGCAGGCGAAATTGGCGGCTGGCATTATTAATATCCCAAATCCAGGTTCCAATCAGGTAGGCCTTTTTGTGATTTGTTCAGTTGTTTGAGCAGATGTAGCACCTATACTGTTAGGCAAAGGGAAGTAAACCTACTAGACTCGTTCTAGGTTTATTGAGTGGTAAAATTTAAATACACAACAGTCAAAATTATATGAACAAAAGCCGGCAATTGATGGAACAATAGACAACATTCAACATAAATTATAGTGAAACTACACTCATTAGGGTTTGTGTTCGATGAGAAATTCTAAATGCGGTAAATAATGGTTCACCCACCCAGTTTTATTTTTATTTCAGTTGAATGAACGGTCATCTACTCTAATTTCGGCTGGAAACGTATTATTAGTCGCAAAATTTACTTTTATGCGCACACGGGTGTTGGAATCAACCTAAGTGTGTTTTTGTGTCAGGCGCACAATAAATTGACTTCAAATTTCAATGACAATTCAAATGAATGACAAGAAAGCTCATCAAGTAAGGAAAGAAAACTCAATTTGGTGTTCTCCAATTCAGGGAATCTGAAATCCATGGGTATGTGCCATGATTCGAAATGTTAGGCAGCTCACAGTCAAGCGCCGAGGAATAATCCGATTCCTACCGTCACCTTGATGTAAAGCTCCATAATAAATTAAATCCCTGTTGGATTCCTGGTCTGAGTAGCTCGCAACTCTGCTCACTGGGATTTCCGATTTTCCTAAAGATGGAGTGAAGAAAAAAACCTGGCCAGAATTCGTTTAGTTCTGTTTTTTTCCCGTCCATTTTGAATCCCACTGTCACCGGGTGCAGTCAAAATGAAGAAAAGGACAGAATTGTCTTTTAAAGCAATATCTTGCTAACGATTGCGATGCTAATCGTCGACGCTGACGTTCCTATTTCTGCCTTAGCGAGCAACGGCTAAAGACATGCTAATGACACTCGCCATGTTTCTTTATTTACAAAACTTAATCGAACAGGGATTTACAATTCGTTTTTCGCTACTCAAAAATGTTGGTTTGGTTTGATAATTGTACGATCAAATAGTTCCCTTTCAAATGTTATTAAGCAGACTTTTGTAGTCGGCTAACTCTTCCGCCTGTCTCTTTTCCAGCCGGCTTACGTGCTGCAGATTTTCCCACCGTGTGAATTTTCCGAGAGCCACTTATCCCAACTGGCTCCTGACCTTCTCAACAGGATCTCCACTATCTCTCCTCACCTCATGATTGTCATCACCTCTGTGTGACCTTGGCTGCCAGGAACTCATAAACTTGAGGAATACTTTTTTTTCCCCCAGACTTTCAACCTCAAATTTTGTCATCCTACAACTGGTCTTTTTGTCCCTGTCAACAAGAAAGAACCTCAGGGATGGACCAAACCAGATTCAAGTCTTCTTTTTTTTGTGGACAATTTCTGCTGTATTTCTATTTATTTGAGTCGAGAGTTTTGACTTTTCTGTGAAGCAAATTTCAAATTCTTGATGAGCAAGTTTAATCAACGAGGATGGCCTTTTCAATTTTTTTTTCCCCCTCCCGTAAGAAGAACTTGGATTCAAGACATTTCTTGATGTAATTTTTAATCTGTACAGACTGCCTGGACTGTGTTTTTCTTTAAGAGGACAACAATAAAAGCGAGACCTTGCAGAGGACCACAGATTTGAACTCACCAGCTTGGTTCCTTCCCCTTCCACTACTGAAACGGTTTACACCTCCACTCGCAAACCATCAAGAAACAGTTATCCTTTGGAACTATGGAACCTTGTAAATATTTTAAATATTTAAAACTTTGACAAGGAACTCGGAAACCCCGGCAGAGACTTGAACTCTGGGATTTTACCAGAACACGTTATGGGAAGAGATGGGTATTCTTGAGTTCATTGTTTTTCCTTGGGTGTAAATACTTGTAACACAAGAAGGTTAGCAAACTTCCCTGTGGAGTCTGCTGATGGCACTTCATATTTTGTAACTCAAATAAAAAAGATCTAAAGAAATCAAGAATATTTACATTTTGCTTAGTTGTTAGATGAGTATTGTCATTGGCCATATACTTTGTGTAAAACGTACATTTTTACTTTAAAAGTTCGAGTTTGCACGCTAAACACATGGTTTTACCGTGGTACTCAAACCCAGGTAGTGCACGCAGAACTCTTAACCACTGGATCACCAGTGATATAGGGGTCATACAGCTAGGCATTGGGTATTCATCTCATTTACACTTTTTAGTCATGGTACCAGAGAAGAAGATTAAAATACCAAGATTTTACTGTAGAACTCAAACCCAGGTCGCAGCAGCGAGAGTGCAGAACTCCTAACCACACCAGTGATTTAGACGGCATTGGGGTTTTATCTCATTCACAATACTTAGTCACGGTACCAGAGAAGAACATTAAAATACCAGGTTTTACTGCAGGACTCTGATCCGTGTGGTTGCAGGGAGAGCGTCAAACTCTTAACCAGTGGATTGCCAGTGATTTTGATCTCACACTATTTAGTCACTGTACTAGAGAAGGTTACAATACCAGATTTCACTGCAGAACTTGAACCTGCGTTGCACCAGTTGAGTGCCGAACTCTTAACCACTGGTTCACCAGTGATATAGATGTTTTTCAAAAAGGCATTGGGTTTTTATCTCATTTCTATTTAGTCACAGTACCAGAGAAGAACGTTAATACCAAGCTTACTGCAGAACTCCGAACCCAGGTGGCGGCAGTGAGTGCTGAATTCTTACCCACTGGATCACCAGTGATATTGATGTCATAGAAAAAGGCGTTGGGGTTTTATCTCATTCATACTATTTAGTCACAGTACCAGAGAAGAACCTTACTTTCATTGTGCATTTCACATGTTACAATGAGAATGCATTTGTCATAATGCTTAGAACAAGGGTGTCAAAACATGCGGCCCATTGGCAGGATCAGGTCTGCCAACAGCTTTAATCTGACCTGCGATATAATGGTGAGAAGCGCAAGAGAAAAAAAAATGAGCATCATCTTTAAATATTCTTTTGCCTCTTTCTATCTCTTTATCTATTTTCTGTCCCTAATTTTCTACATCTTTTGCTGTTTTTTTCTATACCTATTTCTCTTGCTCTCGCCGTCCCCCTCTTTCTTTATTGCTTGCTCTTTTGCTTACACCCCCCGAATTGTTCTCATCTGTCCCTCTTTTCCTCTGCCTCTTTTTTATCTTTCCCTAAACTGAGTTTGACCCCCCCCTGGTTTAGAATAAAATGGAGAAATAGAATTTGTCATTGTAATATGTGAAATGCACAATGTAAACATTGTTCTCTGGTACTGTGACCATAAATACTGTGATGAGAGAAAATTCAGTTGGAATCTACCACTAGAATTCGGTGTTCCCATCCCTGCAGACCGGGTTCAATTCCCATTGTATTCAACCCCAAAAGTTAAAGCAGAGTAAAGGTGAAACCAAATGTTATCCCATTTTCTGGTGAGAACAGGATTGGGTGCATGTTATACACTAAATCAATAATCCCAAATCTACTTGAAACAGTTCAATGAAACACTCATTTTTCTAAGGAAAATATTTTTATTGTCGCACAGTAGAGAATACATAGTTTATTAGGAGGAATAAACATGGTTCTAAAAATGAAGGGAGAAGAGCCTTTGCGCAGGTTAATGTTTTAAATCCATGCTAGAACCAAACAATGCCACCAGCTGTTCTTCGTACTGGGAAATGTTCCTCTTCATGATTTCCTTACAAGGGCCCAACAAACGCTCAAAAGCCCGGATGTCGATTACTGCAACAAACAAAATTTTGCATTTGAAAATGAATACAGTACTAGATCCTGATACAATACTATTGGAAATATAGGATAGGTTCTTCATCATTTGTCTTTTGAACCACAAGGAATTGAACAGTTTGATTCTTAAGGTGCAAGAAAATATCTGAAAATTGGATAAGATTATTTAAAATATATATACTGATTTAAAGTGTATTGCTAGTCATACAAGTAATCCTTACGATTACTACCGTACTTATTAAAAATAAATTGCATTGTTTTTAAAGATTGTTTTTATTTAACAGAAAAACAAGTGACCGTATTTTCACCACTAATTAAAGTATTTAATTTTGTTCCAAAACGTGTTGATGTAAGGCAGACGTAGTAGAGGACACCATGAGAATGTTAAAAGGAAAAGTGTTTGGCATTGATTGTACAGTATTTGGAAGAAAAAGTTACCCAATTCCATGATTATAAGGCGTGCATAAAAGTATTCGATTTAGTTCCAAAATGTTGGCGTAAGGCAGACGTAGTAAAGGACACCATGAGAATGTCAAAGGGGAAAGTGTTGGGCGTTGATGGTATTTGAAAGAACAAGTTACCGTATATTCACAATTATAAAGCGCACATAAAAGTACTACATTTTGTTCCAAAGTGTGTGTGTGTGTTGATGCAAGGTGGACAAAGTAGAGGACACCATGAGAACGTTAAAGGGTGAAGCGTTGCTCGTATTTGGACGAAACCGTTTACTGTATTTAAACAATTATAAGGTGCACATAAAAGTGTTTGATTTCGTTCCAAAATGTTCTTGTTGAAAGGCAGCCGTAGTAGAGGACACCATGAGAACGTTAAAGGGTGAAGCGTTGATTGTATTTGGGAGAACAAGTTACCGTATTTTCACAATTATAAAGCGCACATAAATTATTCGATTTTTGTTCCAAAATGTTCAAAGAGACATTGTTTTATTTTCCATTTCTTACTTCTATCAGGCCTGGGCGGAACAAACCCCTGAAAATGTGAAAAAAGAGTATTTGAGCGTGTACAAGCTATGCCATGCACTTGCACGCAAATAATGTGTTACTCTGATGCCATCTTCTGGCTTAAAGTCTTGATTGCAGTTTTCAGATTGCGCGTTCAACCTTTAATAATGCACATTTCTAAAATGGGTTATGTATTTTTTCTTTTTTCTTTTTTCTTAAAATGGATATTGTTTTTTTTTTTAAATGAATTTAGTTGTTTTTACCATCAGGAGGCGATAAATAGTACGCAATGTCCCTTTAAATACAGGCAATAGCACACGTGACAAGACTAAGTACGGTTCTCCTTGTGGTCAAACATGAAAATACGCAACAATCGATTCTTTAAATGAGCAAAATGAATTGGCTACAAGGCAACACTTTTTACAGAGTACAAATTATTTTAAATAAATTAAGGTTAATTTTGCCTTAAAATTGGACGATTAAAAAAAAAAAATCAGTTTTCAACTTCATAACTGGAAAATATTATGAGTAGCAGCATACCGCGTTTTTCCCCTTGAAAGCCAAACAACAAAAACCAGATACTCGCCCCCCCTGAAAATGCTTGAACTTTAATGTTAAGGATTGGAAAGTGCTTGGATTTTGGGTGAAGTGCTTGAAAATGCTTGATATTGTTGCCATGTTTCACAACAGATCTTCTTAAAACTGTTGTGAATCTGGTGGCTTTGCCAATGCATTCCTTCCCTCGTGATTAACGGAAGCTGGCATTAGTCTGTATGACATTGTTCGATGAAGTGTTATTGCCCCCTACGGGTTGCTTCCAAGAGGTCATGTGCATGCTTCACCCAAACAGGGCCCTATGTAATGTGGATCGGTGCAAAGATTAAATATCATGGATATTTATTAAGAGCGATGCAAAAAAATGAATGTAACGTTTCCCTGGGGTAAATTAATGAGAAGAACTTCCTGCAACTAAAAATGTAAGCTACATATTACTGTCAATTTCACCCAACACCTATATACGGAGAGATTTGTCTGAAAAGTATTTACAAATTTGTTCAGATCCACAACAATATTTACAATTTACTCAAGATCCAAAACCTCATAATAGCTTAATAAATGCACACGAAAGATTAAAAATCACGTACAAAAATTGCAGATATATTTGTTTGTTTGCAAAATACACAATTTTCTTTCATTTAAGGGTACTAGAGGTGTCGGCACGGTGGTTATTATGTCCGTGGTACAGTTCTGAGGTCATGGGATCAAATCAAGCTACCAGCCTTCTTGTGCGGAGTTTGCATGTTCTCCCTGTGCTTGTGTGGGCTTCCTCTGGGCTCCTTCAAAATTCCCAAAACATGCACTTCAAGTTAATTGGTGTGACCAAATTGTCCCTAGGTGTGATTGAGCGAGGTAGTTGTCTGCAACTGGCTGGCAACCGGTTCAGGGTGTCCCCTGCCCGCTGCCTGAAGATAGCTGGGATGGGCTCCAGCACCCCCGTGACCATACTGAGGATAAGTGACGCAGATAATGGATGGATGGTACTAGAGGAATTGGAAAATTGGCTTTGAAAGTCCTTACAGTGCTTGAATTTGGCCTTGAAAGTGCAAGAATCAAGAAGAAATCCTGACTGGAGACTAGAAATTGAGTCTACAGCTGATTTATTTTGACCAAGTCTTTGTACGTGAATAAATCGCTCCTAAGATTGCGTTAGATTTCGGTTTTAGATAAAGGTTTGCCACTTCCCGTTTTAAACAAGTGCAGGTTTTTGTTTTTAGATATTCTAAAGATGGATAGTGTTCTGCGCGTAGAAATAGTAACATCTACTGGTTTTTAATGTCAAAATGTCTCGTGTGTAGCAGGTAACAATTACCTAAACATTTGGTTTCTCCGAGCGCATAAACAGACGCTGCGCGGGGTTTGTTGGTGACAAGCGCCAGTTCTCCAAAATATTGTCCCAGGGAGCAACGGGCCACTTCCACTTCGTCCTGAGGGCCTGCTTTTGTCTGGAATCGGACACAAAAACGGAGGAGGATCGTACGAATCGGCGACGGAAGCTCGGTCAGCCTTACTTTGCTTTTGATCATGATCCTCGCTTGTCCCGATTCGACGATGTAGAAACAGTCTGCAGTGTCTCCCTGTGGCATCAAAACCTTCAATTCCTCGAAAACTTGAGAAATATCGCCGATCGTATCACTTACCTGCGCTATAATACGCTCTCCGTCTTTGAAGCATCGTGCGCCGAGAACATCCACTATCTTCATCCTTTCTGAAAGCTGGCAAGCACATGAGCATACCTGTCAACTTCTAAACATTTGCCCTTATACATTATTTGATAATTTCGAATAGTGGTACACTATATTTTTGTTTAACAGGAAAAAAAAAACAAGTTTTTTGTTAGACCGATCTCGTTTTGCCTAATTCAGCTCTAATTCGGATCGTCTCGGTCTCTGGAAGCATACAATAACCAGTACTGTATCTGAAATGACGTTTGTACAACTTACAAAATGTCTCCGTCCGGTGGCCAAAAACTTTTTCAATAATTTTTTTTTTTTTTTTTAATGTTTTTTTTTGTTTGTTTTTTTTTTCAAATCAAACGTTTGCTTTATTCCAATTTCGAAATATTTGTTCGGTTTGGAAATTTCGGAATTTCGGTTCGTTTGCCAATTTGCATACTCTGCAGCCGATCAGAACCCGCGTCAAATAACTTTGTGCTTCCGGACTTTCCCGTGCGTTATAAGGTCATTCATTTGCATGTCATTTTCAAAAGTAGACGCACAGAGAATACAGGAAAAATGGAGAAGTGGTTAGGGATCTAGCCAAAACCTCCGCCCAAGAAGAAAGATTCAAAAGAAGCTATCAAAATTGATGACGCTACAAAACGTACAGGTACATTAAAAGCATCGTGGAAAGAGGAGTTCACGTGGCTTTTAGCAAACGACGCAACACAAACATTGCACGAATGAAGATTAATAAATACAGGTACATACTAATGGCAGATGGAAAACAGCGATGTCATATACATGCAATGAATCTTATAAGGAGATTTATAATAAACTTAGTTTTAAAGTGCTGTTCTGTTATATATTCTGGTTATCAATCCTTAATACTTCTTTTTTAAAAATTGTGATTAATTGTCTTATTGTGTTTCAAGTTATGAAAAATGGGGCAGGCAACTTTATGGCTGGGCAGGCAACTTTTCAGAGTTGTCTGCCCTTGGTGTCCAGTAACTCTTCCTCATGAATTTCAGACACCGCATAACGGCATTGAATATCAAAACCATCTTTAACACAGTCAGGTATGTTACCACGGATGTAAAAACTGCCCAAAAAAGCTGACTTGGCATTTTTGGTTTTGCTGACTAAGTAGTTCCCCCAAAAAGACATTTCACTTGTAGGCCAGAAAGTGTTTGGCCATGATATAAATCTTTTACAAGCAATCAGGTAGTTCACTCTAGAAGTGAAAATGCCCCCAAAGATGACTCAGCACGATTGGTTTTGCTGAATCAGCAGTTTCTCTAGAAAGACATCCACATCTTCCAGGCCAGAACAACATTCAATTTCAATACAATTTCTTGTAGACAGTTAGAGGGGTTGACCTGTAAGCAAAACAAATACCCCCAAAAATTCGACTCAGCGCTTTTTGGTTTTGCTGAATCAGCAGTTTCTCAAGAAAGACATTCACATCTTCCAGGCCAGAACAACATTCAAATTCAATACAATGTTTTGTAGACAGTTAGAAGGGTTGACCTGTATGCAAAAGAAATTCTCCAAAAAAGTCGACTAGGCACTTTTGGTTTTGCTGAATCAGCAGTTTCTTCAGAAAGACATTCCCATCTTCCAGGCCAGAACAACAATTTTAATGTCTTGAAGACAGTTAGAAGGGTTGAAATGTATGCAAAGAAAAAAACCTGAAAAAGTCGACTCAGCACATTTGGTTTAGCTGACTCTGCATTTTCTTAAGTCTCCATCTGGATTCAGTCTTGCTCTTTAGGTTTTTCATTCTTATGTGCCAATGACTCTGCCAAAAAAGGGAAATGCCACCCAAAGAGTTTTGCGTCTTAACGCGGGTGATGCGCCATCATTCTAGATTGATAAATGAAATAAACCTGTTAACACAAATGATCTGTTCTTATTCTGCATAGTCTGTCTCGCTCTGAGTAAATAGGTAGCACGTTGTGTTTGTAAGGTTTATTATCACTTAATAAGGGAATAGCAATCATTAATAAGGCCAGCAATTGGCTTTCAGTTTGAGACAAATCGTGTAAACATTTACACTTATAATACATTGAAATGAATGCTGAAAAACCTGAGACCGCTCAAGTGCATAGCAGTTTTACTTCAAAAACAAAATACAACTGTATATTCAGGTTATTAAAAACCCTCATCAACATCATTTTTATTGATGTTGTTCCTCTCCTGCATAGTGACATTGATCTCGAAAAGTTGAGAGAGGAGTAGGAAGTCCTGCAAATGTCTGATAAATCAGATCAATGTGACATGGAAACAGATTTATATTGGGAGGTCTTGAAAGCCAAAACCAATATTGGGACACAAAGGCTGCACAGACTGTTTGCTGTTTTACTATGCCTGCCTCACAGCAGTGCAGAAATTTCACTTGTTAGAAAGATAAACACTGAGTACAGAAAAAGCATGCTAGAGGACACTCTAGTTTCTTATTTGCAGGTGAAAATAAATTATGATGGGGCATGCTATCAACTAAACGCGGGACAACGCTGAAGGAAGTGCGAGAGAAAAACGAGCTGCAGGTTGAATTATTTCCTCTTGATATTGCCAAAGCCAGGTGCCTCTCTTAAACGCTGTACTTATATTTCTTTACCCCCCCTCTTTCTTTTTCTTCCTCCCTTTTCTCTCACCCGCTATCCCTCTCTCTTTCACTCTCTCTCTCTCTCTCTCTCTCTCTCTTTTTCTCTTTCATTGTCTCTTTCTCTGTGTCATTTTACCTTCTTTAGCTCTCTTCCTTTTTTACTTTTCTCTCTCTTGCTCTCTCCTTCTCTCTATCCCCCCTTCTCTCCGTCTCTCTTTCTCTCTATTTATCTTTGGATTTCTTTCTCCCCTTCACTCTGTCTCTCTTTCTCTTTATTTCTCTTTGGATTTCTTTCTCTCCTTCTCTCCATCTCTCTCTCTGTTTCTCTTTGGATTTTGTTCTCCCCTACTCTCCAGCTCTTTCTCTCTATTTGTCTTTGGATTTCTCTCTCTCTTTCTCTCTCCGTCTCTCTATTTCTCTTTGGAGTTATCTCTAACACTCTCTCTCTAACTCTCTCTTCCTCCCTCCCTATTTCTCTTTTTATCACTTATTTCTCCCATTCTCTCCCGCTCTCTTTGTTGTTGTCTTTGTGCCACCCTCTCTCTTTTTCTTTTCTTCGTTTTCTCTAATTTCTTTCTCTCTCTTTTTCTTTGTCTCTAATCTACTAGTCCAGCCCCTGAGAGAATTGTTGTTCTATCGTGTGGCCCCCAAGAACATATTTGATTATTGCAAGAAATATGTTGTAACCTGTTAAAAGTATTTGTTTACATGTGAAATTTTGTTATTAAAATTGCGCAACGAAATATTACAGTAAGGAAAAATTGAGCCATTAATAAGGTCACAGTGTCTCGCAGGTTGACAGTTATGTTGATATGAGCAGGGCGTTGCAGCCCTTTTGCAATTTCATCTCAATATGATTTTAGAATTATGACACCATCGCGGCACCATGGCAGGGCAGTGGTTAGCGCGTCCGCGGCACAGTTCTGAGGTCATGGGATCAAACTTCCCCGTGTGAAGTTTGTATGTTCTCCCCGTGCCTGAGTGGGTACTCTGGTTTCCTCCCACATTCTAAAAACATGCATGTAAGGGTTAACTGGCTGGTCCAAATTGTCCCTAGGAATTGTTGGGGATTAAATTATCAAAATGTACTGTTTACCAAATTGTTCAAATTAGTTATCTGACTCCATTAACCAACACAACCTACACTCACCCAACAATTTATGCGCACTCATTTCTTGAGGGAAAAGATGAACAAGAAAGCCGACATTTTCACACGGGGGCAGATTTAATTTCATTAACAATTTAACTAATTGTACTCCATCGAAAACGGCCGAATTAGTGTCGTTGGAGTCTCTGGGAAACCCTCTTCTGAAGTCCTTTAGCTCTCTCCCATTCACCATTTTCTCCCCACATAATGACGTGCCGACTCCTCCCATGGGCGTGCCAAGGAAGCCCCCCCCCTGGTCGTTGCGATGTCTGGAATACTCAAAACAACACCGAGCGTTTCTACGTCATCAAGGCCTTTCTGCGTCTGGATGTGCTGATTATCTTATTAGCCTTACGTCCCGTTCCCACCGTTCCTGTAAACAACATATTCCACCAGGGTGCCCTGACTTTGAACTACAGCCCAGTCAGTGAATATCTTTTGCATTAAATGTAATTTGTAGTCAATCGTATAAAATCCTTTATAGTCAAATGTATAAAATCTTTCAGTTTGAATCAGCGAGTGAGTGGTCTGTCTATATGTGTGCCCTGCGACTGGCTGGCAACCAGTTCTGAGTGTCCACTGCTCGAAGATAGCTGGGATGGTATCTAGCACCCCCGCGACCCTACTGACGATAACCGGTGCCGCTGATGGAAGCATGGACACTATCACTCAGAAACAGCTTGTTTTTCATGTACTGACCTCCAGGGACTTTAAAAGAGGAACACATTCCACAAAGGCCTCATAAGTCCTCCTCTTCTTGGCGTTGTTTTTCACGATGAGCCTATGGAAGGTGGCTCGATCCTGCAAGAGCGCAAAATTGGGACCCCGTTTATGTTTTGCAAACCTTAGCACGGCTTTTGGTGGCCTACCAGGCCCCACAAGGATCCTTCCTGAGTGGCAACGATGGTAGCGGCTCGCGGCGTGTTGTACATGAGAGCCAGCTCGCCGAAACTTCCCTTGTTGTCGTATTTGCCCACGCAAATGCTCGTGCCGTCTTTTTCCACCATGATTTCGTAAACGCCCCTGAGGAAAGAAACGTTATCTGAAGCAGGGTTCTCAAACTCCAAAGAAAAACTGAAATTACCCCCGAAATAAGTGCCTGGAACATGAGCCCAAAAAAATTGAAAGGAGCCCCCCAAAAAAGTCATTTTTTAAAATGAACTGAAAAGTATGTGAAAGTATCAAAAATTTGTAAAAAAAAGTACACATCACACAAAAAGAAAATGAAGGGAGGAAAAACAGCAAAAAATAACCAAAATAATAAAACTAAAAGGATAATATACCAGAAAATGACTGGAAGAACGTCTTAAGTGAGTAACTAAGAAAGTGAGGAGGTCCTTTTAACTTTGCGCTCAGTTTTCTGTTTCGGGTCAGAGAAATGATTTTTGGGGCACGTGTTTTTTCATTTCCTCAAAAACATTTCTCTTCCTTTGTTTTTCTTTAGTCTGTATACTGGTAACATACTTTCTTTAGGCCAAATCTAAGAGTGAGACGGTAACTGCCAGAAGTCGATTGCAAGAATCAGAAACATTTCATCGCCTCTCGTTTGATCTCGTCACCAAACGAGGAAATTCTGTTCCCAGCGCGCCCATGGTACTCCGAGATCGCTACCTGCAATCTTCTCCCCAGAAAAAGGGATTATTTTTTCTTCTTGAGACTAACTGTTCTCGGTTTGTGGTCGGCTTTTTCCTACATTTTTCCAGACCCATTTCTGCAGACCGGTTCTACTTCCTGATCCAGAAGCGAGCTGAAACATCTTAATTGGTTAGTTGATCAGATTAAGAAATCATGTGATCCAGGAAATATCAGTCTGGTTTGAATACCTGCGCCATTTTACCAACTGTTTCCCCAAAAGCTTCCCTAAAACCAGTTTAGGCAACCTTTTTTCCTTGTCCCTTTCCATATCCCAAGTGTGCCTATCTTCCACTCTCTCAATCTTATTACCGTAAATTCCAAACTATTGTCACAAGCTTTCAACCTTGACACCGAGGCAATGATATGGCTAACTGATGCAGTTTTTCCAATGGCCGCCAGGAGGCCCGAGCAGTAACTTTAACAATGAGAGAGGTGGAATATGTAAGTTAAATGTAACTTTGCGCTATGTGCATGAATAAAACTAGCATGAACAGACCCTCATCATGGAAAAGGTGTCGATCGGAAGGGGAGGGCTAACTACCATATTGGGAATCATTGTACAAGTCTGTTTATATGTACTGTAAATGGAAGGCGAAATGAACGGATTACAAGAAGCAACATCCCATGAGGCAGAATATTTAAAGCGGATTTCTATTTATCTGTATGCATTATCATGTGTTTTGGGGTAAATATTTTACACGGTTGGATCTTATGGACTGATGTAATGAAGCCATTTTTGCGGACCTTCAAAGAAGTTGAATACGGCCAGGGGACATATTAGGAGGTATGTAGGTCCAATGTTTGTTTTATTGGTTAGCACTCTGGACTCTAAATCCAGTGATCTGAGATCAACTCTCAGTGGGACCATGCTTCTTTTGGCTTTTAGCCAGAGAATAAACCAATGTTCCTATTTATCTGCTATGCAATAAAAAGCAGTACACCCAGCATAAGTACATAGGTCCCATGGTGTAATGGTTAGCACTCTGGACTCTGAATCCAGTGATCTGAGTTCAACTCTCAGTGGGACCATGCTTCCTTTGGCTTTTAGCCAGAGAATAAACCAATGTTCCTATTTATCTGCTATGCAATGAAAAGCAGTACACCCAAAATATTAATTCAGGTCCCATGGTGTAATGGTTAGCACTCTAGACTCTGAATCCAGTGATCTGAGTTCAACTCTCAGTGGGACCAGGCTTTCTTTGGCTTTTAGCCTTAGAATAAACCAATGTTCCTATTTATCTGCTATGCAATAAAAAGCAGTACACCCAGCATAAGTACATAGGTCCCATGGTGTAATGGTTAGCACTCTGGACTCTGAATCCAGTGATCTGAGTTCAACTCTCAGTGGGACCATGCTTCCTTTGGCTTTTAGCCAGAGAATAAACCAATGTTCCTATTTATCTGCTATGCAATGAAAAGCAGTACACCCAAAATATTAATTCAGGTCCCATGGTGTAATGGTTAGCACTCTAGACTCTGAATCCAGTGATCTGAGTTCAACTCTCAGTGGGACCAGGCTTTCTTTGGCTTTTAGCCTTAGAATAAACCAATGTTCCTATTTATCTGCTATGCAATAAAAAGCAGTACACCCTGCATAAGTACATAGGTCCCATGGTGTAATGGTTAGCACTCTGGACTCTGAATCCAGTGATCTGAGTTCAACTCTCAGTGGGACCATGCTTCCTTTGGCTTTTAGCCAGAGAATAAACCAATGTTCCTATTTATCTGCTATGCAATGAAAAGCAGTACACCCAAAATATTAATTCAGGTCCCATGGTGTAATGGTTAGCACTCTAGACTCTGAATCCAGTGATCTGAGTTCAACTCTCAGTGGGACCAGGCTTTCTTTGGCTTTTAGCCTTAGAATAAACCAATGTTCCTATTTATCTGCTATGCAATAAAAAGCAGTACACCCAGCATAAGTACATAGGTCCCATGGTGTAATGGTTAGCACTCTGGACTCTGAATCCAGTGATCTGAGTTCAACTCTCAGTGGGACCATGCTCCTTCTGGCTTTTAGCCAGAGAATAAATTAGTGTTCCTATTTATCTGCTATGCAATGAAGAGCAGTAAACCCAGCATAATAACATAGGTCCTGTGGTGTAATGGTTACCGCTCTGAATCCAGTGATCTGAGTTCAACTCTCAGTGGGACCATGCTTCTTTTGGCTTTTAGCCAGAGAATAAACCAATGTTCCTATTTGTCTGCTATGCAATAAAAAGCAGTACACCCAGCATAATTACATAGGTCCCATGGTGTAATGGTTAGCACTCTGGACTCTGAATCCAGTGATCTGAGTTCAACTCTCAGTGGGACCATGCTTCTTTTGGCTTTTAGCCAGAGAATAAACCAATGTTCCTATTTATCTGCTGTGCAATGAAAAGCAGTACACCCAACATATTAATTCAGGTCCTATGGTGTAATGGTTAGCACTCTGGACTTTGAATCCAGTGATCTGAGTTCAACTCTCAGTGGGACCATGCTTCTTTTGGCTTTTAGCCAGAGAATAAACCAATGTTCCTATTTATCTGCTATACAATAAAAAGCAGTACACCCAGCATAAGTACATAGGTCCCATGGTGTAATGGTTAGCACTCTGGACTCTGAATCCAGTGATCTGAGTTCAACTCTCAGTGGGACCACGCTCCTTCTGGCTTTTAGCCAGAGAATAAACCAGTGTTCCTATTTATCTGCTATGCAATGAAGAGCAGTAAACCCAGCATAATAAAATAGGATCTGTGGTGTAATGGTTACCGCTCTGAATCCAGTGATCTGAGTTCAACTCTCAGTGGGACCATGCTTCTTTTGGCTTTTAGCCAGAGAATAAACCAATGTTCCTATTTATCTGCTATGCAATGAAAAGCAGTACACCCAAAATATTAATTCAGGTCCCATGGTGTAATGGTTAGCACTCTGGACTCTGAATCCAGTGATCTGAGTTCAACTCTCAGTGGGACCATGCTTCTTTTGGCTTTTAGCCAGAGAATAAACCAATGTTCCTATTTATCTGCTATGCAATAAAAAGCAGTACACCCAGCATAAGTACATAGGTCCCATGGTGTAATGGTTAGCACTCTGGACTCTGAATCCAGTGATCTGAGTTCAACTCTCAGTGGGACCATGCTCCTTCTGGCTTTTAGCCAGAGAATAAATTAGTGTTCCTATTTATCTGCTATGCAATGAAGAGCAGTGGACCCAGCATAACAACATAGGTCCTGTGGTGTAATGGTTACCGCTCTGAATCCAGTGATCTGAGTTCAACTCTCAGTGGGACCATGCTTCTTTTTGCTTTTAGCCAGAGAATAAACCAATGTTCCTATTTATCTGCTATGCAATGAAAAGCAGTACACCCAACATATTAATTCAGGTCCCATGGTGTAATGGTTAGCACTCTGGACTCTGAAACCAGTGATCTGAGTTCAACTCTCAGTGGGACCATGCTTCTTTTGGCTTTTAGACTTAGAATAAACCAATGTTCCTATTTATCTGCTATGCAATAAAAAGCAGTACACCCAGCATAATATATTATTATATTATTATATATTATAATTACATAGGTCCCATGGTGTAATGGTTAGCACTCTGGACTCTGAATCCAGTGATCTGAGTTCAACTCTCAGTGGGACCATGCTCCTTCTGGCTTTTAGCCAGAGAATAAACCAGTGTTCCTATTTATCTGCTATGCAATGAAGAGCAGTAAACCCAGCATAATAAAATAGGATCTGTGGTGTAATGGTTACCGCTCTGAATCCAGTGATCTGAGTTCAACTCTCAGTGGGACCATGCTTCTTTTGGCTTTTAGCCAGAGAATAAACCAATGTTCCTATTTATCTGCTATGCAATAAAAAGCAGTACACCCAGCATAATTACATAGGTCCCATGGTGTAATGGTTAGCACTCTGGACTCTGAATCCAGTGATCTGAGTTCAACTCTCAGTGGGACCATGCTTCTTTTGGCTTTTAGCCAGAGAATAAACCAATGTTCCTATTTATCTGCTGTGCAATGAAAAGCAGTACACCCAACATATTAATTCAGGTCCTATGGTGTAATGGTTAGCACTCTGGACTTTGAATCCAGTGATCTGAGTTCAACTCTCAGTGGGACCAGGCTTTTTTTGGCTTTTAGCCTTAGAATAAACCAATGTTCCTATTTATCTGCTATGCAATAAAAAGCAGTACACCCAGTATTATTACATAGGTGCCATGGTGTAATGGTTAGCACTCTGGACTCTGAATCCAGTGATCTGAGTTCAACTCTCAGTGGGACCATGCTCCTTCTGGCTTTTAGCCAGAGAATAAACCAGTGTTCCTATTTATCTGCTATGCAATGAAGAGCAGTAAACCCAGCATAATAAAATAGGATCTGTGGTGTAATGGTTACCGCTCTGAATCCAGTGATCTGAGTTCAACTCTCAGTGGGACCATGCTTCTTTTGGCTTTTAGCCAGAGAATAAACCAATGTTCCTATTTATCTGCTATGCAATAAAAAGCAGTACACCCAGCATAATTACATAGGTCCCATGGTGTAATGGTTAGCACTCTGGACTCTGAATCCAGTGATCTGAGTTCAACTCTCAGTGGGACCATGCTTCTTTTGGCTTTTAGCCAGAGAATAAACCAATGTTCCTATTTATCTGCTGTGCAATGAAAAGCAGTACACCCAACATATTAATTCAGGTCCTATGGTGTAATGGTTAGCACTCTGGACTTTGAATCCAGTGATCTGAGTTCAACTCTCAGTGGGACCAGGCTTTTTTTGGCTTTTAGCCTTAGAATAAACCAATGTTCCTATTTATCTGCTATGCAATAAAAAGCAGTACACCCAGTATAAGTACATAGGTCCCATGGTGTAATGGTTAGCACTCTGGACTCTGAATCCAGTGATCTGAGTTCAACTCTCAGTGGGACCATGCTCCTTCTGGCTTTTAGCCAGAGAATAAACCAGTGTTCCTATTTATCTGCTATGCAATGAAGAGCAGTAAACCCAGCATAATTACATAGGTCCTATGGTGTTTGGTCACAGCTCTGAATCCAGTGATCTGAGTTCAACTCTCAGTGGGACCATGCTTCTTTTGGCTTTTAGCCACAGAATAATCCAATGTTCCTATTTATCTGCTATGCGATGAAAAGCAGTAAATCCAGTTTTTTTACATGGGTGCCATGGTGTAATAATTAGCACTCTGGACTCTGAATCCAGTGATCTGAGTTCAACTCTCAGTGGGACCATGCTCCTTTTGGCTTTTAGCCAGAGAATAAACCAATGTTCCTATTTATCTGCTATGCAATGAAAAGCAGTAAACCCAGTATTATTACATAGGTGCCATGGTGTAATGGTTACCGCTCTGAATCCAGTAATCTAAGTTCAACTCTCAGTGGGACCATGCATCTTTTGGCTTTTAGCCAGAGAATAAACCAATGTTCCCATTTATCTGCTATACAATGAAAAGCAGTACACCCAATATAACTTTATAGGTCCCATGGTGTAATGATTGGCGCTATGAACTCTGATTCCAGTGGTCTGAGTTCAAGTCTCAGTGGGACCATGCTTCTTTTGGCTTTTAGCCAGAGAATAAACCAATGTTCCTATTTATCTGCTATGCAATGAAAAGCAGTACACCCAACATAATAATTCAGGTCCCATGACGTAATGGTTAGCACTCTGGACTCTGAATCCAGTGATCTGAGTTCAACTCTCAGTGGGACCAGGGTTCTTTTGGCTATTAGCCTTAGAATAAACCAATGTTCCTATTTATCTGCTATGCAATAAAAAGCAGTACACCCAGCATAGTAACATAGGTCCCATGGTGTAATGGTTAGCACTCTGTACTCTGAATCCAGTGATCTGAGTTCTACTCTCAGTGGAACCATGCAACTTTTGGCTTTTAGCCAGAGAATAAACCAATGTTCCTATTTATCTGCTATGCAATGAAAAGCAGTAAACCCAGTATTATTACATAGGTGCCATGGTGTAATGGTTACCGCTCTGAATCCAGTGATCTGAGTTCAACTCTCAGTGGGACCATGCTTCTTTTGGCTTTTAGCCAGAGAATAAACCAATGTTCCTATTTATCTGCTATGCAATGAAAAGCAGTACACCCAGAAAACTTATGTAGGGCTCATGACGTAATGGTTAGCACTCTGGACTCTGAATCCAGTAATCTAAGTTCAACTCTCAGTGGGACCATGCATCTTTTGGCTTTTAGCCAGAGAATAAACCAATGTTCCCATTTATCTGCTATGCAATGAAAAGCAGTTCACCCAATATAACTTTATAGGTCCCATGGTGTAATGATTGGCGCTCTGAACTCTGAATCCAGTGATCTGAGTTCAAGTCTCAGTGGGACTATGCTTCTTTTGGCTTTTAGCCAAAGAATATACCAATATTCATATTTATCTGCTATGCAACGAAAAGCAGTACACCCAATGTAGCTGTGTAGGTCCCATGGTGTAATGGTTAGCACTCTGGACTTTGAAGCCAGTGATCTGAGTTCAACTCTCAGTGGGACCATGCTCCTTTTAGCCAGAGATTAAACCAATGTTCCTATTTATCTGCTATGCAATGAAAAGCAGTAAACCCAGTATTATTACATAGGTGCCATGGTGTAATGGTTACCGCTCTGAATCCAGTGATCTGACTTCAACTCTCAGTGGGACCATGCTTCTTTTGGCTTTTAGCCAGAGAATAAACCAATGTTCCTATTTATCTGCTATGCAATGAAAAGCAGTACACCCAACATAATAATTCAGGTCCCATGACGTAATGGTTAGCACTCTGGACTCTGAATCCAGTAATCTAAGTTCAACTCTCAGTGGGACCATGCATCTTTTGGCTTTTAGCCAGAGAATAAACCAATGTTCCCATTTATCTGCTATGCAATGAAAAGCAGTACACCCAATATAACTTTATAGGTCCCATGGTGTAATGATTGGCGCTATGAACTCTGAATCCAGTGATCTGAGTTCAAGTCTCAGTGGTACTATGCTTCTTTTGGCTTTTAGCCAAAGAATATACCAATATTCATATTTATCTGCTATGCAACAAAAAGCAGTACACCCAATGTAGCTGTGTAGGTCCCATGGTGTAATGGTTAGCACTCTGGACTTTGAATCCAGTGATCTGAGATCAACTCTCAGTGGGACCATGCTTCTTTTGGCTTTTAGCCAGAGAATAAACCAATGTTCCTATTTATCTGCTATGCAATGAAAAGCAGTACACCCAAAACAATAATTCAGGTCCAATGGTGTAATGGTTAGCACTCTGGACTCTGAATCCAATGATCTGAGTTCAACTCTCAGTGGGACCAGGCTTCTTTTGGCTTTTAGCCAGAGAATAAACCAATGTTCCTATTTATCTGCTATGCAATGAAAAGCAGTAAACCCAGTATTATTACATAGGTGCCATGGTGTAATGGTTAGCACTCTGGGCTCTGAATCCAGTGATCTGATTTCGACTCTCAGTGGGACCATGCTTCTTTTAGCCAGAGAATAAACCAATGTTCCTAATTATCTGCTATGCAATGAAAATCAGTACACCCAAAAAATTTATGTAGCGCCCATGGTGTAATGGTTAGCACTCTGTACATTGAATCCAGTGATCTGAGTTCAACTCTCAGTGGAACAAGGCTTCTCTTGGCTTTTAGCCAGAGAATAAACCAATGTTCCTAATTATCTGCTATGCAATGAAAAGCAGTACACCCAGATAATTTATGTAGGGCTCATGACGTAATGGTTAGCACTCTGGACATTGAATCCAGTGATCCGAGTTCAACTCTCAGTGGAACCAGGCTTCTCTTGGCTTTTAGCCTTAGAATAAACCAATGTTCCTAATTATCTGCTATGCAATGAAAAGCAGTACACCCAGTGTAATCTTGAAGTCCCATGGTGTAATGGTTAGCATTCTGGACTCTGAATCCAGTGATCTGAGTTCAACTCTTAGTGGAACCATGCCTCTTTTGGCTTTTAGCCAGAGAATAAACCAATATCCTTATTTATCTGCTATGCAATGAGAAGCAGTAGTCCAAATCAGATATATTGGTTCCATGGTGTAAGGGTTAGCATTGTGGACTTTGAATCTAGTGATCTGCATCCAACTGTCAGTGGGGCCAGGTTCAATTTAGCATTTGGCATTCAGCTCCAGGAAACGCAAATGTTCCTATTTATCTCCTATGCAATGAAAAGCAGTACTCCAACTATGCGTCGTAGGGTCCATGGTAGCACTCTGGACTTTGAATCCAGTGATCTGAGTTCAACTCTCAGAGGCACCATGGCTATGCAAAGAAAATGAGTACTCCAAAACTGTTTACGTTGGTCCCATGGTGTAATGGTTAGTGCTATTTAGTTGCTAGGTATCTTGTTTCAGATGTTTCTCTGATGGGTACATTTTGAAACAGTCTTCATATCCTGAATCCCAAGAGTTTAAGCTTTGAATGATATGTGGCATGACGTATTTCAGTGACATAGTACAGACAAGTATTTGTCGACTCATGGGTAGACACCACATCCCCCCCCGTGAACACCCCTGGTTGATATTAATCTACTGACCGACCTGCCTCAGAAGAGATAGTCTGCATCCCACCCCAGGGCCAAACGGAGTTGGACATCCCTGGTTTATATGATAGTCCACATATTTCTGACTACTAGGAGGTGCTAAGTAATACTCACTGTCAATTTAATCATAGTTCTCACCTTTCTACAACATAGAAATTATCTCCATCATCTCCTTGGTCAATGATGTGCTCCTGAGGTTTGACCTGAACCTCAAACATTCCATCCAGAACCTCACCAAACTGCTCCTACAGGACGTGACAAACATTTGCAAAATGATTTAGATTTTCACAGATTATGTTTTTAGAAACCTTATGTGGATTTTGAAGGGATTAGACTACGGTCTACATTCATTGTATTGTACCAGTAATTTGGGAATTCAAGCTATGTTTAGCAAAGGTTACTATATTATCATCATTTGCTTCTAGAAAAAAAAAATCACAAGAATAATACTCAAAATGAGCAAACATATTCTACCAGTGGAACAGAAACAAACGAAAAAGAAAGAACGGATGCGCTTTGTGTGTCATTTTACAGGCGTGTGTACCTGCTCAAGCGTCTTGAAAATTAAGATATCCTTGCAGGCCTCCTGCAGCCGGCGTCGTTGCTCGTCCGTTTTGGGGTGCACGACCCGAGGCTCGGCGTCCTCATCTTCGTCCTCGTCGGGGTTGTACGCCTCGGCGCAAACTACAAAAAAAAGAAAAAGAAAAGGTTTAAAACTAAAAAAATAACAGTTGTGTTTGGGGAAAGGCAAAGGGAGACCGTGGAAATTTCATGGAACAGGGTTCGTACACCTTTTTCATAGCCAAATTCAAGCACTCTCAAGGCGAATTTTTTCAAGTACCTTCAAAGGAAAAAAAAATCCAGGGCTGAATCTTGCTGCTAGTACATACTTGTGCTATATTGCACTGTTCCTATCTATTATCTATAATCTTTTTTGTGTCAATGGGCTCGGGCTGCTATAAACTGACATGAATTCTGCCATTCTGCTTCAAGGCAATCACGCTTGGTACAATGGAGTTCGATACAAAATAAACAAAAAAGCAAAATCTGTGTTTAAAAAGCTGAAAAATGAGCAAAGTTTTGATTCATTTTAATGATATCGATGGCTCCGAAGCAGAGCGCTTTCTATTTATTTTTATATTTTGTACCTGTTTTTCAGAAAATATATCTAAATTGATTAAAATAGTATTCTAAATAGTTATTTTGGGGGGATTTTATTATCTATCTATAGTCATTAAGTTATTTTGGATTGACACTCGATTGTTTAGCACTTTAAAGGATTTTGTGATGTTGATCAGACTGTAAATTTTGCTCAGTGTGTAAAAAGCTAATCATGTTTTGTATTTTACAATTGTTTTGGGGATTTATTTTATATTTTAATGAAAAAGAGCCAGAATTCCGATGACTAGTTGGATAAACCTGACCTTTTGGATACAACAGTAGGGGGCAGTAACACTTCTCAAGACAACTCAATGAAGAGGAATGGAGACACAGTCAGTGTTATTTTTACGCACTTTAAACATATATATATATATATATATATATTATTAATAATTTCAAGCATTTTCAAGCTCCTCACCCAAAATGCAAGCATTGTCCTAAACTTAAAAATCATTAAAATTGAAGCCTTTTCAAGGATTTCTAGCACCTGTACGAACCCTGATAGAAATGGCCTGATTTCAACTTTGACCTCAGAAGTGAGGGACTGAATGAAAAATGATAAGAATCCAGACCTGAAACCCTGCGGTTGGATTTAGCAATGGTGCATTCTGCAGAGATATAATTACACATTTAATTTGTAATACAAGAACCCGAACTACAAAATCAATAGTACTCACTAGCAGGCTTTTCCTCCTCTATATCTTCATCATCCTGGACACTTTCACCACAGTTGGCTGCAAACCTTACCCCTTTTCCAAGCTTCTTTACCGGCTGATTGTTTTTCTGGTTCTCCAGAATTTGCGTAAAGTACCGTACGGCGAATTCCACCAAATCCGGCGGCCTGTTGCGAAGAACCTGCACCGTGTACCCATGGAGCAGCTCTTTTAGACCCGTCGGAATTTCAGAATTGCTCATTGTCAAGTTTCCGTGCGTTGCGGTTGCTGAATTCAAAGCTCGTCTTTGCCCGTCCGGTCGACGCGCTCCTCCCTGCTCCATCTGTCACATTCACTTTATTGATTTAATTATTGAACACAGCCTGTAGGAAAATATTGACCTAAACTTATCCTTGTTAATCAACGGTGGTCCAGTGGACACATCATACCGAAAAACAAAAGAAGTGCACAAAAATCACATTCAAGTTTTTTTAATTCATACATTTCCCCACAGCATCATTCAAGTCCTTTTTTAGAAGCCATGTGTGCAACTAAGACACCAGTATTGCTGAGATGTGAAGACCCAACACAAAAACAAATGTACCTTTTCCCTGATATGTTCACATAAGGCAGAGACATAAGGCACAAAAAGTCCAGATCACTTTCATCACTGCCTCTTAAAAAGAAAAGAAAAAAATCTAAATGGACATTTAAAAACAGGAGTGAGAATATCTGAGCACTGTAATTCCTCATATAGTGGAGTAGTAGTTCATTCGACTGCAAAGAGTACTTTCTTTATGATAATCTCTATTTAAGACCAGGGGTGTCAAACTTATTTTGACTCTGGGGGCCACGCGATAGAACATTTTCTCGGGGACTGGACTTGTAGATTAGAGAGAAGGAAAAACAGAGAGAAAGAAATAAGAGAAAGAGATGGAGAGAAAAACAGGGTGGAACAAAGAAAGAGAGAAAGAGATAGAGAGAATAGGGAGAGAGAGAAAGTGAGAGAATGTAAGAAACAAATAGAAAGATAAATAACGAGAGATGGGGGAAGAAAGAGAGAGAAAGAAGTCCAAAGAAAAATAAAAAGAGAGTAAGAGAGGAGAGAAAGAGGATGGGAAAGCAAGAAAGAAAGAGAAAAGGAGAAAAAAGAGAAAAGGAAGAGAGCAAAAGAAGGCAAAAAGAGAGAAAGAGACAAAGAGGAACAAAGAAAGAGAAAAAGAGAGAGACAGAGAGAGAGAAAGTAATACAAGTCGAGTGTCTTTGTGAGAGGCACCTGGCTTTGGCAACATCAAGTGGAGATATTTCAACCTGCAGCTCGTTTTTCTCTAGCGCTTCTCCGAGCGTTGTCTCGCGGGCCGGATTCGATCCCTTAGCCTGTTTGACACCCCTGCTTCAGACCGTGTTTACACTGTTTTATGTGCGTCCTCTAGTTTAAACGCGGCCAGAAAAATCCACTTGTCTTTTTCTGTTAAAGGAAATCGGGTCAACACTTCCACACAATCCAAAACATTCTTTACAAGTCATTATTATTTAATCTTAAATAAGTCATATTTGATTAAAATAATCTATATCCATGTGTTAAAACACATGTACTTATATGTCACGTGATACTGAAGCATAAAGGGACACGGTAATATTTGACCACATTATGTGTCTGTATTGCGTAGTGCAACTGAATACGAGTGCTACAAAGCACAAGGCAGAGAACAAAACTAAGGGGACTCAAAGTGACCAAACTGCATCAATTTTCTTCTCATTATGGTGTCCAAACTCTCACAACAGCAATCATCTCAGCTCCCTTTAAGTGAACTTCGTGTTATGTAAAATAAATACACATTTCCTGACCTACTAACAATAAAAAAACACTCATTTAAATGAGAGTTCATGAATTATTGATTATATATATTTTTTAATGATTAAAGCTTTTTTACCACTAGGAGGCGCTACATAATACACAATCTCCCTTTAAAACTAAATAATGATTCTGATTAAAGAAAGCTTGACAAAAAAGGAGGCAAACATGAGAGCAGTACACTAACTTCCTTGACAGCAAGAAAAGTTCATGATTAAAATTTTCAGGAGTACTTTCAGGACTATAAGCTGCTACATTTTTGAGGCGCATTGAACCCTGAAACTTACATAAAGCTGCGGAAAAAGTATAGACGAGTTTCACTATTTAAAAACAACGGTGACATCATAAGAGACCATTTAAGCCTAATGCGGAAGCAAATGTTTTGCAAAAAATTAAAAAAGTGTTTCACACTGTAGTCTGCTGCAGTCAATCTATAACTATGCAATTTAAAATCTCGAAATACGCTATTTTTTTTAGCCTCTCACTACTTTTATACCTCCGTGTCTTAAACGTGCTATTCGTTTTCCCAAAAGGAAAAAAAATGTTCACAATCGGTGACCACTATTTGAGGAAATACGATTTGCTCCAAATCCCGAAAGCACAAGTTTCCACATGAAACAGAGTAAAGAAGTGGAAATTTGTCCAAATGATAAAGTACTAGTGTGTGTACTGCTTAAAAGTGTTCCCGTCACATGTTGGGTGCCAGCCAGTTCAGGAACTTCATTGCCAGTTCAAATCCCAAGAAGCAAGCCTGAGGAGACAATTGGAAGAAAAAATTAAAAAACAATCTTGCGTACGCTTCCAATGCTAAGCCACAGACGTATGTCGTTTTTGCAAAAAAAAAAAAAAGCTTTGAATTTATTTGAATTAATATTGAAATGTGTTACTCAATATACAGACGCTGCCCTATTTACGAACGAGATAGGTTCCGGACGATCGTTTGAAGTTGAATGTGTTCGTTATTTGCTTCGGTGCTATATTTTGTATGTTCAAGGTTTATACAAGTATGTTTAAGGCTTGTATAAATAACCTGTATTGTTTTGTACTAAAAAATAAACTTTTGAAAAAATAATACGCTCTATAAAGGTAAATGAAGTAAGGTTTAACTTACTTTTGGAATAAGCGCTTCAAGAGGTCCTCCTCCACATGTTAGAGAGTGGCCGAAAAAAAGCGATCCAGCCATTTTCTCAACCGCATCAAGCTTTCTTATTCCACTTTCATTTCAAAAGAAACGGCTCGCCTCTTCTTTACACCAACCATAATGAATGGATGCACGAGATATTAAACGACAAAAGTCTCAAAGTTCTTAGCGCTGGAGATACAGTATAGAATTATTACACATGAACAAGGAAGAAGAAGTGGATTTCTTCTTTGGGGTGGATGCTGGGTGACCTCTCACAGCGCCACACGACGTTGGCAGCAGAAATAAGCACTACAGTACTTTCCTTTACTCGGAAAAAGATGCACACAATACAAAATCTAACTTAAAGCAATGTCCGGATATTTTTCGACGTCCCGTTAAAAAATGTTCGTATCTACAGTTTTGTCGAATGGTCGTAAGTAGGGGAGCGTCTGTATAGTCATTATGGTATCAGTTTTCAGCTGCAACGTTTTCATCATTTCAGTCATGTATCTCTCTTTCAGTTATTTAGTCGTAGTTAATGAAGCTTATGATTATCCATATATTTGAATGTAGTCATACTTATTTACCGTAATTCCCAGACTACAAGTCACACCTAAAACCCCCAAATTGATGACCAGATATTTTAACGCGCGCCTTAAGTACTGGAAAATACAGTGGATAAAATTGGAAATGCATAGTTACGAATAAAAATACTGCAAACGGTAATTATCCTGCCTTTGAGAAACCTACGGAAGGCTTTTCGAGTGCCCTCTTGAGGTAAAAATGTGCATTGTCTGTTGCTAAAACTGTTTTAGTTGTGAAACCAGATGTCATCATGTTAATTTATGTGTCCCCTGCCCACTGCCCGATGATTGCTGGGATGGGCTCCAGCACCCCCGCGACCCTACTGAGGATAAGCGGTGCAGCTGATGAGATGAGATGAGAAATAAATTATTTCAATTCAAATGTATTTTTCATGCAACACCAGCTTTTACTGGAGTTTTACTTCCATGCACCTTATAGTCCATCGCACCTTATACCTGAAAAAAGATCACAAAATCCCATTTCGGTGTAGTGCGGAAAACACGGTACTTCTTGTTTTATTAACTTGACAACTCAATGTAGCCATATAGCCGTGATATAATCTCTACATTGTTCTAAGTGATGGTCTGATTTACTGTTGGAAAGGAGACCTTGAGTCCTAACACAACGACCTACAGGATTCAGTCTGGACAAGGGACTGGTGTAAAAGTGAGATTTGGGGAATTTTCCACTGAATTATGTTTCATTTTTGTCACAGCCCACCATGATCAACCCCTCTGATATATAAATGAATGTCAGTTGTTTTAAAAGCGTGGTTGTCAAACCATTACCGCCCTGAATATTCATTTTTCCTTTAGTTTTATTGTAATAAAAAAACTGCTTGTTTTGCTTTATTTTAACCGTTGCGTCGCACAAACCGGAAAAAGCAAGGAAAGGAAAACTTCCTCTTTCACATGCCAAGTAAGGATATAAATAAATTAACAAAATATGTTCTTGAGTCTTGATCCAATCAACATGTACTGCACATGAATGAAAAATATATTTAAAATGTGAGCGTTTTGAGTGCAAAAGCTGAAATAAACATCTAAAATATGCAGAGGTCTTTAAGGCACAACCTAACATTTTGAAAACTATAATAAATACAGAGTTAAAAATTAAAGTCATACTCACAGCGTTTGCAGGAAAAGCTCGAAGCATGACAGCACTGAAACCTTTATACAAGGAACCGATGCCCTCCTCTCGGATAAGCTCTCGCAGAACATCCCGGAATCCATTGGGATACTTTCCTTCAGGAGCTAACGGGATTGACAGAAGTTCAAAATGCATGTGTTTTTAGATCTTAGCAGAACGATTGTGCTAATTTCATTGACATCTACTACTAAACAGCAGTCAATGTCAGTAATTCAAACTTTGTTTGCCAAACAGTATATAATCTACTCCACGATGTTACCGTGTATGAACTATATGCTGACATTAACCAAAAATTTACACTCAGACATGTTTTCATTTCCTACATTTACATTTCTCTGGAGTCCATTTTTATATGCCGTTTTTAGAAAGTTACATTGCAATTGTCTACTTCACAAACATATTAAAACAAATGGGAACATGACCATTTTAATTTGAGCTATGTTGCTATATGTAAATCTACGGTGTGCTAAAGAATGCTAACGTGAGCTAAAATGCCTGCTAGTTCATAAATCCTTTTTTCCCCACTTGCTAAGAATTTTGCAAGCAGTCCTCTATTTGCTTTAGTGATAGACGTTAAAGCGTACTTAGCTTGCTAAATAAACTATGTTGCTAAATCGAAGTCCACCATGTGCTAGTGAAATGCTAATGTAAGCCAAAAATACCCGCTAGCTCACACATTTGTTTTTAAGGTTTTCAATATATTTTGCAAGCACTTTTGTAATTTTCAGAAAATTAGCAAATCAACTGCGCTAACTTCTCATAACACCTTATATATATATATATATATATATATATATACACACATAAGAACACACTTATTCTCACTAATATAAATTATATACCACTAATATAAATTATGTTTGATAAACAGTACATAGTCAGGTAGCGGACTGCGTACTACAGCTCAATGCAAGTCCATTTAAGCTAGCTAGCTTACAGATTTTGTTGCTCTCCCTCATTACAATTTGTTTTTTTCCAGTCCCATAAGTCAAAATATTCTGGTTGACATTGTTTTTGTGGAAGAAAATATTAGTCAGCAACATTTTAACGATGTCGAAAGAAAACTGACATAAGGGTTCCTCAGATCGATCACAATTCATCAGCAAAGCTGACAAACATTGTAAATCAAACTTAAGAATGGATATGGAAAATTTTCCGATTTTTTTTTTTTTTTTTTTTTTTTTTAATGGTAGCATTTTAAGCAGAGGTCTCTATCGTGGTGCTCCAGAGTGCCTCCTAAGGGCAGTTGAGGTCCCTGCGTACCTGGTTTGAAAATAGTCCGGGAGTGCTGGGTCATTGTGATTTTCTAGTAACATTTTTTTTGAGTGGTTGACAGTGTCTTTATAACCCCACTTCTGATAATGAGCTGGGTAATTACATAGTAACAACATAGTAATAACAAGTCAAGTTTTTTTAGAAATGCATGTCAAACTGGGTCCCCTTTGCGCCAATTAGAAACAAAAAGTAGCTCTCAGCTTGAAAAAGGTTGGAAACCCCTGATTTAAAGAAAACTTTAAATTTGACCACTAAATATTGCTGTAATGTGTATAGCAGAGATCTTCAACATTTTTTCAAACCATGAGCTAATTTTTGTTACAATTTTGGTGGTGAGCTTACCTGTCTGGAAACGGGACTTGAGCACGTCAGGGGGAATGGCCACGGCCCAGTTAAATATTCCTGCCATCCCTCCGGCAAAGAGCACGCTGGGAACGCTGAGCTCGTCATGACTGGATGACAGAGAGTTTACGTAAACATTTTTTTTTAAGTACGAAAGGAGTCCAAAGATCGACCTGTCGATTTCTCACCTCTTCCCTGCCGGCGTGAGGAGATTCTTTAACCACTCGTAGGACATGAAGTACATACCGCTTGCGGGGACATCTGAAAGTCAGCACATACAACAGATTGTCAAACTCTGACAGTGACGTGCAGTCAGGGGAGTCAAGTAACCTGTGCCTCACTTGTCACCATGAAAATATACAAAGACTACACGAGCAAGACAGGAATGTGAGGTTAATAGAATAGATTTTAAAACACAGTCATTTGGGAAGGTAGATTTTGTAAGGTTCAGCCTGAACCTCGGGCCCGGTTCTTTTATCTTAAATGCTCGCTGTACAGTGTAAACTCTACTTACGAATGTCTTTACATACGAAAGTTTCAGGTTACGAAATACCTCAAGGGGAAAATATTGCCTCTAGATAAATAGGTGTTTCAGGATGTGAAGCATAAAATAAAGTACAGTACAGGCTGCCATTCGCCGCTCCCAGATTTCTACCTGGCAAACCGGTGCGTATGTGTGAATCCCAGCATGCTCTTCATGTCCCCCTTCCCACACTGTAAACAGTCTACTGTATGGTACTGTATGGTATGCTACGACTGAGCTTCCAATGTGAGATCTAATAGTCTTTACTCGTTCAAAATGGATAATGTGTGCAAGAGTGCATTTATATAATAATCAAAAACTCGCAATATCAAACAGTGGCATGCAGTGAGGGGAGTTAATAGACTTTGCCTCACCTGTCATCATGGAAATACAAAATATATTAAATATTTTTTCAATCTTAATTCTTTCTCATTTAACTTTAATTTTTGGATTTTTCTTTTCAAAATCGCTGAATTTTCCCATTATATTATTAATATAATAATTAGTATGCAACGTATTAGTGTGCTGAACGTTTGCAGATGCAGAGTGAGGCATGCAATTATCTTGCCTCATAGCAGGATGTGATTGTGAGACCAAGAATACTGATTTGACACACACCTCACCTTAAAATAATACAATTAGAGATAGTATTAGCAAGCTAACAGCAAGTCATCCAGTATTTTTTTCTCGTTGCATGGACTTTCTTAAAAAAATGGAGGATTATCCATCTATTGACGCTTTTATACATAAGGAGCAGTGTGTATTACTGTTGTGAGCGTCAACATAAGCAGTGAGGCACGCAATTTCCTTGCTTCATGGCAGAGGGCAATAGTGAGACCTAAGATTTGGCGCACACCTTAGCCTCAAAAAATAAAATAAATGAAAATATTAGCAAGCTATCAGCAAGTCAACCATCCATTTTTTTCCCTCGATGCATGGACTTTGTTCCCATCAAGGAGGCTTTACCAATCTATTGATGCTTTATTAAAAAAGGCGGCACATACACTTTTATTCTGTCGCAATCAGATGCTGGGATTATAATCCATGCGTTTATTACTTTTCGACATGATTACTGTAATGTATTGCTCTCTGGTCTTTCGATGTTTAGCATCAAAAGTCTTCAGAATGCGACAGCAAGACTCTTGACTAAGAAAAAAAGGTTTGAACATATCACTCCTATATTAGCTAACTTGCACTGGTTCCTAGTCCGCCTAAGATGTGACTTTAAGGTTTTCTTGCCAACATAGAAAAGTTTGCATTGACTTGCACCATGTTATCTCTCTGATTTGATTTCCCCTACGTTCCTGCACGGAGCTTGCACCCAAAGATAATCTGCTCTACTTGTGATTCCAAGAGCCAAGAAGAAATCTGCAGGCTCAAGAGCGTTCTCCATCTAAGCCCTGGTGCTGTGGAATTCTCTGCCTCCAGAGTTAAGATCTGCAACCTGAGTGGAAGTTTTTTCAATCTAGACTTAAGACACACTTCTGTTTTACAGCTTGTGATTGATGCCGACCTCATACTTTTCTTTTCCTGTCCTTTGCTGCTACCTGGCTTGTGGTAAAATGAGGGAGAAGGACGTACTGAGATGAGTCAACCGACAAGCATCTCAACCTGAAGCATGTCAACGTCTGCATCGACCAGCCAACAGAGATGGGAAGCTGCGTCGTTGCTGTCATGGACTAGTTGGACAATTTTTACAGGCTCGAGGTGTTGTTGCTGTCATGGACTTTCGTGATATTTTTAACATATTACCCACGTTTAACTTATTGATGTTCACTATGTTTTGTGTATTGTTACCCAATGCAAAAGCTATTGCAGCCTGGTCCCTTTAGAAGGGGTATTACCACCTGTGAGGTTTCTTAGTTTCCTCATGTTGAGGTTTCTAGTTATTCATTGCACGCATGTTGGTTTAAGATCAGGGGATGGAGTAATTGTGGTTTGTGCAGTCCTTTAAGACATTTTGTGATGAAGAGCTATACAACTAAACATGATTTGACTTGGTTTATAGGTTAGGTTAAGACAACACGTTTTTCTATGCTAAGGTCTATAAATTGTTAATCAAATGATGAGTAAAATGTATGCTAATTTATTTGTAAATCTAAATGTGCCTCACCAGCCATGATCCTAACCGCACATAAATGAACCCTAATTAACAGTTTAAGACCAGTGGCACAAAACAAAACAACAAAAAACAAAGAAACACCTCTCATGAGAGTCAGAGCGGTGCCTTTGTAAATTCCTCTGATTCCGGACTCCCTATAGAGTTGTTTGACGCAGTCCATCGGCCCGGCATACTTTACAGTCCCCGAGGAAGCCTGGATCTACAAACACATAAATAGCAACATCTATTAATTGATGCTGTTCATAATATTCAATTCATAATAAACTCACAGTTTTATTACTACTTCTATGATTCACTGTATTATTTTGAAAACCTAATGATTTTTTTCCTACTCAGAATTTCTGTTAAATAATCTCTCATTTTTAGATTAGTATATGTTTGCATTCAAACCAAATTTGTAACCATAGAATACAATACTGAAATCAGTGGGTCAGCTTGTACATCTATGAAACAAATTGAACAGAGGGTGTAAGACAGGCATAGCCACCCAAATGGCTCGCTCCATCTCTTCTTACTGTTCAGTCATTCTGCGCCATATTGATTGTATTTGAGAGGGACTTGATCCCATTCTATTGTGATTAAGTGCTTTTCATGCCTTTTTTTGCCGATAATACTACGTCCCAAGAAAGTTAATGACAAGAAAAAGTGGAAGACTGTGAAAACGACAATTGAGTTACTACTGTTGTATTTTTAATACATATCGTCAAATTTCATGTTTATTTCATTTAGTTGTGTTTGTGTCAAAAACAATTTGACAAAACAGTCAAATAAAGAATTTCTCCTTTAATTTTTTGCACGATACGACTGTTTTTGGTAAAATAAAATGTGGAAAAAAATCTTTAAAATTTGAGACGATATGAAAAATATCAGATAGGCTGACACGACAGTTCAAAGATTTGGGGTCACCCGGACAATTTCGTGCTTTCAATGAAATACAACATTTTATTTATATCTGTACATTCAGGGAAACTGTGCGGGTCAGATGTATCGACATTTCGTTCTGTATACACGTGTACTAGAATGACAATAAAGTAGATCTGAATCTGAATGAGTACCTTCTATTAAGCAAATGACTTGTTTTTTTCTGTTATTTTGCCCTTATTAATCTCTTCCTTTCGTTGGCCAGTTTCAGATATGGCTTTTTTTTGCCACTCTGCCATGAAGGCCAGCATCTCGAAATCACCGCTTCGCTTTAAATGGTGACACTGGTGTTTTACGTTTACTATACAACCGGGTTGTTAGTTGAGGACCTGTAAAGCATTTATTTCACAAACTAGAAGAGGATATTTCTAGGGAACTCTGAACCATTGAATAGTAGTGTATGTCACATTTTTTCCTTTCGAATTGCCGAGGTATCGGACGGAGATTGTGTCAGCAGATACAAAAACATCAAAATCTATCAGTTTTTTCTTCTTGATCCTGAAATTTTTCAACCAAACGCAACATTCACTAAAAAATGTTGCCCTCCCCAAATTTAGAGGCTGTCACTCTTCATTCGCTCTGGTAGCAATTAACAGAAAGATGCTGGTTAGGCTTACCTGAAGTAGACACTTAATCCGTTCGCCAGGAGTCATGATGGCTGTAGTGAAGATCCCGGACAACATGCCAGCTGCAAAAAGTTGTGGATACCTAGAGGAGGGAGGCAAAATTATGACTATCATTGCTGGAAACAACCAACAACCAAAGTAGATCAGCAACTTACGTGAGGATATCGTCGGGTGTTTTCTGTTGCAATTTTTTGCCCAAACCGAAACCAAAGAAGCAGACGGCAAACATTGGCGTTACTCCAATAATGGGGGCAGCCATACCTTTGTAGAGCCCCTTGACTCCCTAAAAAGAGTTGAGTAGGTTTTGTATCAGAACCTCCATATATCTATATATTTTCAGTGATTGGAAAACGTGTTGCATGACTAATTACCTCTTTAGCTAAAGTTTTTTTAAAGCAATCAATGGTCCCTGCATAGATGAGGCTTTCTCCTGGTTTGGGCTTTGGTTGAGTCTGTAGACGCACCTGAGGAAACAATTTTGCAGCAAAATAATCATCTCATAGGAGTAGCTTGACAAAGAAAAATGGGCTTGTATTTAAACGACAGGAAATGCAAGCTTTGTTGGGATGCTGAGTATTTGACACCAAGGCTTTGGTAGCTACAAAACTACCATTTTGTTATAAAATATGCATTGGATTTAAAAATATATTGAACAAGGGTTTTGTTATTGATTTTGCATACATGACAACTGCATGTTAGGCAGTGATGTTCAGTTAGGAGGGGTGAGTGAGGCACAACCTTAGCTGTCATTATGGAAATATTAAAAATTAAAATATATAAAATTCTTATACTTAAGTTTTTTGTCATTTAATTTCACAATTTGGATTTTCTTCTTCAAAATCGCTTAATCTTCACATTAAATTTTGAATATACGGATTCTCAAATGTTCTGTTAAGGCCATCGTAACTCACGCTTTTGGTTCACATACAATCCCATTTAAGAAATTTTATCAAAAAATGCCTATTTATCTCTGGTTTTACACAGTAAAGAGAGCTATGGAAAATTTAAAATAAAACCCCAGAAACTGAAACATCTATATTAAAAAAAATGTGATAATTTCTAAATGGAAATCTCTTTTTTTCTGTACAGTTGACTTGCCTATTTTGTAAGTGATATTTAACGCAACATGATTGAAAAGAAAAAAATAATAACGACAAATACAAATACAATATTATTAATGGAATTAGTATATTACATATTAATTAGCTTGGTGTATGCAGATGCAGAAGCATGGCAGAGGGCGATAGTGATTAGAAGGATCTGATTTGACACACACCTTAGCCCCAAATAATAGAATTCGTAATAGTAAAAGCAATCCAACAGCAAGTCAAGCCACCCAGTATTTTTTACTTGTTGATTAACTTTTTTTACAACTGATAATTAGCAATCTTTTGACTCTAATTTAAAAAATCAGGATCTAATATATTACTGTACTGCACGCCTGCAGCTGTGGAGTGAGGCATGCAATTCTCTTGCCTCATGGCAGAGGGCGATAGTTAGATCAATAATTCTGATTTGCAGTACACCTTAAACAATATAATCAGTATTTACAGGCTAACCGAAGTCCAGCAAATCAATAATCCTATCTCGTATTGAAACTTTAATTCAAAAGAAGAAAATAGAAATTGTTTGTAAAGAAAGGTAAGAAATTAGAAAATGTTTCTATTTTACAGTTTCTGCATTACCCTCCTTATCTGTCATTCATATAATGAATAAGACATAGGTTTATTTATTTTTAATATTTGACTGTGCCTCACGTCACTGGCGTGGGTCAAAGTACACACCGATCACTTTCTTAGCATTTAAAACGCCGTTTTGAGTTTTGCAGCCGAGTTTGAGATGGAAACGCAGTACAAATGTTGCGATTCATGCACACTCGATTTACCTTTATAGTATCGAGGGGGTGACCGGCAAAGACGAGGCAGACTCCGCCGAAACCTCCAGCGAAGAAGTTCTTCCCGGGGCTGATCGGCTGCGGCTGTTTTGACATTTTGACTTTTCCTTTCAGGAGAAAAACACGAAATATTATTGGAATTTGAGGTTGTGTGTACATATAAAGAAGAAAAAGAGCTCACCTGTTCGGCCTCTTACAGCTACGGAAGGACTTATTGCAAGTGAGTAGCTATCTAACCGCTGGACCTTTCACCCACATATAGACCCGGACGCATTTGAGTGCAACACAACGCGAGTGCGGTACGTTACCTTTTTGTTTCCGGCTATTTACTTGAGCGCTCACTTTGTAGGCTTTTAAATATTTACACACACATGCAATTTAACCTTTTTTTTTATTTATATTTTTTTTTTTCAAATAAAGAAATGTAAACATTTTATATAAATTGTATCACTCATCAAACATTTTACTGCACTAAATATTAGAGATAACTATTTATTGTTGTACCTGTTTTGAAAATATTTTCGACATACAGTATATTTATTACCCCGCGACCCTAATGAGGATAAGCGGTACAGCTAATGAGATGAGATGAGGTATATGTATTAATTAATTTCTATTAAGTGTTTTGCAAACTTTAAGGAACCAAGGCTCCTTTTTATATTTAAAAAATCCCAAGGCACAAAATTTATCAAAATTGTTTAAAACTTTTTCCAAATACCCGTTTGCTTTTTTTATTTGTATTTTTTGTGGTTTTTTTTTGTGACCTTTAAATTTCTTTGAAAGTTTAACAGTTTTTTTGTATGTGGTCGCCGTGGGTAGTAATACAGGTAAATTATTTAAGTTTATAATTTTGCTGTTAATTGGGATTTTGCTATATTTCTAAAATTTTTTACGATTTTCCCTAAAAGAAACAACAAATAAAACTAAAAATGTCATTAGAACAATTATTTTTAACTATGTTCTAATTTGTTTATTTTTTTAGTAAAATAATAAATAAAATCAGCAAAGAATGTGCAAGATTTTTTACTTTATTTTATATGTTTTGTATTCTTTTGCAGTGTAATCTTAAAACAGCTTCATCAAATAAGCTAATTTATTAAATATAATGTACGACCTCATGAGCGGATAACTTATCTACAATAAAAAGTAAGTATCTATTGCCACCTATTGACATGGATGACTGCTAATTACTCCGATGATCATTGGAAAAAAAAAATATATGAAACAATTGCCAATATTGGGCAATTTCCTGAGGCACACTAGTTAAAACAGTGATTTAGAATTATGATTTGTTTTTGAGCTTGTAGAATACTGTAGTTAAAACCGTGTTGATTAAAAAACACATTTATTCAACCACTTTTGTTTCAAACAAATATTTAAAAGAAGATTTCACATATTCTTGTGCCTTGTGATGGTGAATTTTGACCAAGTGTAAAATACAATCATCCTAAAACACAAAATAATTTAAACACATTTATCAATTTTTGACTGCAATAATGAGTTAGAGAGGTTTTCGACCCAAACTGCTGAAATGTATGTCCAATCATCAATTTAAATATATTAATCAACACAAGAATCTCAGGAAACTACACATTTAAAAATAACTTTATTAGTTTCTTTTAGCATGTTATTCCAGCTGAGGAGGGGGAGATGCTCATCTCTCACGAGCTGTACACAAAACACAACTTACGAATGGATTTTGAATCACAATACAAAAAATATATACTATTTCAGGGTTATGGTTCCCTTTTTAACAGATATGTCAAAGAAACAATGTCACAGACATACATAAAGCACATGTCGAATGAGAAGATGCCACCAATAAAACAAAGCAAATAAACAAATGACTTTTGTTTTTGTTAAATTATCAGATATTCATAAAATGAAATTCAGTAGATGCTCAGTGTAAAACAGCAGCGTTTAGTGCGTTAACTGCAGAACATCTGCCAAACTACAGTACAAAGCTCTATTACAGCTCAAATGTGAATATTATATGATTAAGATGTAAAGTCACCGATCTTGACTAGTTGGAGAAAAACTCATTTGTCAAGCAGTCAACCGGTTTCTCCTGTTTTCATTTCCATGCTACGAAGTGGTGATGAAACACCTCAGGGGTGGGAGGGTTTAAATATGTTAAGTCAGTTTTAATACGATATACTCTTTTAGTGAAGAAAATACTGCTCTGAGCACAAACACGATTGTTACATGGCACTATTGTGATTCATTACGTGCATATCGGTTTGAATACCTTTGACGCGTTTTCTGTTTCGGGGAAAATAATACTTTCACCCAGGCTCTTTATTGCTTATGACTTATTTTGGCTGATATTTCAGTTTATCGAGCTAGCTGTTTTTGTGCAACTCTATCGTTTTCATCATCTAAAAAAACACACCATTCTCAAATATAGGATTAGCAGGACATTCCATGCATGCTGCAGCAGTGGACATCAAGTCCAAGGAAAAACTGGCCTTTATAGTAAATCGCGGCTGGGCAAACATTTTGAGTCGCGGGCCACATTGGGTTCAGGATTATGCAACATTGATTGGCCTAGGAGGGGAAAAAAGACTGCAATCCGATAGCTTGGCAATACTAAAGGAAAAATGTATCTATTTTTTTCCTGAATAAATATACTTGGAGACACGTATGTATATAGCGATTGCTATTTGCTCAAAAACAGACAATTCCATGAAATTGATTTTGAAACACTCCTGATTAAAGCAAAGGTATATAATGTGCCCCTTTTATTGATAAATGTGTTAATATGTTCTGAATAATTCAAAATAAAAAAAGACTAGTTCATATTCTTTTTCTTGAAATTCAACTGATATCTTGCTAGATGAAATACGTGATTAAAAAGATATGTGAAGCCCTACGTTAAGGGAGACTGGGGACAAGAGTAGCACCAAGAATGAAAATATTTCTTTACCATATTGTCACACTAAAGACATATTTACCTAAGTAATATCTTAGGAAATTTAAGAAATTCCTATCTCAAGAGAAGAATGGTCCAAGTCAAAATTATGAGTAAGGCCAGGGATTGGCAACCAAAAATATTGATAGAGCCAAAGTGGACCAAAAAAAGACAAAATAGCCGGAAGAATTAAAATCTTTCTATAAGCCTTATAAGAAAGGCAACACATACTGTGCATGTATGTGTATGTATGTATACTGTATGTATCTATAATAATTGGAAAACATTATAGAACCCACATAATTTTCCATGATCAAACATTTTTGAAAAAGCGCCAAAGAACTGCATGCGGCTCTACTCTTACTCCCCAATGAGGCAAAAATGCTGTTTCTTTTCTTATCTGCAATGTGATTGGTAGTCTAACTTGGGAACTTGTGCAAATTGTGCAGCTTTCTATGGTGAGCAAATACGGGCAAAAATCTCAACTTGGCCTCAAATAATGAGTTATTTACTTTTGTTATTATTATATTTTTAAAATTTTTTGGGGGGTCCGGATGGAAAAAGGCTTATTGTGGCCCGCGAGCCGTAGTCTGCCCACCCCTGCAGTAAATGATTGCGTTGCTCGCCATTCAAGACATCAATTTTCCCTACCGCATCTCCCTGTAGCATCAAACAGTTTGTGATATGCGTGATCCTTATAAGGACAGGGGAAACAAATCACAATCCTCTTTTCCTGACAGCATCCTGATTGATACCGCTAAAGTGAGTTAGTTTAGAGTTTCACTGATGTGCGGAAACTCCTTGTAAATCTGCTGCACGATTAGCTTATCCATCTGTTTGGCCGTAGCGCTGCTTTCATCCTCCCCTGGGTCTTCCTCCTCCCTGAGAATCCGTTGCAGCGTCCCATGTAGGTCGGAAAGTCTGTGCCGGTGCTCCAGGTAGTCGGTGGACCGCATGATGGAGTGCATGAGAGAGAGGTACTCCATGCGCAGCTTTAGGTTAGAAATATAAAGGAATTAGGAGAGTAAGCAGGATATATTGACAGAGAAAAATAATCTAATAGAGGGGTCAGCAACCACCAGACCGCGGACCAGTACTGAGACGTGAGCACTCAATACAGGTCATATAATCTTCTAACAAACCATATCATCGTAATTTGATTTATAGTGATTAGTTTGGTACCAGGCCGCATAAAAAGGAATAAAAGTTGCCTTATATTAGAAAGAAAGTTGCCTTACTTTTTGCTTATACCGCATATTATTATTATTATTATTATTATTATATAATGCACATCTTTTACCCACAAAAGAGTTTGGGTGTGTTTAATTCACAAGTTTTTATGGTAGTGTATTTAAACACTGTTTGATCAGTTGTAAAATGTGGCTGACCAAATTTGCAAATCATTGCATGAAACGGGACTCGAACCAGGATTGCTATGGTGAGAGTGCCAAATCCTAACCACTAGGCATGTGGATGACAAAGGAAAATCTATTATCTATTTCCTGCACTGCTTGTCCTCTCTCAGGTCGCAGGGGGGACACCCTGAACAGGATGCCAGCCAGTCGCGGGGCACACGGAGACAGACAACCATTCACACGCTCATTCGGGGACAATTAGGACAGGCTAATTAACCTGAAATGCAGGTTTTTGGAATGTGGGAGGAAACCAGAGTGCCTGGAGGAAACATACGCAAGCACGGAGAGAACATGAAAACTCCGCATGGGTAGGCCACTGGAATTGATCCCTGGACCCCCGCACCGTGAGGCTCCACGCTAACCACCCAGCTGCCGCGCCTCTCTTATATAAGATTCCGTTTGATTTTATCCAATCATCACGGTACCATGTTGTTGTTAGATGGGACCATGATTAAAATAATTTATTGACAATGTAAATGTTAGGTGTTGGGATGTAAGTGACTCATGTGGGGGAGGCAGGAACTGAATGCAGGGGTGCTCAAAAGTAGGGATTGCATTTAATGACAAAAGGAGGTACAAAGTGACAAACAAACATGGGTTCGCAAAACAATGAAATGTTCATACAAAACCAAACCTGACAAAGTCCAAATCAGAACCAAAAACGGAAACTGCAATAAGCAAAGTGAATAAGAAACCAGAAACAAACCTGGCGTGATGGTGGAAATGAAACAAAAATGACCCAACCTAGATTATATATATAGAACATATTATATATCATATATCATATGTAATATATATCATATATAATATATATGATATATATATTATATAAAAGGCTAAAATGTTTAGGAAGAGATGTGTAGAGATTGGACACACTTTTGCCCAGTTCCAAACCCAGTTGGGGCCTTTTGGTGGAAAGGAGGCTTACTAGACCCTAAGAGTAAACTATGTACAGAAGCTGCCCTATTTACAAAACGAGAGCGCTCGATAAGAGAATTCCATTTTTTCAAATTGTATAAAATTAGTATTTCTGACATATTCAATGCAATCATATATAGTCACAAACTTCAAGCAAGCAATTTGATGCCTGTATTGTTGTTAATAACAATGTAATGAAACTTTGTTTGCAAAAGATTAGAAATAGCACTCTAAGGTAAATGCGTAATAAAGACTTTTGAAAGCAAAGTATGATAAAGTACTGTCAGGATAAATAGGCAAACGTATTTACAACATAGTGCTTGGAGACTGGTTTAAGTTATACAGACGCTGCCCTACTTACTAACGAGATCCGACTTACTAACGAGATTCCGGAGGATCGTTCGCAAGTTGAATTTTTTCGTAAGTTGCTTCAGTACTATATTTTGTATTTTTAAGGTTTATATAAGTATGTTTAAGGCTTGTATATGTAACCTGCGTCGTTTTGTACTAAAAAAATAATAATTTCATCAAATAATTTGCTCTATAAAGATAAATAAAGTTGAATTTAACTTACTTTTGGAAGATGAACTTCAAGTTAGGGGACTTCCTCCTTCGTGGTAAAAAGTGGCCGAAAAAAAACGATCCAACCATTTTCTCAACAGCATCAAGCTTTCTTATTCCACTTCACTTTACACCAACCATATTGAATGAAGCCATGAGATATTAAACAATAAAAATGTCAAAGTTCTTAGCGCGCTGGAGATACAGTATAGAATGTTTACACATGAACTAGGAAGAGTAAGCCGGATTTCTTCTTCGGGGTGGATGCTGGGTGAGCTTTCACAGCGGCACATGCCAGTAGCGACGGGAAAAAAAGCACTACAGCACTGTCTACTCGGATAAAGGTGCACACAATACAAAATCTAACTTACACCAATGTCCGGATATATTTTAACATCCCGAAAAAAAATGTTCGTATCTACCGTTTTTCGTAAGTCGAATGGTTGTAAATAGGGGAGCGTCTGTAGACTATACCAAAACAAAATTGGCAATGCATTCATTTAATGTTCATCAAAGTTTGATTCGTTATCAGATCCACCAAAGAGTTGTTTCCCTTGCAGTGCTGATATTTCTAAACAACATGAATTCAAATGATTTCAAAAGGCACTAAAGACGTTGAATGAATGCAAATTTGAATGAGCTTTACGAAATTTGGAAGATCAGTACTCTCTACTGCAATCTCCTGGTTTGAGTCATCATTGCAGCCTCGGTCAGCTCAGTCATGATGCGCGTGCATGTACGTGCATTTCTAACACACGCTCAAAGAAACTTTTTTCATCTTTTCTGGGGTTTGGGTTGGCCTTCAAGTCAAATCCGGTCTTTTCTTACCCTCACCGTTTTCATGCTACTTCGACAAATATAAATTTGAAAAAAACCTGCAGGGACGAGAATGACGTCAGTCTCCAGGTCCCCCCATTTCTCAAACCTAATGTGTTCTGCCTTGAACAGCTTTGCTAAGAGTAAGATAAAAGCAGATCAGCGCAGTGGATAAATAAAGCATTAGGGCTCTTTAAACTCAGTTGGACATTGTTAACAAAATATTTAACTTTAATCTATTTAACGAAACCTCAAACGATGCACTCCACCTCTAAATAGACAATATACTGTAATTTTTTTAAAAATACAAATGGCAGAGGGGCAGGAGCTCTAGCACCATCTAGTGTCTATCAGTGCGCATGGACGTGGCTTTTAAACCTGATTACCATCTCTGATGTCCCCACAGGATTAGGAAGCCCCTTGCCTGAAGATGGCGGAGAATTATCTCAGCTCTCTTTAGTAATGTAAATTTCGTAACCTATGAGATTTCTAAAAAAAATGCATGTTTATATGAAATTTCAGTCGATAGTTTTTTATTTTTTTAAATGAGTTTGGGGTTTTTTCCCCTAGGCCTGGGGTGTCAAACTCAATTGCACAGGGGGCCAAAACTCATACCACACCTTCGGTCGCAGGCCGAACAGGATAAAGATTTATTGTACAAAAAATGCGACAATTTTTTTAACAGATATTTGAATTAAAAAAAAAGACAAAAATGTGCATGTCAAGTTAATTGGCCGGTTCAAATTGTCCCTAGGTGTGAATGAGCAAGTGAATTGTCTGCAATGGTTGGCAACCAGTACAGGGTGTCTCCTGCCCGAAAATGGCTGGGATGGGATGGGCTCCAGCACTCCCGTGACCCTACTGAGGATAAGCGGTGCAGATAATGGATGGATGGACTTTGGTCTCCATGAATATATCTCCTGTCAAAACTATTCCAATTAAAAATGGGAAAAAAATGGAAATATAAATAAAATTTGTGCTTTTCACTCTAGGATTTGGTTTGGTAAAAAACATCAGCTGGATCTCCATATTCTTCTTTAACTCTTCGAATTTCTGTATCTTCTGCTCTGCTCTGTTTACCAACATTGCCGATAAACCTACGTTCAACCTCCCATCAATTTTGAAAGGCTCGGTTTTCAGAATGAACTTTTTCCTTGGTCATTGTGGGGTGTACTATCCGCCTAATCCTCAGCAACAGAAACATAACCCTGCTTTTCTCCGTTTAGCCTTGCGTTACATTGTGATAGATAGAAGTTCTTTCCTGGGCGTCAAATCTACGCTTCCTGACACTAAAGACTCACTATTTATACATCTCCTGGTCTTGTTTTCCAACTAACTGACGCGTTGTTTGTCAGTGGATAGTTTTAAAAGTGGCTGCGCTCGTCAGGCTACAGCTAACTGGATTGATGCGGGAAATGTTCCGAGAAGTCTTGCGGTGGCAAGGCAGCTAAAGCGCTGCATGATGGGATCTGTAGTTTGAGAGTTATCAGCTAGGATATTGTAGTACAAGTATATAAATGGATTTCACGGGCCTGATATAATTATATGACGGGCCAGATGTAGCCCGCGAGCTGCGAGTTTGACACCTATGCCCTAGGCGGTGCTAGATAAAACACACAGTTCCCTTAAACCTTTCAAGTGTCACCTTGTCTCCGGGCGAAAGGTCGGAGATCTGTCGCACAGCGATGTCAATCATCACCATCATGTCGGTTCGATAAAAGATGTCTGCCGTCTCCCGGCTGGAGAAGACATCCTGCAGGAACTTGAGGACAGCGTGCGGCGCTGGCGGCATGTGCTTGAACATGCACACCGGGTCGTCTGCGAGGGGAGGGAACGTTCAGTGAGGGATGGGCGGAGCAGGTTGACGGCAGAAAAAGACAAAAAAAAAAATCAAGCACCTCCTCGGTTGAGGAGCAGCAGAACTTTTTCAGTCAGGATTTTGACGTTCTTCTTCCTCAAAAGCCGCATGATGACGTTGTTGCTCGGAGCTGAAAGACAAAAATGTGAGATGTGTCCTTGTAGACCAGGGTGTCAAACCAATTTTAGCCCAGTGGAAAATACACTCTTATGAGGGCTGGACGAGTGAATGAATGGCATTGAAAGTGTGCCTTAGTTGGAGGGCTGAGGATCTTCTAAAGCCTCACAAATTATGTTTCAGGTGTGATAATAAAATGATTATTGAGGGTTTCTATTCTCTTATAGTGTTTATCAACTGAGCATTTGTATAAAAAATAGCAAAGAATTTCGCTATAGTTAAAGGTACAGTGTGTATTATGTAGCATCTCCTAGTGATTAATAAAAACCTTTCATTTAAAAATAAAACAATATTAAGTGAATGTTTTAAAATGAATATAGGTGAAGAAACTTGCATTTATTTTACATATAGTTAGCGTCATATGGAGGGAGCTGACATTTTTGTCAGTCATCTTGCTGCTATGGAATGCAAAAAAAAAAAAAACAAGCTGTCTTTTTTTCTTTTCTTTTCCCTCTTTTCTCTTGTAGCTTTTATTCCCCTTTTCTTTATTCCCCCTCTTTTCTTTCCCTATTTCCCTTTATTCTTTGTTTTCTTCCTTTTTTAAAAATCTTTTTTCGCTCCTTTTCCTATTTTGCCTTTTTTTTCTTACTTTGCAAGAGGCCAGGCAAAAAAAAAAAGACCAATAAAGGAGTTTGGTCACATTGAGCCTCTATAATTTGCAATCTTCTTGTTTTTGCTTGCATTACACAATAAATTGACATCTACTGATCAAAATTCCCTACTGTCTCTTTAAATAGCTCATAGGAACTCCTGCAAACTGGAAAGTGACAAAACAGCACACAAACACTCATTTAAGTGCAAACAATTTAAATGATTGATTTAATAAGTCTCTTTTCTGCTTTTTATTTCCATGACTCTTTTTTTAAAATGGGTGTTTCCTTAAATGTTCTCTGGTTGAAAATGGTAGTTAGCAAAAACTGCTGCAGTGGACACTTTGCTTTACGAGTGGCACCCAGCTTTGGCGACATTGAGTGGACATATTTTCCTCTCAGCGTTGTCTCGCGGGTTAGGATTAAATCTGTCTGGCCCGAGGTTTGTATGTTTGACACCCCTGATGTCGGCGCTCACATGTGTGGTGCAGGTTGAAGGCCAGCAGGAGGTTGAGGAAAAGATCTGGCAGTTGCTCAGTAGGGTCCGAGGGATGTCCGTCCTCTACCACGTCCAGGAGGAACTGAACAAATTCGCCGTTCAAGTGGTCTGAGGAGGGAGAGAAAGACATTGGCGTCAATATGAAGACAAATACGTGATTTAGAGTCCTTTGGGATATACAAGAACATAGGTTCGGTATTAATATTGGTGGGTACAAAACAATGATTTCTTGATATTGGTGGGAAATTGTCCCCTCCGTCGGTACCAAATCTATGCCATTGGGACATGCCTTTATGACTGTGCTTTTAGGATTACCACAAATATTTGCTAGAGGGGGTTGCCTGTAGTACAATGACAGTGAAAACTGGGGCACAATCTAACATGATTATTGGGATTACCCATGGGGAATATGATGAAGTATAGAGTATATATTTAAACTATGTCATTTGAAAAAAGTAAAAAATAAAAGTGGAAAAAAATTCCATGAACAATTTTGGCCATAAATATGATAAGATTAAATTTGAGAACCAGAATTCAAACCCCCATAATAAGGGTGGGAACGTTGTAATGAAAATTCTAATGTGAAACCCTGACCCAGAAAAACCCAAGACATATGTTCTGAGTGTAATTCTCTCATTTGTATTACTAAAATGTTGACCCAAATTAGAAAACCATATTTTGAATTATAACTATAGTTTACAATGCTATTTTCAATCTTAATCCAAGATTAAAATCATAATTTCAAAGCCAAGCCAACATTAAAGCCTTGATTTGAAACCCTAAACACAATTTATACAAATTAAAATCCCTATTAGGGCCCGGTCACACGGCCGTTCGCGTCTGTATCGCGGGTAAAATTTTGCGATTTTTTTTTTGCCCGTGGTTGCCCGCGATGGAAAATGCGCAAAATTGGCCAACCCGCTGTTCATCGGTGGTATGCCCGCAAAACAGACGCCGGCGACTGTTCTGCTTCCTCATCGCGTCATTTCCACGTCATTTCCGCGTGTGGACCACGGGTATAAAAGCTGCCGAGCCGGTGTTGTGCCGAGAAATGCATCCCTGCCGAGATTTGCATCCCCTGGCTACTATAACCACTTTGACCTGGTTTTATCTCACTTTTATATCACTTTTCAGGAATGTAATAGTGGACATATAACCAAAACCACTTTGTCTTGCATTTGTTGGGAATGTAATGCAACTTAAACCGTTCCATCTTTGTATTTGTTGTGAATGTAATCGAACGGTAATGCACACCGTATATAAATCACTTTTGAGCAGGTAACATGTTTATTTTGCCCTTTTCTATTCAAATCGCTCGTATTGAAACTGTTATGCACTCTACCATAAAGCTTATTTCAGCATAATAAGCTTTATGGTAGAGTGCATAACAGTTCTCAAAAGTGATTTATATACGGTGTGCATTACCGTTCGATTACATTCACAACAAATACAAAGACAGAATGGTTTAAATTGTATACATTCCCAACAAATGCAAGTCGAAGTGGTTTTGGTTATATCTTCGCCATCACATTCTCGAAAAATGATATAAAAGTGAGATAAAACGAAGTAAAAGTGGTTATAGTAGCGAGGGGATGCAAATCTCGGCAGGGATGCATTTCTCGGCACAACACCAGGCTGTAGAAATCATAACCGCTCAAGACACAGTCCCGTGAAAATCAAGATTTCAAGCTATGGCACCGAAGAAGACAATATGTTATTATTGTAATAGTTTTTCATTTTTATTTTATTATCTTGTTATGAAATGAAAAGAAATGTCAAGAAATAAAAATGGATTAAGACGAGGTCACTACGGTGACGGGGATCCATGTTCACCCCTTGACGTCTCGAGCACAACTGGCGTGTGCTCGGCAAATCGCGCTGAACATACGCGGAGAAAGGCGTTTGACCGTCACACGCGTTACACACGCTAATTCACGTGATAACACCGCGATACAGGCGCAGAACAAACGTGCTATGACCGTGCTCCACCCACGATTACCCGCTAAAATTTTGCGTCCTACCCGCGTGTAACCACGCCCTGGCCGCGGCCGTAGCACGTCGTTCCGTGTCTGTACCGCGTTATTACCTCGTGTGTACCACGTGTGCCGCCCGCGGTTACCCGTGGTCTAAAGTTTTGAGCAGCGCAAAACTTTTTCGCGCGGCCAACCGCGTGTGAATTTCTGACCGCATGTAAAGCAGGGCTGTATCTCGTCTCTATGGCGATCTCAAAGCGTCCAACAGCGTCTGCTTCACGGGCAGAAATTTCTGGCCGTGATTCAGCCTCGATACGCCCGTGAAAGGCTGTGTGACCGGGCCCTTACATATATAAAACACCAATTTAGAACTCTGACCTCAATTTAAATACAGAGTTTACTAGCACCATGACAGCAATCTGGGTTCATACATCTTTTCATGGTAAAATTCCTGCCATTTTTTCCATTCTTCCCAGTACCTTCAAAGAAAGAACTAAAGCGCCGATCAAAATATTTTTTTTTTTCTGGGGTTGACTTTAACCAAAATTAAGTCGTCATCTCGCTGCTAGCACATACTTTGTGCAATTTTGAGCTGTTCCTATCAATGATCTAAGATCTTTTTGAGTCAATATATGCTGCTATAAACTGACATGAATCGGACACAATGCTTTAACAATGCGCACGCAGCTTCAATACATCACACTTGTTTAAAAACAGCCCTGCCACTGGCTGGCAACCAGTTGAGGGTGTCCCCTGCCCACTGCCCGAAGATAGCTGGAATGGGCTCCAGCACCCCCCGCGACCCTACTGATGATAAGCGGTGCAGATAATGGATGGATGGATGGATGTTTTAAAACACATGAGATTGATTGCTCTGAAGCAGAGTGCATTCAATCTTTCAAACTTAAGGACTGCTGATCTGTTGCTTTTTGTTTCACCTTTTTTTATTTATATTTTTGGCGTGTTTTTCCAGAGAATCTGTGTTTAAATTGGTTTAAATATAACTGTAAATACTGTAGTTACTTGTTTTGCATTGATTTATATTTGTTCAGTGTGTAAAAATCCCAAATTGTTTTGTATTTTTCTCACCCAAAATGAAGCATTTCTTCATGATGCATGAAAAATGACATTTTTAAGACTTTCGGAACTTGAATTTAAGAAATGTTAATGCCAATCAACGCATTATTCTTAGAATAATGAATTCAATGTCTTTTAACACTTTTCAAGGATATGTGGGAACTCTGGTAGGGAGCATTAACACTTCACATGACAGCTCAATGATAAGAACTGGAGCCACCATCTGCGTCATTTTTACACTTTTTTTTTTTTTCATTTAAGAGCGTGGTCTACAATAGAAATAATTTCAAGTTTTTTCAAGCACTTCACCCAAAGTTAAAGCATTTTCCTGACCTTGAAAACACAACATCAAAATTCAAGTATTATCGAGGATTTCAAACATCTGTATGAACCCTGATCAATTCAATAATCCTCATTTGACACAGGTATTTAAACAGGTAGATACTCTACTTTGAAAGTAAAGCAGTTAAGTGATTTGATACCCGTGTTAGCGGTTTTCTGTAAATGCAGCATTAAACTCGTGAAAGCAAGAAAAGGTTGGTTTCAAATTTAGTCAAAACGCCAACCCAAACCCCAAAAATAGAAAAAAGAGGTTATTCGAGCGCATCTAAAAAATGCACGTGCTTGCCCGCACCACACGAGCAGCTCTACAGAAGCTGCGACGAGGATTAAAGCCAGAAGATGGTGTCAGCAAGAGAAAAATGTTCTAATCCTGGACTGCACCATTAAACCCCCCTTCTCACAAAGAACCCTTACCATAGTGATGGTACGGCACCTGCTCACCCATTGAGAAAATCATCGTGAGCACTAAGGCTGTGTAACACATCTTCTGGTGCTCTAGCAATGACAAACGATAACACACAATAGTAAGTACAGAAGTGTGGTGGATAATAATAATAACAATGACAATACCTTGCATGTCCGTCTGCAAGTCCCTGGCGAGTTCCATGGGGAGGATGGAGTTGAGCAAAGTGGAGATGAGCGAAGCGTCCAGGCTGCACATGGCGCCAAACACTTTGAGAAGAAGCAAGCGCAATGACACACGTAGTTCCTGTAGAGTCATGACAGCCACAGCCAAATTATAAGTTCTGTGCACCGTTACCGTGACGACCAGCCAAGTTGATCCATAACACAAAGATTCTCACCATCTGGTAATAGGACACCAGCGAGAGCACGTTCTCGTAGTCGCTGGACTTGCACATCCTCTTACAAACCTCGGGATCTGCATCAGTCTAAAAAATAATAATCATTGATATGACACCTAGCTAAACCATCAAAGAAGGACCATGGCCACAGTGGAGGTGTAACTGTAGCTTCTATTCCTTCTCCGAATGGTGGAAACGGCCAAGTACTATAAAATGTATTGAGTCCCTGTGCAAAAAACTTCATGACAATAAAACACATAAACGTAATCTGTCAAAACTATCACAAGATGTAGTTGTTTATACATTATTTGAAAACTTTTAGAAACACACGGCATTGCCTTGTTAATCCTTTAACATGGATGGAGACGGATTAAAACATGCCCTGTCAGCCTGTGAGTAACTACTGAAGACGACTAGATCAAAGAGCAGGGAGTGACAGGGAAAACCTGGAAGTAGTATTACCTAGAAGTAAATTATTTCACTATATTTTTTAACTTACACACAGTAACTTATTTTTCCAACAAAAACAGTTGTCATAAGGACAACACAATAACAATAGTTAATACAGTTATACCGCTACAAACGGCAATAATTAATTCCCGGATCATGCCCCTATCTCGAATTTCTTTTATCTCGAGTATATGTTCCTGATACGAAACAACTGAAAACCAATCCGTTCCTGCGGCTTCAAAAACATTTGAATTAACCCTAAATAGCATCTACCACCACACCTTTATACAATCCTCGCTTCACATCCATTCGCAGATCCCTACTGAAACAATCCGTTCAGCACACCCATTGCCTTGCACCCTTCACCCACCCTCTTCTTCACATCCTCCTCAAAATCACCACTTGCTGCTACATACGAACCCGAACACGTAAAACCATCTACCTCCTGCGGCAAAATCTCTAATCCACCTACCTCACCAACAACTCATCTTACCAGTATCTTGAGGAGTTCCTCAAGGTAACACGCAATGAGGGCGTGGTCTTCGTGGAGCGCCCAACTGCGCTGCTGGGAGTCGTCCCTGTGGCGAGCCAGGTCGCCAAAAATCACCTCCAGGCGCTGCTCGTCGTGACATAGCTGACCTCGAGGCAAGGCGGCTCCCAAATCCTGTGGGGATGTCACAGGTGGTAGTCAGGAGACAAAGCCACGTCCACGTACACTGAAGGACACTAGATGGCGCGAGAGTTCCTTTTACTCTTTTGGAAATTGAATAACGTTTTTTTTTTTACCACTAGGAGGCTTTAAATAATACACACTGTCCCTTTGGAGCCTCTCCAAAAAGTCATTACATCCTCTTGTAATGGGCTTTGCTTATCTTCTGATCTTCTTAGATGTTGTTCTCTTACATCAGACACATACAAACTGAAGTATCTAAAAGCATTTCAATAATTAATAAAGCCAAATTCATTTTAAACTATAATGTATTACATTTATTATATTGTTCTCTAGTTCTGCCATACTTAACATATTGTGCAGAAGTCTGGGGCAATAATTATAAAAGTTCACTACAGCTCCTTTTATCCTCCAAAAACGTGCAATTAGAACCATACACAGGGTAGGATATCAATTAGAACCATACACAGGGTAGGATATCGAGATCATACTAATATTTTATTCCTGCAGTCCAAATTATTAAAATTAGATGATTTAGTAAAATTTTTCACTGCACAACTGCTATTTAAGGTCAACAAAAACATAGTGCCGGAAAACATCCATAAATTATTCATTCGGAAAGAAGGAAATTATAACTTAAGGGGCTGTAGTGAATTCATGATCCCAAATGTGAGAACCACCAGGAGAAGTATGTGTGTGTCTGCGTATGGAGTCAAACTTTGGAACAATTTACAAGACGAGATCAAATAATGTCCAACTATTCACTTGTTCAAATTCAAATACAAAAAACATTCCTAGCGGAATACGGAGATAAAGAAAATTGGGTATGAGTGATACGAGAGATTGGGAATAGTGCGTCTAGAAATAGGATTAACTTTGTGTCATTGTTGCTGTTGTTATATCATAAGTGTTATCATTGATAGTTTTACAATTGTTGTTATATAATTGGTGTGTTTAATAGGGAAGATGAAGGGGTAGGGAATATAAGCATTTGCTTCTGACTACCCCTTTTCGAAGATATTATTGTTGAGTTATTGTTTTTGTTCTGTTTTTATTTTAATGTTCGAATAAAGTTTTCATTCATTCTTGGAACCACAGGTGACAGATATTTAATCCTTAGCAGAGGTCAAACGTCTCAAGTATCATGCAGGAAACAAGCGGCCGCTTCAATAAACACCGCTCACTTGCACTTCCCAAAGCTAAAAGGAGCTCCAGCTGAAACTCTAAACGCTTTTTTTAAGCACGTGGGGCCCGGTGACGCAAAGAAAACAACTCTGACCTTGCTCTCCACCAGCGACAGGAGAACCTGCTCCAGGGCGGAGGAGGAACGAGGCAAGCTGGCCTGCAGGTGGCCCACCACCACTCCGACGGCCACGCGCGACAACTCGTAACTCAAGCCGGTGTTTTTCCGCACCAGCTCGATCAGTTCGGCCCCGATGGTGGAGGGCACCGCTTCCGAGGGGCTTCCGGGTCGGCTATCCGCCAGGGAGGGCGGGGCCACGGGCCACTCTGTGTCGGGATGCTCCTCTTTGGGGAAAGTAGGGGAAGGGGAGCTTTTGGGGGGTTGCGGGGCCGGGCTCTTCTTGGCCGGTTCCGGGTAAGCAAGGGACTCCGAAGGCGCCGGGGCGGGTTTTATGCGGGAGGGTACTGGGGGAGGCGGCGTGCTGGAGACGCTTGGCAAGCTAATGTCGGAGGAAGTGGCTGACTCTAAAGAAGTGCTGCTGATTGTGAGGGAGGGGACGGGGGACGGCAGGAGGGAAGACAATCTGGAAGGGGCTTCCGGCTCTACAAAAAATGAGTGAGGCAATTTAGACAAATGAAAACTACCTTGGAGTGAAATGTTTATAGGGTTTCCCGAGGATCTTTCCATTCAAATTTAAGACTTTTTAAGACCTTTTAAGGACTACATCCAATGAAATTTAAGACCACACCTATCTCACAGCTAATCACACACAACGGTCCATACTTTTGTTAGTTTGCATCTGCATTACTTTCCATTGGTTGCTGAAGAAAAGCAACCCCAGAGCATGACGCTGCCACCACCATGTTTGACAGTGGGGGGTTGCCTTCAGAGTAAGGCTCAGTGTTACTTTTATATCATAAGATTTCATTTAAGTCTTATCTGACCAGAGCAACTTGTTCCACATGTTATTTGTCTCCAATAAGCCTCCTTGCAAACACTAAATGGGTATTCTAGTAGTGTCACGCCTACTTCTAATGACGTATTTCAGCTAGGCCTGCCTTAGTTGTTCTAAAATGTTCACAGATGACAAATTCACACCCATGCTTACCTGTACGGCGAATGTTGCGTTGTTTCTCAGGTGGGGGAGGCGTTATTGGAGCTGCGCGGCGAGGCTGTGGCGGCACCTTCACGCACAGAAGAGAGTAAATTAACCCTGAGGCAAAAAACATGAGGCTGAAAGCAGAAATTCCAATTTTATCCACTAGTCCACCAACTAGGGATGTGTTGCTTGAAGTGATCAACAGGAGCCGGTTTCTCACTATAAAGGAGCTGGATCCCGTCGAGACGCTTTTTTTTTCTCCTGTGATTGGTCATTATGCATTTTTCTTTAGGGATTCTATTTCGTTAACTCTCTATTTGTTTAGTGGGTGGAAACATACGGTGGCCCATGGAGGAATTGGTGCCACCAGGCTGTACTTGTCCAAGACGCACCACAGGAAATGGTGCACCTACCACCCTAGTGGTAAAGGGCTAACCCATTGTATATACAATTTTTCCTTGGCCTTTTCTTGTAGTTTAGTTTCTCTTTTTCTTATTTTCTTTTCTTTCTTTGTTTTTTTTCTCAGTTATTTACTTGGGTTTTTTTTTCTTCTTTTGTTTCGTTTTTACTATTTGTTCTTTCACTGCTTTTTGCTTTTCTTTTTTTTTCCCACTAGCTTTCTCATTTTTCTTCTTTTTTCCAAGCTTTTTTCATTCTTGTTCTTTTTCCCTTTTTTCATAGCTTTGTTACTTCTTTTTTTTTCCTTTATCTTTTTGCTTGCATTTCTTTTTTCCTTAAATTTCTTCTTCATTTGTTTCATTTTCCCCTAGCGTGTTACCTCTTTTTACTTGCTTTTTTCTGATGTTTCTTTTTCCAAATTTTCAATTTTTTTTGCTTGTTTTTTTCTTCTTGTCTTCCTATCTTTTTTTTCTCCCTAGATTTTTTAACCTTTTCCTTGCCTCTTCCTTCTTTTCCCTCCCTTTACTTTTTCTTCTTCGTTTGTTTCTTTTTCTTGCTTTTTTCCCTTTTTTTCTTCTTTTTAACTCTTTTTCATTTTATTCTTCCTTTATTTTTTTCATTTATTGTTCCCTCTTTTTGAAGCCATTCCGTGCACAATGCTACATAATAATATGTTTATATGGATTAAAGCAACAAAAACAGTCAGAGCCGTTTGGGAGTCGAAAGAGACGGCTCTTTTAAACGAGCCAGGCCGAATAAGCCGGTTCTCTATAAAGAGCCGTAATTTCCATCACCATCTCTGACTTATTAGAAGAAACTTTTGTAACAAAAGTACCGGGTCACCTGATAAAATCCGGGCTCTCCTTGCATGTTGTCCATGCTTGCCGACAGAGGGACGCCTGCGGGTCGTCCGTAGTCTCGGTCGAGGCCGTTGGGTATCGGCGTACCTTGAATGAGAGAGATTTCGCTGTTGGATGTGGGCAGGCCTTGAGAGTTTCCCGAGATGCTCCGCCGTGCCAGGGTTTCCTTTCTGTGATGGATCAACTTTCTGGAACGGAAGAGGCAAACTCATTGGAATGCCAACGAAATCTCACGGTGGGAAAGTTGCTGACTCTATTATGCAATCTCATTTTGCAAACTCGAGTTATGTAACCAATTTGGAAGGGTGAATCGAGCACAGTTTAATGCATGGGTGTCAAACTCGTTTTAGCTCGGGGGCCACGTGGTGGAGAAAATGTTCTCGTGGGAGCGGGACTAGTGAATTGACGGCTTGAAAAGTGTGACTTAGCTGGAGGGTAGGGGGTCTTTTCGAAGGCTTACGATCGAATCATGATTCAGGGATGTAAGTGGGGCTGCAACAACTAATCGATACAATCGGTTACAATCAAATCCTAAATGTTTGCAACTAATGCGATCATCAATTAGTTATATCATGTGATTTATTAGCCACTAAGTACGTTACATCAATGCAAATGAGAGGTCACACAATTCTGTTGTAGTAGTCCAGCAGAGGGCGCCAAGGCCTTTTTTATGAAAATGTTGCTATTGTTTTTTATTGAACATCGCATCATTACAAACAAAATTGGCATGAAAGTTTCAACTATGTATTGTCAAACTGTTTCATCATGAAACCAAGTTAAGTATTTTCAATGGAACAGAAAGTAGAGGAAAAAAAAATCATAAAATGATTAAATAGGTCCAGACTTTGGCTTGACCATTTTTAGGTCTTTAGTAAATAAAGGGCATCATGGCGGCGCAGTGGTTAGCGCATGTGCGGCACAGTTCTGAGGTCATAAGATCAAACTTTCCTGTGTGGAGTTTGCATGTTCTCCTCGTGCTTGCGTGGGTTTCCTCCCTCATTCCAAAAACATGCATGTCTGGTTAATTGGCCGGTCCAAATTGTCCCTAGGTGTGAATGAGCGAGCGAGTTGTCTGTCGCTGTGTGCCCTGCGATTGGCTGGCAACAAGTTCAGGGTGTCCCCTGCCCAATGCTCAAAGATAGCTGGGATGGGCTCCAGCACCCTCGCAACCCCACTGAGGATAAGCGGTGCAGATAAGGGATGGATGGATGAGTAAATAAAGTAAAGTAAAACAAAAGGAGTGGAGAGGTAATGTGAAAGGATAGTGGGATTGTAGACTCGTTCTAAAGGATGGGCTAGGCACCCTTATGATGCGACAGGGGTAAACCAGTGAAATCTGTCGGGCCCTGCCTGAACAAAAGAGTGTGTTGTGTCACCCTGGCCCGAGTGACGTGACCGCTTCCCTGTGTTCCTGTAGGGACGAAAAGCATGACCAACTTAGGTGCCAAGGTGCCCAAATTGTTTGGGTGTTTGGGCATTTGGGTTGGCCGTGGTCCAAAAATGTTTGTGTGTGTTTTTTTTTTTACTATTTTACGCTTTATTTTCTTTGATTTTGGATGATTGTCTTGCTGTCGGTCACCCCTCTTGAGGGATATGACCAAGGATAGATAGAAAACAAAAGTAATAATACTCTGTTTAATTCTACACAAGGGGCATATTCTTAAGCATATTGTAAATCATTTTAATATTGTGAATGTTGAACAAATTCAAAGATTTAAAAAAATAAAAAATATATATTTGCAAACAGTTTTAAAAGGTTAGCCGTGTGGCCCCAGTCGCCGCTCTGTTTGTTTGGCATCTTGCTGCTACGTTGTGCTCATTTGGCACTGGTTTTCGTTGGCATTAGACAATACAGTGCCATCTAGAGGTCAAATATGACACAACATACCTTAAAGCACATGTGTCAAACAGGCTGCCCGTGGGCCGAATCAGGCCCGCCGAGGATTTTAATCCGGCCCGCTACACAACACTGAGCAAAGCGTAAGAGAAAAATGAGCTGTAGTTTAAATAGCAAAGCATCTGTAGTAGTTTTTCTCTCCCTCTTTTTTTTCTCTCTCTCTCATTTTTCTAATATTTTTTCTTTCTCTTTCTCTTTCTTGCTTTCACTTTTTTCTCTTTCCTTCTCACACTGTCTCTTTCCCTTGTTATCTTCTCTCTCTCTCGCTTTGATTTTTTTCTCCATTGTTTTCTTTCTCTGTCTTGCTCTCTTTGTTTTTCTCTTTCTCTCTCTCTAATTTTCTCTTTCCTTCTCACACTCTCTTTCTCATTTTTTTTCTATTTCTCTCTCTCTTTTGCTCTTCCCTTATTTTTTTCTCACTTTGTCTCACTCTTCCTCACTCTCTTGTTCTCTCTTTTTCTTACTCTATCTTTTTCTCCTTTCTTGTTCTTTTGATCTTTCTTTCATTTTCTTTTTCAGTCTCTTTTTACTCTTTTTTTCTCTATGTGTTTCTCTCTCCTTTTTTCTCACTTTCTGTCAATCGCGTTCTCTCTCTCTATTTCTCCCACTTTTTCTCCATGTTTCTGTCTCGCTCACCTTCTCTGTCTCTTACGCTGTCTCCCATGTTCTCTCTCTCTCTCTCTTTATCTTTCTCTCTTCTTTCCCCCTCTCCTTTTCTCTTTCCTTTTCTCTCTCTCTTTTTCTTAAACCTACTAGTCCGGCACCCGTGAGATTTTTCTTTTAAGTATGTGGCCCCCCGCTCAATTGAGTTTGACACCCCTGCCTTAAAGTATCACTAGAATATCTCATTGACTCACTGGAGAACATCCCTCTGTTCCAAATTGTATTTGCCTCCATTCTTTAACGCGATATTGTGGATGCCTTCAATGGCTCGGTCGATAGACTGCAGCACTTCATCCTGCTCCGGAGCCTGGTGGAAAGACAGACAAAGAAAAAAAGGACAAAAATAATAAGAATTAAATATTTACTCATGCTTGCATAAAACTTTAAACGCAGCATGGCAAATGTCTCGCCTATGGCTGTGTACTGTGTATCGTAGGGAAAGAAGAAGAAACTGGGTCGGTTATCTAACGACAACGAAAAAAGAAAGCTGCCTTTCGGTCTGTGTCACACATGCTCTGCAGGAATCTAAATTGGAGTTCATGGAAGCTCTGCAGCAAATGTGGAAGAAGCATTCATTCCTGAGTGCGGGTCACATGCTAGGACTAGTTTACTGATGAGTGCATCCCTGGGAAGAACGTGCTTGTGGGAAGGGCCGAGTGTATAGAAAACACGCAGTTTGGAGGGAGCAACCAAGTTACTTGAGATCTACAGGATGATTAAATATTAGGGTTCGTACACCTTTTTCATGGCCAAATCCAAGCACTTTCAAGGCCAAATTTTCCAATTCTTCCATTACCTTCGGAGGAAGAAATCCAGATAAAAGAACGTTTTTTTGGTTGACTTTGATGACCAAAATAAAGTCGCTATCTTGCTGCTAGCACATGCTATCAGTTTATTATTTGTTATCGCAACATCCGTTGCAGCCTGGTCATTCCGTTGCAGTCACTTCAAGATTTCTTCATTTTCCTAATGCTGAGCTTTTTGAGTTTTTCCTTGCCCTCATGTAGGTTTTAGATCAGGGGATGGTGTAATAATAGTCTGTGGTTTGCAACAATATGTGGTCTGTGTAGGCCTTTGAGAATCCTTGTGATCAACGGTTATACAAATAAACATGACTTGACTATATTGCGCTGTTTATATCTATGTTCTTTTTGTGTCGATGGGCTGCTGTAAACTGAGATGAATTCTTCCATTCTGGCTCAACAAGGCATGTGCATCTTTCCTACGTCACACTTGTTTACAAACACGGAAAAGGCTCTACAGTGGGACCTCGGTTATCGCGGTTAATGGGGACCAAACCACCGCGAAGTAGCAGTGCACCTTCAAAAAAAAAAAGTTTTCACGAGCTAAGAGTCGTACAGCTGGGCGATTTTACGTCCGCCCGGAATGATCGGAGACAAATTCACGACAGGGTTTACCGCGGGTGCCGTTCGGTCGCTCCCGCGAGCGAGCCCCTAACCCGCGGTGCAGGTACTTTTGGGCGTGATACTCACGACACCGCGACAAGCCGAGCGGGTCGGGCGCTACACGGCCCTCGATGGCTCCGGCCGACGGCCGCGGGGGAAAGGGGTAGCTGGGGGGACCTGTGGGGTTAAGGGGGGGCGGTGAAGCGGAAACCGCGCGCCGGGAAACGAGAACGGCGCGCCGTGCTAGGGTCGTCGGCCGAGGGGGAGTCCCGCAAAAAGTGAAACTCTGCAAAGTAGCGATGCCCATTCAAAAAAAAAAAAAAAGAATTAAAAAAAAAAATCATTATTATTATTTTTTTAAACCATTACAGACCGCGAAGCTCTGAAGCCGCAAACATCGAACCGCGAAGTAGCGAGGTCCCACTGTATAGGTGTTGGAGTTCAATACGGAAGACAGAAAGAGAAGAAAAGAGCTGTATGTTAAAAATCAGAAAAATAAGCCAAATTTGGATTCATTTTAACAATATTGATTGCTACCAAGCAAGGTGCAATCAATCTTTCCATCTTAGAGACGGCTAATCTTTTGCTTATTTTGATTTATATTTTTGTGCGTTTTTCAGAAAATCTGTGTCTTAATTGGTTGAAATAGAATTGTAAAAAGTTTAAGTTTTTGCATTCTATTATTATTTCTTTAGCAGTGAAGAGTTATTTTTTTTAATTTATATTTGATTGTTTTGTATTTTCAGGGATTTTGTGTTGTTGTTTGACTTAACATCTGTTCAGTGTGCAAAAATATTTAAAAAAATTGTATTTTACAATTTTTTTTGTAGATCTGTGAATATTTTAATTTATATTTTCATGTGTCAGGGAACCCCTGCAAAACATATGAAATTATTAAATAATTTGGTGTATAATGTTTTATTACAAGGGCAGCATGGCACGCAGTGGTTAGCGTGTGAACGGTACAGTTCTGAGGTCATGAGATCGAACCTTCCTGTGTGGAGTTTGCATGTTCTCCCCGTGCTTGCGTGGTTTCCTCCCACATTCCAAGAAACATGCAGTTCAGGTTAATTGGCCTGTCCAAATTGTCCCTAGGTGTGAATGAGCAAGTGACTTGTCTGTCTGTGCCCTGCGACTGGCTAACAACCAGTTAAGGGGGTCCCCAGCCCAATGCCCAAAGATAGCTGGGATGGGCTCTAGCACCCCCGCGACCCTACTGAGAATATTCGGTGCAGATGATGGATGGGTTTTATTACAACTAGTTCAGGGTGACCCCTGCCCAATGCCCGAAGATGGCTGGGATGGGCTCCTGCACCCCCACGACCTTACTGTGGATAAGCGGTGCAGATGGATGGATGAATGTTTTATTATTAGTGATAATATAATCACCTAAAAAAATCTGAGGAACTGTTTGGGAGCCAAAAGAGCCTCAGCGAGGAGAGCCGAACCTCTTGAAAAGGAGCCGGAATTCCTAGTCTGACTAGTCTGATAAACCTGTCCTCTTGGATGGAACAGTAGGCAGGGTTCCAACAGCTTTGGCAAAGTTAATTTTAAGACTTTTATAAATGCCTTTAGAAATTGAATTCAAGACGAAATCAACACAAAAAAAACAACAAAACACAATTGGGGGAGAAAAAAAAAAAAAAAAAAAAAAAAAAAAACACCACATGAATTAGAGGCAATTTTTAACAAATATTTATTCTAATTTGTTTTTTAAAATCACATTTTGGTCCAGTAGAAAACATTCCATCTGAAAAACATAGCACTCTTCAAAGTTTTAGTCATGGAAAACGATAAAAAAGATGTTTACAGTACATTATAGGTATTTAGTCAAAACTGTCAGATAACTATTAATTCCAAAGAACTCTTCTGCCACATTCATAAAGCATTTTTTTAATGATGCATAACATTACTTTTTTACTAAATCGTTTTAGTTCAAATTTTATAGGAATCTTATGTGACAATTTAATTCCAATCAAACCTTATTTTTAGAATAACAAATTCAACGCCTTTTAAGACTTTTCAAAGATCTGTGGAAACCCTAGTAGGGGGCAGTAAAGCTTCACATTCCAGCTTGATGATGAGTACGGGAGCCACCATCTGCATCATTTTTACACACTTTTTAAATGTATTTATTTTTCATTTGACATGTTTTCACAAACAGTACTACATCTAAATACGTTGTTGGTGCTATCCTGAAACAGTACACATTATCTCTTTTGTGTGTCTAGTAATAGCATGCCTCAGGACCACTATGAGTTTAGATGACACCGGGACGACAATGGGCTGTAGAAAGGTTGAGTGATTTGGAAGGATAGAGTGATAGTAATCAGGGGATGGTATAATAATAGTCTCATCTCATCTCATCTCATTAGCCGTACCGCTTATCCTCAGTAGGGTCGCGGGGGGGCTGGAGCCCATCCCAGCAATCATCGGGCAGTGGGCAGGGGACACCCTGAACTGGTTGCCAGCCAATCGCAGGGCACACAGGGACAGACAACTCATTCGCTCATTCACACCTAGGGACAATTTGGACCGGCCAATTCACCTGAAATGCATGTCTTTGGAATGTGGGAGGAAATAAATAATAGTCTGTAGTTTAAAATAGTCTGTGGTATGTGCAGCCTTTTGAAACTCCTTGTGATTAAGGGCGTCACAAATAAACTTGACTTGACGTATATTGCCTAACCATTTGGGTATGGCTATGGGAACATCCCTTCTGCGTTGCCCATGTGCGTATGTTTGTGTTTCTGCCCTGAGTCTGTGAATTTAACCGGAATACATCAACTAGCGCTGGACGCCCGCCAAAGCTTGAAGTAATTTTCATGACCTATCATTTCGTGAGCTATCGGGGACAATTAAAGGGTCGATGATTATACCCTCAGACCCCTTGTCCACGGCAGAATGTAATAATTCTGAACTTTAAAGAGGTACATCGTTTCGGATGCTTGCTTCTAATTTTGCCTCATTTTGATCTCCAATAAGCAGGTCGGCGCCTTGCATGGCTGCATGGCCACTATTGGTGTGTGTGTGTGTGTGTGTGTATGGGTAAGTGTTAAGCACACTGTAAAGTGCTTTGGGAGGTCTTCAGTGTCTTGAAAAGCGCTATATAAATGCAGACCATTTACCATTAAAAAGCGTGGTCTGCAATAGAAATATTTCAAGCATTTTCAAGCACTACACCCAAAGTTCAAGCATTTTCCTGACCTTGAAAACACAACGTTACAATTCAGGCATTTTCAAGCATTTAAATCACCTGTACGAACCCTTATATATGCATTTAAGTACCGTATTTATACGTGTATAATGCACATTTTTCTAACCTACAACAAGAAATCAAAGCTTGGTTGCGCGTTATACACAAGGTTTTACCGGATAACAATAATAGTAACAGGATTTAAACCCAGGTTGCAACGGTGAATGCGCCGAACTCTAAATACTGGACCACCACCGATATAGTTGACAAATCAAAAGGCATTGGCTTTTACCTCATTATCATACTACTTTTGGTCACGGTACCAGAGACAAACGTTAATTTTATTATGCATTTTACATGTTGCAATGACAAAAAAAGAATATAATTTGTCTATCATTGTAATATTTGAAACACACAACTAAATTAACATTGTTCTCTGGTACTGTGAATAAAATTAGTGTGACAATCAAATATAATCTACTGCCTTTTCACTGGTCATCTATAATACTTGTGGGCCAGTGGTTCAAATTCAGTGCTCTCACCGCTGCAAGCAGTGTTCGATTCCTGTTGTTTGAGCTGAGAATATCCATCCATCCATTATCTGCACTGCTTATCGTCAGTAGGGTCACAGGGGTCCTGGACCCCATCCCAGCCATCTCCGGGTAGTGGGCAGGAGACACCCTGAACTGGTTGCCAGCCAGTCGCAGGGCACATGGGGACAGACAATTTGCTCGCTCATTCACACCTAGGGACAATTTGGACCGGCCAATTAACCTGACATGCATGTTTTTGGAATGTGGGAGGAAACCGGAGTGCCCGGAGGAAACCCACGCAAGCACGGGGAGAACATGCAAACTCCGCACAGGAAGGTTCGTAGCTGGATTTGAACCCATAACCTCTGACCACTGCGCCGCCGTGCTGCCCAGCTGAGAATATGTGAAACTAAATTTTATACTGATTTCAGTAAAAAAAAAAAAATGGGTGCATGTTATACTCGAGTGTGCAAATACGAAAATTTTAATTTTCAAAAAAACTAAAAAGCATGCATCTTTTCGTAATGTGGGAGAAAAAAATACAAACAGCAGGATAATGATCAATTGGATAATCTATTATCCTTCGTTCCCAAGTAGTATTACATCCGTTATTTGTTATTTGTATTGTGTCTTATTTATTGCATGTTTGATTGAGGGGAAGAGGAAGTAGTTTCATCTGTGCTGTATAATGTGCATATAGCCATACCTGTCAACCTGTACGTTCTTGCCGTACAAAGTACGTTTATTATGCATTTTAAGACGTGTACGACGCACAAGAAAATATGTACGGAAAAAGGCAAATTTGTCAATGATGGGTACCATCCGGTATACACAGACTATCACGAAACGGCAAATAAATCAAGTCAAACGAGTTCGCCACAGTAGCCTCTATCTCGGTATCGGTTTTTTTCGTTGCAAACTAAGCGAGCGGTTTGATGCTACTGTGCGCATGCGTCTGCCGTCTGGGGATTTCCCATCATGCATCATTCTGGAAAAAAAATGGTGTACGATTATTTTGTATTTTGTAAGGGAAAATACGACAGTTTGTACGGGCATGGAGTCGTGGCGGTTGACAGGTATGATATAGCAAACTTGACAATAGAGTTACAGCTGTGTTCAGTTGAAAAATCTTGACTAGAAGACTAGAGTTTTAGATTTTTGGCTGCTTTAATTCGAAACAAGACAAGTCTTTGTGTGTAAATAAACTTCTCCATAGATTGCATTAGATTTCTGTTTTTGTCAAATTTTGCCACTTCTGGTTCTAAACAAACACATGTAGCTGTTTATTTTTTTTTTATATTCTGAGATGGATCGTGTATCGTGTGTAGAGCTATAGTGCACGATCAAAGGTACCGCTTTTTAATTTTCAGAAGGTTGGCAAGCATGCAAAATACAGTGACATCTAGCGGGGAAATAATACGCACTGTAGTAAATTCAAAATCCCTAAGGTGAGAACAACCAGGAAAGGTATGTGTGTGTCTGTATGTGGGGTCAAACTTTGGAATAATTAACAAGATGAGATCAAACAATGTCCAACTATTCATGTGTTCAAATTTAAATACAAAAAAAAACATTACTGGCGAAATACAGGGATGAAGAAAATGGGATATGAGTGAGATTGGAAATGCCGCGTTTAAAACTATGGTTAACTTTGTTGTTATTGTTGCTATTATTATATAATAACTGTTATTATAAATATTGTTTTTATTTTTATTGTTGTTATTATCATTGGTGCCGCAGTGATGTTTGGTAACTAGTGGCATTATGTAGAGGGATGGGTATTACAAAGATTAGTGTATAAAATAAATGATTATTGTAATTATTATAATTATTGATATCTGACCTATGTAATAAGTATATCCATGAGATTTTGTTATATTAGACACAAGAGGAGAAGAGGATTTGTATAATGTATTTAATAGGGAAGATAAAGGGGCAGGGAAAATAAGCATCTGCTTCTGACTACCCATTTTCGAACATGTTATGTAACATTATGTTGTTGTTGACTCGTTGTTTTTGTCCTGTTTTTATTTTAATGTTCGAAATAAAGATTTCATCCATTCATTCATTCATTCACTGTCCCTTTAAAATTTCGCCGCTTTATTTCCATAATGCAAATGTTCGTTATCGGGCATTTCCACAACCGAAACTGCATTAATAATGATAAACTAAAACAAGAATCATAGCAAAAACAAGTATTATTCAACGCACATGAATGACACTTTAACTGCACCAAAAAAAAAAAAACCTCGAAAGTAATCCCGACGCATCACAGCCGCTCCCATGAACCATCACCGGGACTGATTTCTCTCGAATATTTGACGTACCGTCATTTTTTCGATGTAGGAAGAGGGAATGTAACCGGTTTCCCCCGTGTTGCTGCGAGAGCCCAGCCACCAATGTTTGTTGCTCCTCTCCAGGATTAAGAAGCTTTCTCCGGCCGCGAAATGCAGCGAGTTGGGCTCCGCCGAACGGAAGGCGTAGAGAGACCGGTACATGTTGCTGGAAAGCACTTGGAAGCCACAAAATGGAAGCCGAACAGTAATGGAAATCCCAAGTGGGATGACGACGAATCAATGTGAGAGAATAAATGACTTTTAAGTGTGTTTTTAGAGAGCCCGCGAAGGAGGCATGGCTCCAGTCTGTACTCTATTTACAATGCAGCTCAGCTCTGATCACCTGACCTGTTTGTGGTACCATGTATTGCCGCTAGGGGCGCGCTTGTGAACAGACGCACCTCTAGGATTGTTAATCGAAACCCGATCACTCGTCTTTTTGATGGTTTTATGTGTGGACCTGAATGATAATACAACAAACACTTTATACACAGGGTTGGGTAGGGCTGCTTTAACGTGATTACTTTCAATTACTTTTGGATTACTCCAATACCAAATACATGTATGCTAAAAAAAGACAAAATAAACTAAATATGACTAAAATGACTAAATTTTGTGCAGGCTTGGAGAGTAACAGAATACATGGAACGGCAAAAAAGATGTTGGCAAGCTGTTTGGATTTATTTTCATTTTGTTTTTGTCGCATTTAATGTTTGTTTTGCCGGAGATCAAAGAGATCAAAGCCAGGAGAGAAAGCTTACCACGTGTTGTGAGTCATAATTTTATTCGCATTTATTTCTTTTGTCTTTTATTAGCATATTTGGTATTGGAGTAATCCAAAAGTAATTGAAAGTAATCAAGTTAAAGTAACCCTACCCAACCCTGTTTATACATCAGGGGTCTCCAACGTTTTTCAAGCCGAGAGCTACTTTTTGTTACCATTTAATGCAAAAGGGACCCAGTTTGATTTGAATTTCTGGATTAGCAATTTAGCTAGATTACTTGCTAAACAGCTAAAATGTAGTTTCATAGTTAGCTAAAAAAAACTAAAAGGAAGCTAGATAGATCATTGAAAGAGTAGAAAGCCAACTAAATAGTCAGATAGAAAGCTTTGAAAAAGCTAAATATCCGGCTAGAAATTAGGCCATACTTTAGCTTGATAACTAGCCAAAAATAGATAAAACTCTAGCTAGTGAAGGATTTTATACATTGTACTATAAAAGATTGTATACGATTAAATACAAGTTACATTTATCGAGTGCAATGAAGATTTTCACAGAGTAGGCTGAAGTTCAATGACAGGTCAAGCCGATCCGAATGGGGAATGTTTTGTTTAGTTCTGTTGATAACAGGACTCTGACGCAGGACGGCAGGCATTGTTTGGAGAATTTGTTTTGATAAACGCTCTGCTGTTATGAGTTTTTCAGACATCGGGACGCTCTTCTCCGAGATGGTGGACCCCATGTGGGGGCTTTCCTGGCACGCCCGTGGGAGGAGCCAGCACACCGGCTTGCAGAAAAAAGGTGGGCCGAGAGAATGAAGCAGGAGATTGAGAGAGGAGGCTTGACAGAGACTCGAGCGACACTAATTCGGCTAATTCGATGGAGTTCACTTAGTTAAATTGTTTAAGAAATTAAATCTGCTCCCGTGTAGAAATGCCGGTCTCTTGTCCATCTGTTCCTTCAAGAAACGAGCGCGCATTCTTAGGTGAATGTAGGTTGTGTTTGGTTAATGGAGTCAGATAACTAATTCGAACAATTTGGTAAACGGTACATTTTGTTAAATTAATTCCTAACACTAGATAGAATGCAAAAAATGTAAAAAGCTAGGTAGTGAAGGCGAAAGGACATTCCAATGTCTCACCGCATGTTCTTCTCCAAGACCAGACAGAGTATTTAGACTTTGAAAAGTTAAGCTGGAGAGAAGCAAGGTTATGAGGGAATTTATAACAAAATTTCAAAATAAAAACAAAACAGTACTCTGGGCCTGTCTGATCAGGAGACAGTCCTCACAGTTAAAAGGGCACCAAAAATTGTTGACCACAGTTTTTATAGAAGAGAAGGGTGTGGATTTGCAATATGGAACATGAAATTTCAACAGGCAAAGAAAGGAACTCTCATCTTATTTGAGAGCCCTTTGTTTAAACTCGTCGTAGCCGTATTTTGACGGTTGTACGATAAGATAAGGGCGGAAGACCATTGCTAGGAAAGTACTGATATGAAAGGATACAGAAAGTAAAAGCTTCATTCAAATATGAGGATGAACATAAGTTAATTTATAAAAAAATAAACGAGTCATGTTATTATTGAAGTAATACTGTGATAATTAAATAATAAACTTGATATAGCTGGAAAACTCATTTTATGGTGACAACATAATCAGTGACCAATTTTAATAATCTAACATTAGATAGCTTGCTAAGTAGCTAAAAATGAAGCAAGATGGCTAGCTACAAAGTTATAAACGTTTTTTGTAGTATTTCTGTACTAATTTTGTAGTACATTATTTCTACAGTGGCACTTATATAGTATTTCTGTAGCATTTTTGGAGTATGATTGTTGATGTGTTTTTGAAGTATTTCTATAGTATTTTTGTAGTACTGTTTTTGTATTTCTGCATCTTCTTGTATTACCGAAGCAGTTTTTTGTAGTATTTCTGTAGTATTTTTTTCATTTTAGAATGAAGGCAAAATAATACATCCAGTCTCTTTTTAAATCACCAATTTTGATATTACATTTTGCAGTAATTTCGGAGTATTTGTGCAGTAGTATGTCTGTAGTCGACAAAGACATATTTTTATTAGTGATACTTTATTTACTATTTCATATGTTATCATTATACTTTACGTAGGCCGCAGTCTGCTCAATTCTGATATAAATGAAGATGATCGCAAAAACTTAACGATTCGATCGATTTGTTTTGCCTCACACAATACCGGAAAAGAAGTGTGGTGTCACACTGATTTCCGTCCCCCCGATGCTGTCAACATGGCCGGTTTAGTTTGTGCCAAAATCCTCCTTCAGAGAGCATCACCAAGGGTAATCTTTCCCTGTAGAACAACTTTCCTCAGGTAGGGATACGTTTTGTTTGGTTTTCAAATGGATGTAAGAAGATTTTTTAAATAACTTCAAACGAGGAATTAAATTATACTGGATATTTTTGTCTGTCCTCTGTGGGAACTTTTCTCCTTGTTATGAAACTCAATAATTATCCGTATAAACACATTTTACTTCAAGCGACTATGAGGTGTTATAAGAGACATTACCTTTACATTTATTCAAGTTTTCATTTTATGTATATTATCGATAAATGTTTGGCTATATTTCATAACTATTTTTTGTTTGACAATATCGTTGTGTTAAAGCGACAGTGTGTATTATTTAGTGCCTCCTAGTGGTAGAAAACTAATTTCATTAAAAACTATTGATTCGAATTTTAAGCAAAAATACGTGAACTATCATACAAACAGGCATTTTTAAAAATACTCAAACTAAGACAAATAAGCGTTTATTTGACATACCATGAGCCTCACCTAAAGGGAGCTGAATTAATTGTCTGCCATCTTGCTTCTACAGGTACCTAAAACTTCAGAAAAAATTTAGTAGCGAAAATGTTGCGTTTTTGGTAACTTTGAGTTTCCGTAGTTCTGTATTCCTTGTGCATTTTACCATAGATAGATAGATAGATAGATAGATACTTTGTTCATCCCCGAAGGGAAATTCACATTTGTTTTTCAATCTTTTTGTAGCCAAAGCATATTTCTTTGATTGAAAAAAAATTCCGCGCACCATCACCAGTCGGTGCTGTTGCATCTTCCGTAAAATTAAAATGAAAGATAGCTATTGCTAGACCGCACAGGCACGCACAATGGATCATTTCTTTTGGCACAGTAGGACAATCAACATTGCACTATACCATACAGCATGGGTTGTGAACATTTTGGACTCAAAAAGCCTTAAAAGCTAATTTTGTTTTGCTTTTGAGGGAAGAGAGCCACACCATATTTGAGACAAATTCCAACAAAACCGCCAAAGCCGCTCTCCAGACAATAGTTAATTATTTCGCACATTTTATTTCACTTTGTGACTTTTGATGTTTTGATAAAATCTATGAAATAGGCTAAGAATGCCTGAGCCTGTGTCTCATAAAAATATACAGCTTAAAATGTGTCTCCCTCCCGCAGTTACTTAAGAGTGTTAAGGCACATTTTAACTTGTAATTTTTGTCCTAAATAATGGTTCCATGGTGAGAGCAAAGTACTTTTGTAAAAATGTCACACAATTCTGCAAAATGAGGATACAGAAGTATTTAACTTCGGCACACACAGCACTGGGAGGGAGACAGAAGGAAGTGCTTGTGCTCTGTGCATAGCCCCGACCATCCCTACCGCTCACCCAATCAAATTGCTATTGGTGCCCTGCTGGCGTTTTGTGGTGTTTACAATTTGTTGAGTGGGTTTTGATCATAAAGTGTCTCAACAGTGAAATTATATTATTCAATGAGCTTCTATATAAAGGATTTTTCAGCAATGTACAGCCAAAACTGGGTCTATTAGTGTGACACCTTGACTGTAAACTGTAGTTACAAATGTGCTGTAGATATACTGGACCATATTCAGTGTTGTTTCAGCTTCTCTTGTACTACTACAAGTTTGCTTTCTTTATTAATGAAACAGCATGAGGACAATTTGCATGGTCTCAATTTTGTACCCAAGCCAGATGTACTCATGAAAATAGCCATATATGGCCCGCGAGCCATAGGTTCCCAACCCTGCCGTACAGTGACATGTAGTAGTTACATGATACACAGTGTTCGTTTAAAGTCAAATATTATTCAGGTATATGGTGTTAAATGCCAACACTTAAACCAGGAGTGTCAAACAGTCGGCCCGCGGGCCGGACCAGGCCCGCTAAGGGATTGAATCCGGCCCACGAGACAACGCTGAAGGAAGTGCAAGAGAAAAACGGGCTGCAGGTTGAAATATGTACACTTGATGTTGCCAAAGCCAGGTGCCTCACACAAACGCTGTACTAGTATCTCACACTCACTCTCTCTCTTTCACTCTCTTGCTCTCTTTCACTCTCTTGCTCTCTTTCACTCTCTCACTTTCTTTCACTCTCTTCCTCCCCTTTTCTCTCTTTCACTCTCTTCACTTTTTCTCTCTTTCTCTTTGATTACTTTCTTTCTCTCTTTCTTTACCCCTCTCTCACTATTTCTCTTTTTTATCTCTTTTGTTTCTCACATTCTCTTTCTCCCTTCCTGTCTTTCTTTGTCCCACCCTCTCTCTTTTTTTGTCCCTCTCTTTCTCCTATTTCTTTCTCTCTCTTTTTCTTTCTCTCTAATCTACTTGTCCGGCCCCCGAGAGAATGTTTGTTCAATCGTGTGGCCTCTGAGGTAAAATGAGTTTGACACCCCTGACTTAAACTACTATTACTATAGTAAGACAAATTTCTTACTATAAATATAATTGTTGGTTGTTCGTTCGGTTGGTTGGTTACATGCCGAACCACCAGGGTCATAGGGGCACTATTTCCTGTGGTGTGTCTTGGGCAAGAACACCCTGGTGGGGCCCATCTAGCTGTAAATCTGTCCGTTGACAAATTCTGTGTGCTGTATTCAGTTTTTAAAAGCCCTTACCTTTTTGATTTTTTTCTTTGGCTTTGTCGACTCGAAACAGAAGTAATTATATTTTATGTCCAAATTTCACTTTACAAGATAAACTGCTGTTTATTTGAAAACTGGCAGATAGCCTTCGATTTTACAACTATACTAGAACAGGGGTCTCCAACCTTTTTGAAGCTAAGCGCTACTTTTGATTTACAGATTAGCTCGAAGGGCTACCAGTTTGATACAGTTTTCCTAAAAAAAAAAACTTGTTATTACTTTGTTGTTACTATCCTATTACCAGGTTGTATTTATTATGGTATGCTTGAAATAGGCTCAGTCAACCACTAAAGTACCTGCCTTGAGTAAGAGAACTGAGTGATTAACATACATATATCCACATATATCTAATTTTATTATTAACTGCATTATTTTATTGGACTATTATCACGATGCACTTTGTTTGCCCTTGTACTTTCAATACACTTACCACCTACGCCAATCTTCAAGCTTTACCTTGTAAATATTTTGGCCTATTTATCCTGAAATTATTTTCTTATTATGTGATTATCTTCGAGTGCCATGTGTAATCTTGCTGCAAACAATGTTCACTACAATATTATCAATGACAATCAAGATAATTTTACTTCTAATATATAATTTATAAGCTGGAAACATATGTTGGCCTGGAAAGGGATGAGCGCCACCCGGCTATCCTTGCCCAAGACACACCACAGGAAATGGTGTCCTTACGGCCCTGGTGGTTAAGGGAGCCAACCAACCAGTCTTTAAAGACACTGATCATGCCAATGATTTCTCACGCTGGTTAGAAATCAAATTTCCTTCTGACTGACAGAGATACGTAGCACAAATATACACCATGGAGTTTGTGATCATTCATATCATGAGAAATCCGAAAGTTATTTTGATTATCTTTGAATTTTTATATTGATATATTTAAAAACATTATTCTATTTGATTAATGACACGAGTTTATGAGTCTCTGGCAGGACCAATTCCACCCTGGCGGCCTGCCCAAATCTTCCTATGTATGGAAAACACTGTGTCAACTAATACAATGTCGCAACTTTTCCTGCAGTCCCTTTTTGTCGCGGGGTCACCGTTTGAGCGCCAGTGATGACGAGATGTATCAGCGTACAACCGTTTCGGTGATGAAGAAGGAGCCAGGAAGCGGCATCTTGATACTCAGCTACAGCTCACAAGGGTTCAACATTGATGGCAATCGAGTGTTTGGGCCATGCGCAGTGCTCCCTCCTTCTATTCTACAGTGGAAGGTGCAAATAATATATCATTATGCCGCTCTTGTGTATTTTGTTACTGATATCTTATTTTACAGGTTGGAAATCATCAAGATATCACAGAAGAAAGCGTGTCACTTTTCCATATGATTGTACCACAAATAGGTAACAATTCAAATCCATCACTATACAGTTTCTCCTCTTAAACTGTGGATCATGTTGTGTGATATTTTACATTTATAGAGATTCTCGTTTTGGGAACGGGCGCAAGACTCGAACGCATCAACCCAACAGTTCGAGCTCTTCTTCGGAGCAAAGGCATCGCTTTAGAAGTTCAAGACACGGTAAAGTTCGCCAAATCCACCGATTTGATCAGTCATTATGCTTTAGAACCATTTTAGGATGTAAATTTGAAATACAGCACTTCTTATAAGATTGTATAGCTTCGATTTCTTTTGCTTTTTTTGTTTTTTCAGCCAAACGCATGCGCAACGTTCAACTTCCTAATAAGCGAAAACAGGACAGCCGCTGCTGGTCTTATCCCTCCGTCCATGAGCACAGCTTTGGAGTTGAAGCAGGAGTAGCTGGACTCGTGTCATGAAAAGTTAAAAAGTCTGTCCGGAAAACTGCGTGAGTATGTAGGACCTAAACTTAAAAAAAAAAAAAAGAAAATCCGGTACAGACGCTCCCCTACTTACGACCATTCGACTTACGTGAAACGGTAGATACGAACATTTTTTTTCGGGATGTCGAAAAATATCCGGACATTGGTGTAAGTTCGATTTTGTATTGTGTGCACCTTTTTCCGAGTACAGGACAGTACTGTAGTGCTTCTTCCCGCCGCTACCGGAGTGTGGCGCTGTGAGAGGTCACCCAGGATCCACCCCGAAGATGAAAAATACGCTTTCTCTTCCTAGTTCGTGTGTAAACATTCTATACTGTATCTTCAGCGCGCCAAGAACTATGACATTTGTACTGTTTTATATCTCGTTCATCCATTCAATATGGTTAGTGTAAAGCGTAAAGAAATGACAAGCTGTTTCTTTTGAAATTAAACTGGAATAAGAAAGCTCGATGCGGTTGAGAAAATGGTTGGATCGCTTTTTTTTCAGCCACTTTCTAACACTGAGGAGGAAGTCGTCTGACTTTTGAAGCGCATCTTTCAAAAGTAAGTTAAAATCAACTTTTATCTTTATAGAGCATATTCTTTTACGAAATATTTAATTTTTAGTACTAAACAATACAGGTTACTTATACAAGCCTTAAACATACAAAATGTAGCGCTGAAGCAAATTACAAACAAATTCAACTTACGAACGATCGTCTGGAAACTATCCTTTTCGTAAGTATGGCAGTGTCTGTATATCTTTATTTTGATTATCACTTTTAGTTATATTGCATTTAGGTATTTTTTGTCCTACATACTTGAATGCTCGACAAGATTTACATAGACAAACTCCCTACTCAGCGAGACCATTTTTATTTATTTCAACTTTAATGTTGCTGCTTAGAAAACTCACTTTAAAAGAGTTGATAAAAACACCACTCATGGCATTATGTTTCATTTTTGCTTGTATATAATAAACTATGTTAAGTGTTCAAATGTGAAATGTTTCTCTAATGTTTGTGTGGGAGTGATGGTCTTTATTGTAGCACTCAGGGCCGATTTTCAAATCGTATTCATGCATTTCCTCATTTTCCAGAACAAATACTCAGGCCACGAACTACCAAAACAGCCAGACTCAGTACCCCAAACTTGTACTTAGGTACCCCTTTATATTTGTTATTTTTGTGTGTATGTGTTGTAAATGTGAGGGCAAATTTCTTGTCTGGCTTTATATAATTGGTTGATAAATCAGATTCCAGCCATTTTGCCGATCTGGTTCGCTTAAGAAATCTTGGGGGGGGGGGGGGGGGGGGGGGGGGGGCAGTAGCTCAGGAGGTAAAGCTCTCATCTTGGGATCAAGATTTCGCAGGTTTGATTTCCAGCTCCTCCGCGATATGTCGAAGTATCTTCTGTGACTTGAGGAGCGCTATATTAATGCAGACAATTTACATCTTTACCAACCTTGCCAAAGCAACGTTAGGTGATTTGATAAAATCTCTAGATTCAGATTCAGATCTACTTTATTGTCATTCTAGTACACGTGTATACAGAACGAAATGTCGATACATCTGACCCGCACAGTTTCCTTGAATGTACAGATATAAATAATTAAAAAAAAAAAAAAAATCTTTGAAATAATAATAATAATATACCACTTAAAATGTGTCTCCCTACCACAGTTACTTAGGAGTGTTGAGGCTCCTTTTGACTGTCATTTTGTCCTAAAAAATGGTTTTAAAACAAGGTGCGAGCAAACTTATTTTGTAAAAATGTCCCAAAATATTAAAAACAATAATACCCAGCCGGAGGGTATAAAATCCCGAACCGCTTAGCGCTTCCAAGTGTTCAATGTTGAAATTAAGCTTTGAGCAAGCTGCGATTAGCATTGTATGTTTGCCATCATCTTTTATACTGTTTCCTGATAAGTGTAAGACATGCCCTGAGCTGGCTACAGCAAGCCTGAAGGGTCAGAAATAGAATATATACATGGGCAAACCATTAGGTGTTTAAATGACATTGTGACAATGAAAGAAACTTTATTTCAAAGATAAGGACAAAACAAGTAAAAAAAACAATGTTACGTAACATGTCCGAAAAAGAGTAGGAAGAAGCATAATTTCTCATAATCTTTCAAGTTTTACAGTATTTGTGTTTTTTCTAAGAAAATAACAAAAATAATACTCAAATACTAATTACTCAAAATATGCAAAAATGATCTGCCGCGAATGTATTGGCGAATACTACAGTTACTCGGCTGCTCAACGGAAGAAAACCAAGATACTGAACAATGGCATGTTTTTTGCAAAGGTAAAATCGGGAAATTTCCTGCAGCACACTATACAAGGACTCACGGCACATCGGTTTAAAAAAACACTGCCCCTAAGAATGTTTTTTCCTAGATATTACATAATTGAGAAATACCAATGTGTTATGTTTGTTACCTTACACCTCTGAATAAAACACACAAAGAAATATAAGTGACGTTCATGTTTGCTCATGAGGAGATGTTTCACAGTCTAAGCCTGATTCACATCTGACCAGAACTGCAACAGCTTCGCTATTTTATTCTGAACAATTGAGTCACAGGGTTGATGGGGGAGGAGAGTTTAACATAGCAAGAGGACACCATCGTACAACAAACATCAACAGACCGGAAAAAAATAAACATGACAATGCAGCAGCTTCTCTTGTCAGGCGAATGGTTGAGTGGTTCAAAAGGTGATAAAACTCTTTGAAGCAAGGAAAACATTTGACTGTAGGAACCTCGTAAAATTAAGAAAATTCTAATTGCAATTCTAATTCAAACATTGTACTAAATAGATAATAAATGTGTTTATTAATATCCCATCACAATGTTATACTATTAACTTTATTATTTTTGAAGGAGGGGGAAAAGCCCAGTGAATAGGTACAACCTCAGTCATTTGTTCTGACTGCCCATGCTAGGCTCCTTAGTCACCCTGCAGAGAGCCACAGTGTGTGTGAAGAACGTGACTATTCAATGTCTTTGTCACACATAAGCTGCAGCAGAATCTAATGATCCTCTCCATTCCTCTCATGTCATCGCCAGTCTTTGTGTAAAACAAGAAATGTCACTTAACTGTCACCCTCATTTGAGATCTATTTTAAGAGGGGTTTTGCATGGAGTTATGTGAGACAGGGACTATTAAACTTACATTGTTAATGTTCAAAACGCATACATGCCGACCTTTTGCGATTAAAGAGGGGTATGTGTTAACGCTTTAAGGGAAATTATAGTTTGAATCGGCCTTTGAATGATTTTATCTCCAAAAGTGCCTCAATGAAGCTTAATATTATATCCAGGTGCTGTTTGTATTCTTTCAACAATTGTATCCTCATGGAGTCTGTTAACTATTAATCAAGATGGCCTTCACTTTGGTGCTGGGAAGTGCCAGGAAGCCTGCTCAAGAGTTTTCCTCTCTATATTCCTTTCTTTTCTTTTCCTTGCTGCTCATTTATTATGCTCACACGCCATCTGGGCACCATCATTATTCACTTTATTTAAACATGTGTTTTCTGTCTTAACAGATCAGATTATTTTCTTGTATTCATGTGACCTCGCTTAAGCCAATCAGATGTGTAGTTCTATGATTTTGCTTTCCAATAAATGAGCCTCTAGCCATAGGCGGCGCTTGATTCCTTCCTGAGCCGATCATGGAAGCACGCGCCTCCGATGGAAGAGCTATCAAAAACCGAAATCTCCGACTCAGAGTGTGTTCGTTTTTTCAAGTTTTAACCTTGACAAATGCGCACTCTATTCTTACATAATCCATCTCCAGATTATTAAGAAAACATACAAGCTTGTTTGAAACCAGAAGAGGCAAACTTTTACCAAAACAGAAATCTAACGCAATCCTTGGCGCGGTTTACATATATACACAGACTCATGCTGACCTCAAGAGGAAGCTGTCACGGTTGCCCATGGCGCCCAATGGGTTCCGCCCGTTGGGCGCCAGCTGCGGCTCATTGACTGATATCCTTCCCTCCTATTTAAGCTCAGGGCTCTCACTTACCTCTACACCCGCAAGACGTGGGTTTTGACTCTGTCCGGTTTCCTGCTTGTGTTTCCTGTCCGGTATCCTTCCCGTTTTGTCCTGTTTAATATCTATCTCCAATATCGTTCCTGGCTATTTTGTTCTGTTTGATATCGATCTCCAGTGTCTGGTAGCGTTCCCGTCTAGTTTGTCCTGTTTAATTTCGATCTCCAGTGTCTGGTATCGTTTCCGTCTATCTCGTCCTGCTTGTTATCGGACTCCAGTCTCCAGTGCCTGATATCAATCCTGTCTGTCCCGTCCTGTCCAGTATCGACCCCATCTGTCCGATATCCGCTCGTGCAATTGGTATTGATCTCGTCGGCCTCTGGCTTCCTGTCATTTCACGCCGGACTGCTGCCTTACGCCTTCCGCCCAACGATTGCCGAATCACTGGCATTTTGGGTTAACGTGCATGACTGCCCCATTTCCCGTAAAATAAAGCTTGTGTGAGAAATGTCACGCATCTGGGTCTTCCTCCTGTTCCGGTTCTTGACAGAAGCAGCCATGGACTAAAATACTAGTCTCGAGTCAAGTTTTTTTTTTTTTATTGTTCAAATTCTGAAAAGAACAGTAGATTTTTAGAAAAGTTGGTAGACGTATTTATGGGGATCAAAGTTGAGCCGAACGTATAAAATGGTACTGTGGGTGAGTATGATAACGTTCAAGTATTTGGTCAAATGTATTAATTCCAATGACAGCCAAAGGATTTATAGTATTCAAAAGCAAACCAGTGAGTAGTTTATAAGAATAATTAACCTTGTTGAGAATCATAAATTATCATCATTTGGGATTTATAGGCTTTAAACCCTTTCCTCACTATGCAGTGTGCTTACAAGTAGTATACATTTAGGTTGTGTCCATTTTCAAGCACATTGTTGTAAGTTGTCTTTTTCTCTTTTTCCGTGTGCACGAAAAGGTAGATCTTCGGATAAAGTCTGAAAAAGGAACGGTTCCTTCAAAGGTTTTATTACATAATATTCTGGACATAGATGATCTTCAGGCCATTTACGAACGAGAAGACTGAGGTGGTCAAAAGGGACAACCCATTAATTGATCGTAATTCATTACAAAGTGAAACGATCATTAAAGGGGCTCCAGCTCCAGACTTCCTGTGCGGAGTTTGTATGTTCTCCCCGTGCTTGCGTGGGTTTCCTCCGGGCACTCCGGTTTCCTCCCACATTCCGAAAACATGCATTTCAGGTGAATTGGCTGGTCCAAATTGTCCCTAGGTGTGAATGAGCGAGTGAGTTGTCTGTCCCCGTGTGCCCTGCGATTGGCTGGCAACCAGTTCAGGGTGTCCCCTGCCCACTGCCCGATGATTGCTGGGATGGGCTCCAACACCCCCGTGACCCTACTGAGGATAAGCGGTGTAGCTAATGAGATGAGACGATCATTAAAGGGGTTCCACAATTGAAAAGAGCAGTGTTTTCCAACCCCTTTTGAACTAAGGTACACTTTTATTTATAAAAAATGTTCAGAGGCACACGTCCGTGGAAAATGTTTGAAAATGAAGTCATGTCAGATATTTCAATGTACTAACTCATAAGCTGATAATTAATCTATAAAAAGAAGAAAATATGACTTAAAATAAAAAAGTATGATGTGCTTTATGTTTTTAAATTTTTACAGTGTAATCTTGAACCGCTTTGTCAAACAAATTAAGTGATTAAATGTACTGTGCTACCTCATAGCAGATAATTAGTATATAAAAAGTATATACAAATCTACTGACACCTACTGATATGGATGAATATTACGGTTCCTCGCCTCAAGATGGCAAAAATACTGAATTATGGCCTGATTTTTTGGAAAGATAAAATTTGGGCAAATTCCAGCGGCACACGAGACAAGGTCACACAGCACACTAGTGTGCCCCGGCACACTGGTTGAAAAACACTGGAATAGAGCACTATTCTACTGACGATAGCCTTGTCATCCTTGGAGGAATCAATTGTATTTAGTCTAACAGGGATGAGTTGAAGAAAAACAAAAAAACAGAGAGAAATTAACACTTAGTAACAAAAATATTTTGTTTTTTTACACTGTCAGATCATTTTAAGTATTGTTTTTTTTTTTTTTTTTAGAAAAACAAGACTGGGATTACATAATAAAACTTGTACAACTGATAAAATACATTGTAGAATTCAAAGTTACAGCATAATTATTCACCAAAATCAATAATCTGTATTACCTCTTAAGCCACTGCGACCACAAAAGATGGGTTCAAATCCAGCTCCAGACTTCCTGTGTGGAGTTTGTATGTTCTCCCCGTGCTTGCGTGGGTTTCCTCCGGGCACTCCGGTTTCCTCCCACATTCCAAAAACATGCATATCAGGTGAATCGGCCGGTCCAAATTGTCCCTAGGTGTGAATGGGCGAGTGAGTTGTCTGTCCCCGTGTGCCCTGCGATTGGCTGGCAACCAGTTCAGGGTGTCCCCTGCCCACTGCCCGGAGATGGCTGGGATGGGCTCCAGTACCCTCGCGACCCTACTGAGGATAAGCGGTGCAGCTAATGAGATGAGATGAGACATTTTTCGATGGACTGTGTGCCTCGGGATTTTTTTCATAAAAAATGTGTTCCTTCCTTCGAAAAATGTTGAAAAATAAATGATCTTGGTAAGGAAACAGGATACAGTAATTGCGGATTTAACAAGACTGGGTAAGTCAAATGAACCAAACCAAAATTAAGAGGAACTAATATGTGGGGTTCTTGGGCACAAAGTTTTTCAAACGAGTCATTTATTAAGAATGTGTTTAAAAGAAATTGTGGTTTTTTTTTAAAGTGAGACTTAAAAATGAGTCCACTTTTAATTAAATTAAGCTGATCCGCTAGATGGCGGTAACGAGTTTAGTTGCCGGTTTCAACCCCTGTTCATAACAAACGGGGAGAAGCAACAATCGAATGACGTCATTGACAGTTGAAGTTCTTTCACTCCGTTTTTGATTTTGTGGTCGATTATTTTCACTTTTCCCACGAGAACAAAAATGTCGTCGGCGACAAAAGTAAGTTGTTCAAACACAAACTCATTAATTTTACTTACTGTTATACTCTGCAAACCGTCAATGCCTTTATTAGTTTGCCCGTGTCATTTGAATTTTTCTGCCAACATGCTAGCTACCCACCTAATGACGTATCAGACTGACGAAATCAGTTTTGATAAACTTTCTGTGGAATTTCGATTGCTTCTGACTAAGTATCATCAGAATGGGGCTTCACGTGCATGATTTTAAAAACATTAACGTTTGTCATTAAGAAAGAACAGTTAAATCTAATAATGTACTGATTTATTTCCCTTTTTAATAGATTGAAAAGTAAAGGCCGTCTTGTACACATGCGTAATTCGACAAAAAAAACAAAAAAAATAAACTACCGTATAATGTACAGTCCATTCATTTTGTTTTGTTTAATTATGTTATTGTATAGAAATTTGGGCAAATGCATTAAAAAAACAATATAGAATCGCTTATTCGATTGCAGTAAAAAATAAAAATTAGGATTGGGCAAAATGCTTGGTGTAAAAAAAAACATACAAACAGACTGACCATAAAGTCCAACCTGTTTGTGAAACTTTAACCCCTATTATTAGTATACAAAACAAGTAAGCATCAACTCTCAACACATGTTCAACAGTTGTTTCTCTACAGAGCAGACACTCATTATCTCAGGGTAATCCACAACTTAACCAGGTCCCATATTCTTGCACAACATTGAGAAGCCATTGTGACTCCCGAAAATGCATTCGTCTATAGAACGATTTACCTAATGACCTCAAAAAATTCCCTAATTTAAATCAATTTAAGAAATCCCATTCGATGAATATACGAAAAAAGATTAATATTTCAAAAGTTTCTTTTGGTATTATATGTTAAAGGAGTCACAAGCAATTCTATTATACATTTGAAATGTAATTTCTTTGTTTTCTATTTTTTGTTTGTGAGATAAGGTTCTGTTTTTTTTTGTTTTGATTTTGAATAGGTCTTTCTTGCAGAGAAAAAAATGGAATCAGGGTGGGCAGTTAAAAGCTTCAGCCTTCTCCCTTTGGGACATTGGAATACAAATAATAATAATAATAATAATAATAATTTCCTTTGTATTGTCATTCTTTGTAACAATGTACATAGAACGAAATGTCGATACACCTGACCCGTTGTAGCGAGTCGGTGCAGCCGCAGCCAGAGGGCGCCGCCATTATACCAATTAGGTATGTCTCGGTCGAGGCGCGAACCAGCGACCTCCCAGTCTCAAAGCGGGCACACTACCATCTAGGCTACTGAGCTGGTAAAGAAAACAGTAAAGAGTTTAAGTTTCTCAAAGTGATTATTTGCTGAAGACATAACAAAGCCACAATGTAGACATTAATTTAATTTCATCTGCAGTGTTTTTTGTGGGTCCTTTTTGAATGGCGTTGCTATACTTTGTTTCAGATTTCAGGCAAAGACTCACACAAACGTGTAAGTGATAAAACCAACCCGGGATTCCTGCAACGATTAAGTGACACTGCAGGTGGAACGCTTGTTGGCATTGGACTTTTTTTCCTCTCTATTTACATTCTTTTTACCAATGAGGTGAGAATCACAAAAACACGCTGTTTGTTTTTGCTTAAAAGCTTTAAGTCCCAGATGATGACGCTAATGATGTACCTGAGCCTTTACTCTAAATCACCGCATGTTTTTTGTTGCAAGCAATAGAGTTTGTTGCTCCCTTCAGGGACGAGCTGTGCAGACGGCATCCTCTCTGGATGAAGGCCTCGCTCAAGTGGTGTCGTTGGATGCTTATGCTAGCCTCGACCGCCAGTATGACAGCAGATTGGTTCATCTGTCTGCACCTTTGCAGACTTCTAAGGTACAATCACCATTAATATTACTACATCTTCTTAGTCAAAGTATCTCAAAGGGGAGGACGGTGATTCACCATTTGTGGTGTATGCAGGCAGAAAATGGATTCGGAAAGCTGAGTTTCAAATATACTTACATATAATTATATACTGTCTTTCCTAAATGTAAGCAGTGATTAAGTATGAAATGCATTTGTTATAGTACCTTACAATCATTTGTACAATTTTAAAGATGTCAGATCTGAAATTGATATTGGATATTTCTCAATACTCGGTGACGCAGAGTAATACAGCCCTTCCCTACTTACAATCATTCGACTTACAAAAAACGGTAGATACAAACATTTCTTTCGGGATGTCCAAAAATATCCGGACATTGCTGTAAGTTAGATTTTGTATTGTGTGCACCTTTTTCCGAGTACAGGACAGTACTGTAGTGCTTCTTTCGGCCACTACCGGCATGTGGTGGCGCTGAGAGAAGTCACCCAGCATCCACCTCTAAGAAGAAATCCACTTCCTCTTCCTAGTTTGTGTGTAAACATTCTATACTGTATCTCCAGCGTTCTAATATCTTTGCCATTTTTATTGTTTAATATCTCGTGCATCCATTCAATATGGTTGGTGTAAAATGTAAAGAAGAGGCGAGCCGTTTCTTTTGAAATGAAAGTGGATTAAGAAAGCTTGATGCTCTTGAGAAAATGGTTGGAACGCTGTTTTTCGGCCACTTTTTACCACGTAGGAGGACCTCTTGAAAAGTAACTTACACTTAACTTGATTATTTTAGAGCATATTATTTTATGACATGCTTATTTTTTAGTACAAAACAATACAGATTACTTATACAAACATGAAACATACAAAATATATCACTGAAGCAACTTACGGACAAATTCAACTTTTTAACGATTGTGGTTCATAAGCAGGGCAGCATCCTTACCCACTATCCTTTTGAGCAGAACATTGAGATTCCACTCCAGCAACATCTGTATTTCTCAAATTCAATATTATGGTTGGTATTTTAGAGATCATTCTTGATGAACGAGAATGTTCGAAATTCAAGCTATATTGTGCAAAGTTTGGATTTCAGAAAAAAATAAATCCGATCATAAACACCATGCATCATTTTTGCTGATATTAGATTTGATTATGTCAAAATCAAGTCGTCCTCTAGGCTGCAGTGTCTGTATTGCACCGGAAGTTGTGTCAAGATACCTCTAATAATTATTTTCTTTAGATAAATGAAAAAAGATATCTTTAAAAGAACATGATCATAGTGCTCTATATTAGTCATGATGATATTTTGAAAGCTTGACCTGTTTTATGCGTAATTTGTGAAGGGAATAAGATAATTGCCAAAAAGTTTGCTTGTATAGATATAATAAGTGCTGTGAAATTCTAGATTTAGTCAAAGTTTCAATATAACACATTCCAGCACTGTAATGAGTACTTATTTTTTTTTAAGTATTAAAAGCAAGCATTTGCAGATTTCAATTACTGTGTGCGATGACATCTTATTAAGTGAATTAGATTTGGTTGTGTGTGTGTGTGATTTGGTTATGTACTGAAGTTTTTTTTGGCAGATTTATTTTCTATTTTTATGTATTTACAGTCTTTGCATGACCCAAACTACAATGTAGAAGTGCAGGCTGTCAAATTAAAGAGGGAAGTGGAGATGTATCAGTGGGTGGAGTACCAGGAGAGCAAGTAAGTTTTTTTTCAGCTTAGTGAGGCCTCAATAGTTTTTTTTCTTCGATATAAAGTAGTCGTTTGGGTTTTTCTTGTTCATTACAGAGACTACCAAGAGGACGGCAGAACAAAAACGGAGACAACGTACTCGTACAGTAAGTTGTATGCATGCACAGTAAAATAAAGCTACATCAATTTCCCCTATATTTGGATAATTAACTGCTAATTGATCAGCTGTCTATTACTGCGCTTTTATCTCGTGTTTCGAAAGAAGTAATCGTAGTATATGAGTGCCGATTGCAGTTACCTCCGAATTCCAAAAGAGAACGCCAAATGTTCCCTATGAAAATGACCATCAGTCTCATAATTTTTAAGGAGCTACACTTCTATTTACTAATTCGTTCAAACACACATACACACATAGATTGATTAACTGTTTGAAAACCACACAACTACATGTATTCAAACCAAAGTCAATGATCAAACATTTCAACAGGATGAGAATTTGGAATGTGATGGATTAGCTGAAGTGTTGGAAAAAGTGGCAGGTGTATTGTGAAAAGTGAAATAGCTAATGAAAGAAACAGGCAGAGGCGTTCTATGGCGTGTTTGAAGCAGCAGCAAATTTGTAGTTATGCTTTTCTATGTGGTTGCGCATAAGCACGCTTTCAGAGAAAGCAAGAGAGAGACACAGAGAGAGAGAGACACAAGTGAGAGTTATATATAGAGAGAGAGAGAGAGATGCAGAGAGAGAGAGAGAGACGCAGAGAGAGAGAGAGACGCGTGAGGACGAGGACTTGTCTTTGAGACGTTTTTCAGTTGTGCATTTGGCGTGAAAGTGGACAGTTGAGGTCCCGGAAAAGTGCAAAGCAGTGCAAGCTGTTCCGTCTTAAGTCTACCCTGTGACGTCAACGACCCCCCGAAGCGCATCGTTCAATCCTGCACATCAACTTGCTCTCAAGGCGATTTACTTGAGGCTTTCTTTATTAACTCATTCAGTGCCATAACTTATAAAACATTTTCAGAAGCAGTGTCCATGAGTGCCAAAACATAAAAATACTTTTTGTTGTCGTTTTATTTTTAAAAAAAACTATTCTAAGGCTTTAGCGCTGCTATTTAATAAGTAGCAAGCCTCTGGGAGTGATTTCGCTATATAAATCACCACTAGATGGCAGGAATGGTGTTGATCAACTCTTTGCACACACATTGAGGAGCCCCCACTTCTTTGTGTTGCTTTGTTTCCTCTATTCAGTGATTGAGAATGTGTGAGTGGCCCCGAGTATCCGAAATTGTGTGAACATGTCACAGGAAACATTGGGCACTGAAAAGTTTTTGAAAAGTTCATGCATGAGTTCAGTGTTCTTACAATCAAATGTTATTTCTCAAGCAAAGTGCCCCTTGTACTTATGGAAAGCATTGTTTAGATATTGGAGGTATATATTAGTGCATAGCAAGGGCATCACTCTACACTCAAAGATCACGGATCCCTTAACAGCATAGGTCGTCAGGGCACCAACGAGGACAGAACTCTGGACAGCCTTCTCCACTGTTGACGGTCCCTGGCCTGTTCTGGGGTAGCGGCAAAGTTGGCACCAGTCCATTCCTTCATGTTGTCAGCTCAGTTCTTTTTCTGTCTTTCTCTCCTTCTGTGCCCCTGGACTGTGCCCTGGAGAATTATCTTGGTCAGTCCTTATGATCTTGTGACGTGACCATAACACTGTCTCCGTCCGGGCACAGTTGACAACAGTTCCTTGTAGGGTCCAATGTGCCCTTTGATGATGTTGAGCACCATTTCGTTTGTCACATGGGCTAAGTAGCTGATGCCTGTAGCATCACATCTCCATGGCCTGGATTTTCTTTTCCAGTTTTGCTGTAAGAGTCCATTTCTCGCAAGCGTAAATAAAGATTGAGGTAACCAACGCTTGGATGAGTCTGATGTTTGATTTTACTGCTATGTTTTTGTCCCTCTAGATTGGTTTGAGTCTGGCAAGCACGGCTGTGGTTGGAATTATCCTGGCCATGATTTTTAGTTCTGACCCCTCTTCTGATATGACAGCTAAAATTTGGTGACAGGTTCTAGCTCTCTTTGGTTGATGTTTAAGTTTGTGGTGATACCTTGGTGATTGGTGGTCATTACACTCTACTCTACACTCTAATATAATAAAAAAGAAATCACTGTACTCGGCACTCTATTTCCTTTCCTTAGACACAGAGTGGAAATCAGAGCTTATCAACAGTCGCCATTTTGACAAAGAGATTGGTCACCAAAACCCAAGGTTTCTTCTTTTATTCTTCATTTAAAAAAACAACAGGAAAAACATCCTAAGAGAAATCTTTGCATTGTAGTGCCATGGCGGTGGAAAGCGTGACAGTCATTGCGCCTCAAGTCCATGTTGGCCCTTTCGTCCTATCCAATGGTAACAGCCCAGAACCAAATATTGCACCTTTGCATGATCGGGTGACTCCGAAACATTTGTTCCTCCTCTCAGGACTGGTGGAACAGATCAATAAGTTCCAAACTCTGAGCCTGAAGGATTTCACGCCGTCCGACTCTGAGACTTTTCTCAGCATCAGTGACGATTATTTCTATCACACGCCGAAGCCCAAAAGGCCCGAGGTGAGCGCCTTGGCGTCGACATACGAGACTTTGTTAACAATTTTCAAATTTCATCATTTGTCTATTTGGAAAGGTTGGAGACGTCAGAGTGAGATTCTCATTCGCGGGACTCGCTGGTGAGACGGTGAGTTTTGATGGCACTCAAAGGTAAATGCGTATTGAAGACTTTTGAAAGCAAAGTAAGATAAAGTACTGTCAGTATAAATAGGCAAATGTATTTACAATGTAGTGCTTGGAGACTGGCTTGAGTTATACAGACGCTGCCCTACTTACGAACAAGATAAGTTCCGGACGATCGTTCGTAAGTTGAATTTGTTCATAGGTTGCTTCAGTGCTATATTTTGTATGTTTGTGGTTTTTATGTTTAAGGCTTGTATACGTAACCTGTATTGTTTGTACTAAAACATAAAAATTTCATAAAATAATATGCTTGATAAAGATAAATAAAGTTTAGTTTAACTTACTTTTGCAAGATGCGCTTGAAGAGGTCCTCCTCCGTGGTAAAAAGTGGCCGAAAAAAAGCGTTCCGACCGTTTTCTCAACCACATCAGGCTTGCGTATTCCACTTTAGTTTCAAAAGAAACGACTCGCCTCTTCTTTACACCATACACCAACCATATTGAATGGATGCACGAGATATTAAACAATAAAAATATCAAAGTTCTTAGCGCCCTGGCGATACAGTATAGAATGTTTACCCATGAACTAGGAAAATGAAGCTGGATTTCTTCTTCGGGGTGGATGCTGGGTGACCTCTCACACCACCACATGGCGGAAAGAAGCACTACAGTTATGTCCTGTACCTGGAAAAGGGTGCACACAATACAAAATCTAACTCACAGAATGTCCAGATATTTTTTGACATCCCAAATTAAATATTCGTATCTATCGTTTTTCGTAAGTCGAATTGTCGTAAGTAGGGGAGCGTCTGTAATAATAGTGCAATGAAAGAAAATAGTGCACTATGACTAAAGTGCAATGAAAAGTAGTACAATAACATTTTTCAGCATATAGAACAAGGATAGGTGAGTACCAATACCAGGTTTTGGTTTCTGTGCCAATCAATATTTTAAAGTCAATGATCACTACCATTATCGGCTGCCTTATAGTGGTCATTCAAAGTCAGGAACTAGAAAGAAGACAATCCAATTAAATTAAAAAAGTGTTTTATTTTATCCGTTTATTCTAAGATAATATCATTGTATTAACTAGTTGTTTGGTGTGTGGCATCAGTAGCAATAATTACTCGAGTTGAGTATCAATTTGAAAAAATGTAATACAGAACCTCTCTAACAGAGATATTAGCAAATGCTAATTCGCAACTGCGATCTCCAGTTGGGGGTCCTTGAAAACAGTGCAGCACATTAAAAAATGTAAAATAGAAATTGAATAGAAATACCTATTTAATATATAACAAAAAATCTTGAAATTTACAATAATAACAGTAAGATTGACAATACTGAATAATATTTTTGATCATTTAATAAAATCTCAGCGTTCAACTAAAATATAAAGTATTCAACATTTTAAAAAGGTAAATGCATAAATAAAAAATAGTATGCAAATATAACAATATACTATTCAAAATCGAGTTAAATCTATTCATATTGCCATTTTTTTACATAAAAATAAAACTAAACTATTCCTTGGTAAGGCACAAAAATCATGTGATTAAAAACAAATTTATTTTTCCATATCTATATTACCATCTTCCAAGATTATAACATAGGGCCTTGCATTTAAATGTTTCTGTATTAGATACGCTCTCCCTAGTAGCATTCTTTTAATTTGTGTGTGAAATGAAAAAAAAAAAATTCAGGTCAGTGTTGTGGCCAAGCAAAATGGAGAGCGCCTGTCACCCTTCAAAACCAAGTCAGGGGACGTTCTGGAGATCTTGTACCTGGAGGATCTTACAGCAGAGGTTTGTTCAGATTTTTTTTCGGTAAAAGATTGGACATCCTAAAACTTTGATGTAATCGAACAGGAGGTGTTTTCAAGGGAGCAGCGTCATAACAGCATGAGGACGTGGGGACTGAGAGCGGCGGGATGGGCCCTCATGTTTCTGTCCATTCAGCTGGCTATGCGAATCATCTACACACTGGGTACAAATTTTTATAATGGGCTTTATTACCGTAAATTCTGGACTAAAAGCCGCTCCTTTTTTCTACATTTTAAACACTGCGGCTTACAATACATATCCAGGGCGGGGTACCCTAGACCAGCGCATAGGAGCTGGCTTAGAACTAGTGCGAACCAAGGAATCTGACTGTTTGATCAAAACAAAGCATTGCGAAATCCTGCGAAGGATGATGACGGGTTGTGATTTTTGCCCAGTGCTCTGAATGTCAAAGTGGAGACATTTATTGAAGTGGGGTTGAACGGCGGGAGTAACTATGTACAGAGAAGTAACTTATTGTGTCGCGATAAAAACACTTATTTACAGACTATGTCCACAGCTGTCAATCTTAATCAACTCGCGCAGCAGTCTATATGAACTAAATTGGAATTAACATACGCAAGAATGCATCAAAAACATTCTCAAAAACAACTTGAATGGATTGTACTGACTTAAATTTAGGAGCCCGTACAATCACAGCAGCCTTTACAAATGCTATGCCATGCCGGTGATCTTAAAGGGATTCCCAAATTCTAAAACGTATCAAATTTGAGAAAATAGTTCATGATTTTTGTATATCTCTCTCTATACATATACCGTATTTTCCGCACTATATGGCGCACCGTGTTATAAGGCGCACCTTCAATGAATGATATATTTTAAAACTTTTGCCATACATAAGACGCACCCCATTATAAGGCGCTATAAGTGCATGCTGGTTTAAGATCAGGTAATTGTGCAATTTTGTAATTGTAATCCTGTGCAGTCCTTCGAGACATTTTTGGGATTAAGGGCTATTTACGGTAAATAAATGTGACGACTTGACTACAGTAGAGAATGCAGTTACGTTATGCAACCTCTAGATGTTGCCACGCTAAAGGGAATGTCAACAAAACATTCAAAAAGGTCAAACTTTATAAACAAACAAGATTTCCACAACTCCATTCACTCCCAAAATAAATAAACAGCCGTTTTATTATTTTCTCTGAGGTAAAGCATTTTCGTGACACATCTTTAACATCTTTGAACAACATCAAGGCATATAGTTTACTTTTCCTCCATTTAGTCAACACGCAAAGAAAAAAACGTCTGATTCTGTTATTTTAAATGAAACGTATTGCAATCGCAATAAAGTGACACTCGTAATGTGCAAAAACAACAAGTGCAAAACAATAACAATAAAGCAATAACATAATAACTGTAAAATGTAAAACGTAAACACACAAAAGAAAAACAGAGATCACTCTATAAGCTCCTCATCGACGAATCCTTCTTCTGCTGTGTTCGAATTGACCATATCTCAGTGAATGGGCCATCCAACACGTCCGGTGTTTTTGTCCTGTGCCAGCGCTGTTGCCTTCATACGTATAGTTATCGTACTGACACTTCTGCTTGCCGCTCTTTGTTGAACAACCCACTGTTCAAGTGTCTCCTCTAACTCTGGCCATCTTGCTTTATTGCCACGGAAACTTTGTTGAGTTTTCCTTACTTGGCGGAGCTTATCTTCATCCTTTCTCCACTTCCGTACCATCGATTCATTTAAGTTTACTCTCTCGCTGCCGCTCTATTGCCGTGTTGTGCTGCGTGACTGATCGCCTTGAGTTTAAACTCGGCGTTGTACGCGTGTCTCTTAACTGGAGCCATTTTTTATACAAATGCACGTATGAAAGAGAATCGTTGTTTAATATTTCCCAGTATGCACAGCGCGAAAAATGGAGTCGGCGGCTGTTTCTCGTAGTTGCAAGACCTTGCGAATTTAATATTGAGCCATATATAAGGCGCACTGTGTTATAAGGCGCATGGTCAGCTTTTGAAAAAAATTAGGACTTTTAGGTGCGCCTTAAAGTGCGGAAAATACGGTATATAGCTCATTGATATATTCCAATTATTTTCCGAAATAATGCATTTTGAAGACAGTCTGTCTCGTCTTTGACTTCCTGAGCTGTGATGTCATGTGAAGAACACCAGCACCCTAGCAATCCAGTCACCCTATTGGTTTATATGTTAACTAGTCGAAAAGGTTTTGAGTGTTTAAAGCCAAGTTTTGGTGGTTTTAGTGAAAAGAATGCCTAGGCGGTGTGTCACAGCCGGGTCAGCAATGGTACAACAAATGGCGAGCAGCCAAAATGGGGGGAACTGGCAAAAATAACACACGCACAGAGCTAACAGGGGGTGAACCAAAACAAAGGACTAACCCATACCGATAGGCGGAAAAAAAGGAGGCTGGCTGAAAACATGATGAGCCACGATAACCGCAAGACACAGCAGCAACAAACACGAAACAAGCCAGGAGAAAAAAAACAATCACAGAAGGCAAGCCTGCTAGCATATTGCTAGCGGGGCTAACCTAGACCAAAACAAAACTGGTAGCCTTCGGATGCCCGCAAGCTCATTGGGAGATAACTGGACAATATTATATTATTTGCAAGACAAGCTGCGAAAAACACGAGAGAAGGTACAATCAAATACCTAAAATGAGGCGTTGCTTTGAGAAGGCTTATGTTGCAATGCTGAATAACCAATGAATAAAAATGTCTTTCATACTGACACCTGCTGGCCAAGTCAGCAAACAAGTGTCCTAATTGCTGCACAACGTGTTACTTTTCTTTACTAGACATTTCCCCGCTATTTTTTTTTTTAAATTTAAGAAATTGATGTGAATAAGTTCATGTTTGTTTGAGCCTGCTACTTGAAATCCGGTGCAGCTTGTATAAAAACTTGAGTATCTTCCTAAAATGCGGGTTTTAATCTGGTGTAGTCTGGAATTTACGGTCATTCCCAACGATTTTACCGTCATTCCCAATGATGTATTGCTGATGACTCTCCCAACAGTGGACTGGGTTCCTATCCTGAGAGATCTGGTTTCTATGGGGCTGAGGATCTTCGCCTTGTGCGTGGCCTCATCGCTGTCCCTCCTCACAATCGCCGCCGGATGGTTCTTCAACAGACCTTTGCTGTCACTGGCTTTGGGAGCTACGGCTCTTCTTCCAGTTTTCATCGCACGGTCTCGCATCCCGGCCAAAAAGAACCTGTGACGAAGTCTGTTTGATGCTTGCCAGAAAGACATGGATCTTGAAGAGACCTAAAAAATGGCACTCCATTACAATAAAAAGATCAAAACAGCTATTTAGCGATAAAGACGATATTTGCGAAATGATAACGCTCCCCTACTTACGACCATTCGACTAATGAAAAAGATTTTTTTCGGGATGTCGAAAAATATCTGGACATTGCTGTAGGTTAGATTTTGTGTTGTGCACCTTTTCCCGACAGGACAGTAATGTAGTGCTTCTTTCCAACGCTGTGTGGCGGAGTGAGAGGTCACTCATCATCCACCCCGTAGAAGAAATCCTCTTCCGAGTTCATGTGTAAACATTCTACACTGTATCTCCAGCACGCTAAGAACTTTGACATTTATTTGTTTAATATCTCGTGCATCCATTCATTATGGTAGGTGTGAAGTGTAAAGAAGAGGCGAGCCGTTTCTCTTGAAATGATAGTGGAATAAGAAAGCTTGATGCGGTTGAGAAAGCAGTTGCATTGCTTTTTTTTAATGCACTTTCTACCACAGAGGAGGAAGTTGCCTAGCTCTTGAAGCTCATCTTCCAAAAGTAAGTTAAACTCAACTTTTTATCATAGAGCATATTATTTTATGAAATGTTTATTTTTTTTATTCTAAAACAACACAGGTTACTTATACACGCCTTAAACAACCTTGAATAGCTTGAACATAAAAAATATAGCGCTGAAGCAACTAACGAACAAATTCAACTTGTAAGTAGGGCAGCGTCTGTATACCGTTGCACTGCTATTGCTAATGTCCGCTGTTCAGTGGGAGCTTTTTTTTTTTAAAAAAGGAATTGTTTTATTCTAGGTGTTAATTTTTATGCATCACTTCGGGGGTCAAAAGAGACTTCAGGTCATGTACAATCTCTTCATTTTTTTCATATCTTTGTTGTGTTGGGTTCTACTTGAAAACTATTAAATCAATCTCAGCCAGTAAAATTGTTCGAAATGAAAAAAAATTGCTTCGTCTTTTGGATAAACTGATTTCAGCCTCGACCTGCAGAAGCACAACAGCTCGGAACGTTTCTATTGTTAGAACTTCACTTAGACCAGTCATTATTTACCTTCTCAGTGCATATCTTGTAAATGTGCAAACGCCAAAGTCACATTTTATTTTTTTCAGGCAGAATCTATATTTTGTAGCCATTTCACGAAAGTAACATGACTACGTTTTATTTAGAAACCGATTGTGCAAAAGACAAGACTCCAGTTTTTGGGTTTGTTTGTAGTTATTATTTCTTGGAGAATGCTGGAAATCTGGGACATCCACGGATGCATAGCTTCTGAAGATTTTCTTTAAAAATAGTCAATAGATTTCCCCAGTCCAACAATAATGCCCCCATTCCTCACCCCTACCCAAATATTAGAATTGGAGGTTAAGTTTTAAGATTGAGGTTTGAAATAGGCGCCACTTAATATACGTGGTTTTCCTCTTGTGGTGGGCATAAGAAAAAATATGTATTTAGTATTTATCCCAATAATCCTCCAGTTCTAAAATGCATCTACTTATGCGCCAGAACACATAGTCTGTATCGTTTCCTGGTTGTGTACATATATATTAACAATTTTGTATATTAAACACTTTTGCTATTTAAGTATTGCAAAAACACCAAACCAATGAGTAAAAACAGTGAGATAAAATGTCTTTAAATGTTATTTTGAAGACTAGTGATCCAGTGGTTAAGGAGTTGGCGTTATCACCACCGCGATCCAGATTTGAATCCTCTTGCATACAATGTATTGCGATTTATGTCAGCAACATTTCAGGAATTATCGTTGCACTCATATAATATATACATATATAATTTTCTTGTGGTATACAACACACATTTATTGGGGTATAAGGCACATTTCTATTACTCAAAATTATATATATACATTATATATATATATATATATATATATAGTAGTGGTCAAAAGTATACATTCACTTGTGAAGAACATAATGTCATGGCTCCCTTGAGTTTCCAATTATTTCTACAACTCAGATTTTTCTATGATGGACTGATTGGAACAGATAGTTCTTTGTCTTTTATGACTTTATTATGGGTTAACGGATCAAATTTGCTGGGTCAAAAATAGACATACAGCAGCACTAATATTTGGTAACATGTCCTTTGGCCATTTTCACTTTAATTCGGCACTTTTGGTAGCTATCCGCAAGCTGCTGGTTGAATCTTTGACCACTCCTCTTCACGGAATTGGTGCTGTTCAGTTCAATTTGATGGCTTTCTGACATTGATTTGCTTCTTCAGTATTGTCCACGAGTTCTCAATGGGGTTGACGTCAGGACATTCTAAAACCCAATTCTAGCCTGATTTAGCTATTCCATGACCACTTTTGATGTGTGTTTGGGGTCATTGTCCTGTTGGAACATCTTGAAAAATGTCTTCATTATCCCATTTTCTCTCTGTAATGCACCAGATCCAATGGCAGCATAACAGCCCACCAGCATAATACTACCACCACCATGCTTGACGGTAGGCATGGTGTAATTGGGGTTAAAGGCCTCACCTTTTCTCCTTCCAAACACATTGCTGGGCATTGAGGCCAAATAGCTCGATTTTTAATTCGTCTGACCACAGAGCCTTCCTCCATGTGATCAGCGGCAAACTTCAGTTGAGCCGCTTATGGAGCAAGGACTTCCTTCTTGCATGGCGCCCTCTCAGTCCGTGGAGATGCAAAACATGCTTGACTGTGGACACTGACACATGTGTTCCAGCAGCTTCTAATTCTTGACAAAGCTGCATTTTGGTGATTCTTGGTTGAATCTTCACCCTCTTGACCTATTTTCTTTTAGCATCTGGTGATAGCTTGCGTTTTCTTCCTGATCGTGGCAGTGACAAAACATTTCCATGCATTTTATACTTTCAAACAATAGTTTGCACTGTTGCTTTTGGGACCTGCACCTGCTTTGAAATGGCTCCAAGTGACTTTCCTGACTTATTCAAGTCAATGATTCGCTTTTTCAGATCCATGCTGAGCTCCTTTGACTTTCCCATTTTAGCGTTTGTGGGAGTTTGCATCCAACGGGCCTTATTTAAATGGCCTCAGAGAAGTCACCAGCTGTAGTCACTCATAATAACTCACAAAAAGTAAAGAGACCATGCTATAAAGCTCATTTCACTGACACAACTTACTAAGTCACCAAAATTGCTAATTTGTGTTGCTGTATGTATAACTGTCTGTATTTTGACCCAGCAGATCTGATCACTTTTTCTGTTAACCCATGATAAAATCATAAAAAAAAAAAAACTCATGAATGTTTTTTGTGACAAAGAACTATTTGTTCCAATCACTCTATCAGAGTTGTAGAAATAACTGGAAACTCAAGAAAGCCATGACATTATGTTCTTGACAAAGGCATGTAAAATATTGACCACAACTGTAATATATCGTTAGTGCATAAAACGTGCAATGGTTTTACACAAATACGGTAGCTTCTACTGTAGTTTTAACTCTGTGCACCTTATAGTCCACCCTTATATATGACAAAATTAATACGAGAAAAGGCTATTTTTGGGAGGTGCGCCTCATAGTTTGGAAAATACAGTATATACACTTTTAAAACCCTTATGTCAGCACAATATAAAATCTAAATTCTTGCTAAGAATCTTGCATAACAAACCTACCCATACCATACCTAAATTAATTCTCAAACTAGAAACTCTTCCAAAGTTAGAAATCAGAAACGGATTTTTGCTCGTGGTCTAGTGGTTAGATTCCCGTTACATTCAGTGTTACCCAATAGTGGTCATTGCACCGCTAAATACCATTATACACAAATGAACGTGGTAGCTCTTACTGTAGTTCTACATTCATGTCATATATAATAAACGATTATTATCTTGGCGGTGCGCCTTATACTGCGGAAAATACAGTATTTTGCCTTCGAGCGGTATTCCCAATCACTGTCCAAAAGCATGATTCTTACAAAGTAATTTATTACACAAAACACTAAGTTTCCATTTGTGTGTTAACAAAATTGCGTTTCCAGTCTTATGTGGTGCACGCCGGCACAAAGCGCACTAAGATTGGTCAATGGGACACACGGCAGAAACGTGGAATTTGCGTTAGCTTGAAGTCACAGTGATCAAGGTACTTTTACCCTAAATGGCTGCGGAAACATTCGTCGGTCAGCAGGAAGGGCTTCAGCACTTGACCCGTGTTAGCACGTTGGCTGACTTCTTATGAAACTACATGCCAATACTGAAGCTTTCATTGCGGCCGATGACTGAACTTTAGTACAAAAACGGGGTTCCAATACTGACGATCTACTTCAGTTAAAGACAAACAAGTAAAAGCGTTGCATCTTTTGTAAAAACTGGTGATAACAGTCCTTTTTTTTGTGGTTGTTTTTTTTCTTTCTTCCTTTTTAAGGGTTAGGTTTCCCTATGCTGCTTCTATCCCAAACCGGGGAAGAGAATTACAGGAGGGTGCATCGACTTTTATTCTTTCCCCGCCTGGCCTGTAGCGCCGCCCTGGTGGCCATCTCAAAGACTTCCCTCACGCCATCTTTTGTTTTGGCCGAGCACTCCATGTATCCGAAGGCACTGATCCTATTGGCCATGTCGCGGCCGTCTTCTTGCCTCACCGGTTCCTGGGGAGAAGTACGGAATTCAATTTTTGAGATGAATTCATTCTCAGACCTTGCTCAGCGATTAGTTCGACATTGTCCACAAATACAGATAAAAAAAAATAAATAAATAAAAAAAAATCGCCGGACACATTTTTTTCAAAAAAGTGAGACATCCTTCGTGATCATAAACGACAGAGTCGCTCATGCGTAATTCTTCGTTCAGACGACGCTTGTTTTCAGCCAATCAGAACGCAGACAACAGCCCGAGGCTGCTGATTTAGGTCTTCCATCTTTGGATCACCTCCACGCGCTCGTACTGTGTTTTGTATCAAAACGGTTGGACCATGTGTCTGGGATACCTGTATTGTATATCAGATGTATCCAAAACAATTGGTAAGGGTGAGTGAGGTTTGTCCCTTTTCCTCAGCCCAAAAGTGATTTGGAGAAATGTTTGAGATGGATAAAGGCATCCGGGCGCCCTCACGATCAACTCAACGTCATTTGTTCTACAGTGAGTGTTTTATTTGGATCACGCTGCTGTGGGGTCGATTAGTTGTCAGTGAGAGAATATGGCCGTAGACTTTGTCTGATTCGACGTCAGTCACTTCATCGTTGGAGATCGGTGTACGTAGTGGATCCCAGTATTTAATGTGTATAAACAATAATGTTTAATTTGTTTCAAATTAACAGATAACTTTATTGCACGTGTTTTGTGGTAATGAGATAAATACCCACAGTAACCAAAGCGGTCTCCATTTACTGGCGAAAAGTTTGTCAGTAACTGCGCCCTCATTAGCATACAAGGGTAAAAAGACAAGAGAAGGTGGCTTTCTGTAATTTAAGTAAATTTTGTCAATTATGGGATATCCAATTTATGAACCTGGTGATGTGATTTCCATATGTTTCTCGCCAGAGACTCGAAATCACACCACTCCTTTTCATAGATTTACTGGATCACTCGTTGTATATCCTCAATATACAATTATCTCTCACAAATCTCAGTCTATTTTCTATGTGAAGTTAGTACGGGGCTGACGACTTCCTCATAGATCGCCAACATTATGCATCCACTCTCACAAGGTTATTAGTGTCTTTGGACACCTTGATGCCATGAATATAACTACATAGTAGTTGAGACCCTTTTCTACTATCTTTTGAAATAAGTTTGCATAATAGGGAAGCCATTTTACGGCCATGCTATCAGGAATATCGACTAAAGAGTTGCTCGCTGTTGTTTCAGCCGTCGTATTTGATCCACTTGAGATACGTGGATACCGTAACTATGGTGGGTGTGGCTTAGAGCTCTCTGTCGGGTCTATGAATTGGGATATGAGTTGTAACATACAGTAATGACCGAGTCAACGTCAAGGATGGGTACCAAAACTTCTAAACTTTAGGAGAATTTTAGCCTGGATATGGCAAATAAGATGACCTTGTGTATCATGGCAGTAGCTCTGTTATGCACCACCATTTAAAATTAAAGCATGTCAAACCGTTAAATGAAACTGAATCTGACTCGCCTCGGTAAGATTCAAGTTTCAAGGCCTATGCGATTTAGATGACACGCATTGTACATTTTAAATGCATATATACCTCAAAATTACCCCCCATAAACTGCAGCTGGTCCATAACTCTGCCGCCCGCATTATCCCAAAAAGCCCTCGTGCCATCACATCCCCTGTCCTTCAGCAACTTTACTGGCTCCACCTCCTTCACATTGCCATGCCATCCCGCACTCTCAGATCTTCATCCCTCCGTCTCATTGTACCTACTGCTCGTGTCAGCTCCATGGGCAGCACAGCATTTAGCAGCTCTGCCCCCCAGCTCTGGGACTCATTTCCACCTGACATCCAGTATTCCGCCACTCTGTCCACCTTCAAATCAGACTAAAAAACACACTTCTACAGACTTGCCTATTCGTTATTATATACCCCCCCTTAAAAAACAAACAAACTGATTTTGATTATATTTATTACTTGCTTGTTTTATTGTTGTTTGATATTCTGTGTACAGTGACCTTGGGGGTCCTGTAATGCGCTTTGAAATAAAATGTATTCTTCTTATTGTTATTATTATTATATTTGTGGAGGTCACAGTATACACATGTGCTATTCCCCTCCCACTAGAAAGTACCTGCTTCATTTTGGCGAGCTCCCTGCGCGTGTGCTCATCGTTGCGAAGGTCCTTTTTGTTGCCAACCAAAATTATAGGAACATTAGGGCAGAAGTGTTTCACCTCTGGAGTCCATTTCTCGGGGATGTTCTCTGAAAAGGACAACAAAAATAGCACAATCCAGTTAGCAACTTTAAACCAAACGAGGTCATTGTGGTGCGGGTAGCCTACCGAGACTGTCGGGGCTGTCGATAGAGAAGCACATGAGAATGACGTCCGTGTCGGGATACGAGAGCGGGCGCAGTCGATCGTAATCCTCTTGACCTGCTGTGTCCCACAGTGCCAACTCCACCTGCCATAAGAAGCACAATTCAACGATGAAACACAAAAATATTGTAAACAGTCGCAGTGCTTGTTTCGTTTTTTTTTTTTTTTATATTGTGGACCTGCATTAGATGCCAGGGTTAATTCGACAACTATGTCTCACTGTTGTTCGTTATTTCGATTATTGTGCACCGCGGGTCCGCACCCAACAACTACTTTAATCGTGGAATAGTCACTGACCATCACACGATTCGTCAAATAATCGGATAATTATTATTTTTGTCTTAATTAGCATGAAGTTGATTTAATTGTGTGGCAAATAAAGATAAACACAAGAAAAATGGGTACAATGAAAAATACATTTTTTATTTGCACAAAATTTATATACAAATGCCCCATCTAAAACGAGTTAAGCAAAGTGCTCTTTCAGTAGAAGCATACATACTTAAAAAACGCTCTGTCCATTTTTTAGGGATAGGCAAATAAATAATACAATTAAATCAAAAAACATTATTCCTGTAAACCAAGAACGGGTTCGTTAGCAGCAGAACAGTAAATCTAACAAATACTATGTCACTGCATTTTGTGACGTACATTGAGTGGTCAACTGCAAAGTCTGTAACAATATTACTTAACAATACTCAACAATTTAAAATCAGTTTTAACAACTGACGTTTGTTTTTTTTCAACGTTATAACAAGTGAGGTTTGTTCTTTTAAATCCAGGCGCAGTCCGAAAACGCTTAAGCTCCCCTTTGTAGCGAAATATACTCGGATAAAATGTACGGGGCATGTCATCAAGACCGTGTTAGCTTGAATTTTACCAAGGCGGGTCAGACTCTTTTTGTTCAACTCTCTGACATGATTTAAATGTTCATGCGTCACAGAGGTACTGCCATGGTACGCAAGATTTGCTATGCCAACTTTGCAAGTAGCCTTTTTACTTTGGGTATCCGGGCTAAAATGCTCTCTTAAAAGTTTTGGAACACGCATTTGATGTCGATGCCGTCATTTCTGTATGTTACTGCTCAAGACAGAAAAGCTATTGCCCATGAGTGACTCTTAGCAGCGATTATATTAATGTAGAGATACCTCACTCAATAGTCAATTATCGAGTTCATTGTCGACTATTTATATTATCGATTTTGGTTTAATGTCCACTAGTAGTTGCAGCCCTATTGCTCAATAATGTTCTTTTTTTTAAATTTCCATACCCTATAGGGCGTATATTCTTTTGTGACGTAGAAGATTTTAAAAAAGGCAAGTGCTCAGAGGAAGACCTTTACAACAGGTTGGAATTTTCCTATCTTAAGGAATGACGTACATTCCTCTCCTCTTGTCATTGAAAGATCAAAAATGAATTGATTTATCAGCGATAAAAGTAAAGCGCTCCACACCTGTTTGCTGTCAACCTCGATGTCCGCCACATAGTTCTCAAAAACGGTGGGCACGTAGACCTCAGGGAACTGGTCCTTGCTGAACACAATTAGCAGGCAGGTCTTGCCACAGGCGCCGTCTCCAACTATGACCAGTTTTTTCCTGATTGCCGCCATAGCTGCAGATGAGAGGAACAGGACGTGTGAAACGACAAACAAAACGAATCAAATATGCTGTTCGAATTCTTAATGATCTGCATTTATATAGCGCTTTTCAAGTCAAGACTTCCCAAAGCCCTTTACAGTGTGCTTCACATTTCCCAATAGCAGCCGTGCAGCCATGTACGGTGCTAACCTGCTTATTGGGGGTATTAGGGGTTCAGTGTCTTACCCAAGGACACTTTGACATGTAACACGGAGGAGCCGGGAATCGAACCTGCGATCTCTTGATCCCAAGACGAGCTCTCTACCTCCTGAGCCACTGCAGCCCCAACAGGAAAGCGTTGCCTACCGTCAATTCTGGACTACAGAGCGCACCTGATTAAAAGCCGCATGCACAAATTTACGCAAGAAACTCAACTTTGATTTTCTTCTGTTTAAGTAAACAGCCAGAAAAATGATAACAAAAAAATCAGAAAAGTAACAATTTTTGTGCCACGATTAAATCACTCATTTGCTGAGTGTGTCTGCAACTAGCGCAGCACTCAATGTTAATTAACCCTGCATTAACATAAAGACGCTCTCCTACTTCCGACCATTCGACTTTCGAAAAACGGTAGATGTGAGCATTTTTTCGGGATGTCGAAAATTATCCGGACATTAGATTTTGTATTGTATTATCAGGACATGACTGTAGTGCTTCTTTCTGCCACTACAGACGTGTGGCGCTGTGAGAGGACCCAGCATCCACCCCGTAGAAGAAATTTGCTTCCTCTTTAGAGTTTGTGTGGAAACATCCTATACTGTATCTCCAGCGCGCTTAGAACTTTGACATTTCTATTATTTAATTTCTCGTGCATCCATTCAATACGGTTTGTGTTAAAGTTAAAGAAGAGGCGAGCCCTTTAGTTTGAAATGAAACTGGAATAAGAAAGCTTGATGCCGTTGAGAAACTGGTTGGATCTCTTTTTCTGTCCACTCTCTAACACGGAGGATAACCTCTTGAGGCCCATCTTCCAAAAGTAAGTTGAACTTAACTTTACTTATCTTAATAGAGCATATTATTTTAAGAAATGTTTATTTTTTAGCAGAAAACAATACAGGTTACTTATACAAGCCTTAAACATACTTATATAAACCTTAAACATACAAAATATAGCACTGAGGCAACTCACAAACAAAATCAACTCACGAACGATCGTCCGGAATCTTGTTCGTAAGTAGGGCAGCGTCTGTATTCAAAGACCATTGATACAAGTTTCAAAATGTTTTTTGTTCAACCAAGTATAAATCTCATGAATGTGTTCACATTTTTAAGACTTTCATTAATTGGATTGAAGACATTTTAATGACAAGTAAGGCATTATTTTTGGGATAATGAATCCAATGCCTTTTAAGACTAAGGATCTGCGGCCACCCTGTGTTAACGCGTGAAGCTTTTTATTTCGAAAAATATGACAAAATCCTTTCATCATCCTCAGGGCAGAGATGGATGAGATTTCGTGCCCCGCCATAGTGGCTGAAATCGTGTGATCACAACACTGAAAGCACTGGGCGCCGAGTTCGTGCAAAGTTCATGCATTGTTCTTCCATGAGCTCAGTGTTCTTGCAATAAAATGTTATAGGGTTCAAGTATCCTTTGGATATGTCTAATGCCTATATAACCACAGGACTAAGATTTTTGTAGGCTTTCAAAAGTTGGTCAAAATGACCCACCCACACTTCCCATTGAGAGAAACGTCTGGCCGTGAATGTGTTAAAAATGAACGTTTACATGATAGTTCGTGTCTTTGTGCTTGTCATTTTAATCTATGCTGTAATACAGGAATGAACAAAGTTATCTAACCACTAGGCGGCGCTAGACAATACTCACTGCCTCTTCAAGTGTACTTAGCCTCTTTTAGTAAACAATAACACGAAAGTGACAGTCATTTATTTGCCTTACTTATCACTTAAAACAAACGGAATATTCCTTCTTTTCAGAAACTAAATTCACAGATAAAAACACTTTTAGCTTCATAAAAGAACGAAAAAACAAGTCAGCGTTGAACTGACATTTTGAACTGAGAACGGGCCAAAGGAGGAAGTACTGTACTTGTTATGTTTACTTAAGGAACGACGCCAGCGGCGAGACAAACAAGCTTAAAATTTACGGCCTTTATGTTTAACTCTGCATTGAAAATAGAGAAATATTGTTGGAGTATTATTCTTTCAAATATCGACCCCCAAAAACGTTGCGACCCCAAAGTTGTTTTGAAGCAAAAGGGCAGCTAGCTAGTTGGCTAGCTAACTAGTTCGCCCCCCGCTTAGCTTAGCGTATCGGAAGTCAATGGGACTTAATGGACCCGTTAGCTTTTCGGTTAACATTAGCCGAGTAGCGGGGCAGAAAACGAAGCTTTACGCGAAACCGTCGAGCGGAGACGCCGTGAAATGATTACGGAAAAGGCAGAGACGAGTTATTTTTCAAGTTGGGAAGATCTTACCTCGTGATTGTTTTCAAATGATGCCCAAGTTCTGCTTTTTTTAGACGGCCTCGGTCGTTCGGAGTACCGCTGGAGGAGGATGACGAGAGGGGAAGTGAAGTGGAGGGAGGGAGGGAGGGAGGGGTGGGGAGGGGGAGAGCACGCGGCAGGATGCTTTCACAACATACATTCTCAACTTGTCACAATAGAAGTGAATCGGGGGTGGGCAAACTTTTTGAGTTTTGTAGGATTTCTGTTGTAGTATTTCTATAATATAGTATTTCTGCAGTAGTATTTATGTAGTATTACTGTTGTAGTATATTTGTAGTGTTTCTGTAGTAATACAATATGTGTTAGTATCTTTTTTTCCTGGTCTTTCTGTTGTAGTATTTCTGTATTACAGTATTATTTCTAAAGTATTTCCATAGTAGTATTTTTGTATGATTTCCGTGGTAGTATTTTGTAGTGCGACTGTAGTTGTATTTTGTAGTATTTCTGTTATGTGTTTAGTATTTCTCTAGTAACATCCCTGTATTATAGTATTTCTGCTGCAGTATTTTTGTAGTGGCCGTTCAGTAGTATTTCCGTTGAAGTATTTCCGTATTATAATAATACTGTAGTAGTGTTTTGGTACCATTTTGTAGTATTACTCTATAGTCTAGATGTATTATTTTTGTGGTAGTAATTTGTAGTGTTTCTGTAGTATACTACTACAACAGTATTAGTATATTTTTCTTTTTATACTAAAAGCAAAACAATATCAATATAATACAGTATTGGGTACCTATTTAAGGAACTAAAATTTAGATTTAGTTTTATAGTATTTCTGCAGTACCCTTTTAATATCTATGCACTAGTATTTACGAAGTATTACTGTAGTGGTAACTTTGTAGTGTTTCTGTCGTAATTTGTGTTTAGTATTTCTGTAGCAGTTTTGTTTTTCTGTATTATAGTACTTCTGCCGTTGTATTATTGTAGTTGCCATTTAGTAGTATTTCCGTAGAAGTATTTCTGCATTATAATACTGTAGTAGTATTTTTGAAACATTTTGTAGTATTACTCCAGAGTCTAGAGTTTGTGGTAGTAATTTATGGCATTTCTGTAGTATTATACTACAACAGTAGTAGTATGTTTTTCTTTTTATACTGAAAGCAAAATAATATACTGTATTAGGTACCTGTTTAAGGAACTAAAATTGAGATTTAGTTTTATAGTATTTCTGCACTAGTCTTTATGTAGTATTACTGTAGTAGTATATTTGTAGTGTTTCTGTTGTAATTTGTATTTTAGTATTTCTGCAGTAGTATTTTGGCAGTAGCCTTTTTCTGGTATTTCTGTTGTAGTATTTCTGTATAAAAGTAATCCTGTAGTATTATTTCCGCAGTATTTCCGATGTAGTATTTTGTAGTACAACTGTAGATGTAATTTGTAGTAGCTCTGTTGTAATGTTTTTAGTATTTCTGTATTATAGTATTTCTGCAGTAGTATTTTTGTAGTAGCCATTTAGTAGTATTTCTGTTGAAGTATTTCTGTATTATAGTAATACTTTCATAGCATTTTGAAAAATATTTTGTAGTATTAAA